>NW_024609868.1:44958765-45035918 GCF_016920785.2 Ixodes scapularis | reverse complement strand
GGGGAGTAAAGGATGGCAGCATGCTGTCAATTCAATCTTTCAAAAAATTAATTTTTTTTTCGTTTTTTTTTTTTTTTTTTTTTTTGCTTGTGGGGTTTGTTATTTTATGTCCTCCTGGTCAGACAGAACAGGGGCTAATGAGTCGGCAGCCTCCACGGTTGCGTCCTACTCCGGAAAGTTTGGGGACAGGTTTGCCCGAAGGCCTCGAGGAGTCCGGGTTCCAGGACGCATGTTTGCGTCTGCGGACAGTCCCGAAAAAGGGGGGGGGGGGGGGGTGGACTCACTAGAGATGGTGGAACACACCTCCATGCCCTCCGCACCCTTCGGCGTATCAGACTCTGCACGCGGAGCATGCTGCTTCTTGGACGAGGTCCATTCAGAGAGTTCAGGCCAGGTCCTCACCCCTTGACCCCTGCAAGTCTTCCAGGTGGCAGGGCATGCGCGGCAACAGTCGACTAATCCTGGGGAGTGGGAGCAGCCACTGCACTTCCTTCATTGGAGGGAAGGCACTGCTGGGCCCACGACTGTGTTAGGGCCCGCAGGGCTACCGCAATGTCTGCAAAGGAGACCTGCGTAGCCCTTGACTCCGAATGCGGTGCAGGGCCTTTCCGCAACGCGTCGGTGAAAGAAAATTGAGACTGGAAATGCACACTCTTCTCTGCCTTTTGAGAGCTCAGGTTCTGTCTCACTTTCAATGACGAAATCGTCTTTTCCTGCATCCACTGTGGGCATCGACGCGAGTATGCCTGATGCGCACCGCTACACTTTGCACCCTTTGTGTCACTCTCACAGGCGTCAGCGACATGTCCCCTGTGCCCACATTTCGAAAACGTCTCAAAACGTGACTGATCCTCGACCCATGTCCGAATTTTTGGCACTTCAAGCAGCATTGCGAGTTAGGTTTGAACGGTTGAACCCTGCAGTTCATGTAGCCTGCCTTGAGATACTCTGGAAGCGTTTGTCGATCATAGATTACGATGATGTATTTCAAAAGTGTCTCGTAGCCATACCACCAATACATTATTATTTTCACAGTGACAGCTCCAGAAGGTCAGAAGGCCTCGAGGATTTCTTCTTCACTGCTATCGAGTAGGTCAGTTTTCGACAGCACTCCTCGAACAGTGTTGAGGGTACATGCGGAGTAGCACTTCCTTTATTGTCAGCCGTGGTGGTCATTTTCAGGAGTGCGTCACTCTTCACTTTGCTGTTCACTTCCACCAGAAGATTTCCAGAGTGCGGCTTTTTTTCTTTGTAGAAAAATCCTACCGGATTTTCTAAAACTTTCGGAGTGACAAATGGCGAGATTTTAGTGTCTGGTTTAGATCTGTTTTCAAAATGCACCACAAAAAAAAAAAATAATAAAAAAAAAATAAATAAACAAATAGTAAAGGTTCCCATTTTGGGGCTTTTTCAATGGTTAGGTGTTCAGCGCACCGCCCCTTGAGCAGTTGACCGGAAAGGGTCTCAGAAGAGAGAGCCATGAGAGGCGACAGGTTTTCGAAATCTGTGGCGCGCCGCCCACCACGGAGCCGAAGGAGGGAATAGGTAACGCCCCATAACAAAAAATGACTTTGCTGGAAGCGTTACACTATCAGCGCTACCCAGAAACTTTACCCAAGTGCGGATCTGGACGAGCATATCTGTCCCCACCCAAGGTTAACCCTTGCCACCAGAGAAGGTGAAAAGGGAAGGAACGGCAGAAAGAGGAAAGGCAAAGGTAGGAGAGGAGATGAAAGGCGACTAACTGAATCATCCTATCATCCTCGTCGGAACAAGCCAGGACACCCGTCTACGAGAAGCGGGGGCCGAAGTGGTGCATTGCCTCACCCGTGGGGCCCCGAAGGGTCCACACCTACCCCGGGCTCGGCTCAACCACCAGGATGCCCTTTTCCCTGGACACGGGAAAGCCACGCACAGCCAGACGTGTATGGGCGAACCCACATGGCTCGGCGACCGTGGTGAGGCCACTCACCAAACACCTACTAAGGAGGTGCCCCCTGTGGTGTCAGTTCGAAACAAAGTCTACTGTTCAAAAAAGTGAACCCCCACTTTCTTCTGAAGCCACTTTTTCATTATTGCAAGTAGTAGTTGCCGGTAAAAAGTGAAAACCAAAATTGTAGAATAATAACTTTGCGGAAAAAATAATTTGTCCTTATATTTGAATTAATATTTCAACTATGTTCTTTTTTTTTGGGGGGGGGGGGGGGGGCGGGTGGGGGAGTGTGTATTTAGCATGTTTTCGCGCCAATCGGAGACCATGAAGAAAGTACCCCTTTAACTGCCAAAGTAACACTGAGGGAACAGAAACGACTCCCACTGCAGCAAGCAAAATATCGATCAACAATGGAGAGGAATTACGACACACGACACCAAAGTGTCGTTTCATAGATTCAACCTGGTGACATTATTTTAGTACAAAAAGGCCTGTAGGGTTCTAAGACCCCCTTTTCTGGTCCTTACATGGTCATCAAGACATGCGCGCAACAAGGAATCATCGAGACGCTCTACCACCTGGGACCAAACAACAGCACCCAAATGGATGCTTTTAGGAACATAATTTCCTATCACCGCAGGGTTGAGGACACGGTGGTAGAAACACATTTAGGTGATGACTCTCTGCCCGACACTGCGACCACATTATGTTCGGCCACGGTGGAAGAAATACATTTAGGTGATGACTCTGGCCGCTCTTCCTGCGGTAAGCGAGCTACCAGATCGTGTTCGGGGCTAGCCTCGAATCAGGAGCAGTTTAGTTCCGCGCCACCGCGGAGGGCGCTGAGGTATGAGCATCGTGGGTATGAGGTCCCTCCTCGGCGGCCACGGCGTCGGCAGCTTAGCGTGCTCGCCTTTTTCGCGATGCATGTGGTGGTCGTGTGCAGCCGGCTTCGTGTTTTGCTTTGGTGCTGTGTCGACCACAGGTGCCACCATCATGCAAGAAGGTGAGCCTTAACCCGAAGAAGAAGAAGAAGATGGAAGAGAGGATGGATATACGAACTTTGTCGACTTAATGGCGGCATGGCGGCGTGGCGGCGGTGAGGTACAACAAGAAGTGGTGAGCGAGGGAATGCGGGACGACCGCTATGAGCAACAACCGGAGCGGTCAGTTTGGGAGGATTCTAAAGTCCCTGTATCTGGGAAAAGTGGCGCATTCTCTTTCCTTCTCTAAAAACCCTCCTTACCCCACCTCTAACTTCCGCTTTGCGACGGAGGCGCCCTCTGGAATTTCCCAAGCGTCTCACCGTCTCGGTCAGCTGGAGCGGTCGAGATGCCGATCGTGTGGACCACGTGTGGACTTCTTTTTTACTCAGACAAGTGAGGGCAATAACCTCATTTAGAGCCCGCATTCGTATCGGACCGTCCTGAAGTCGCTCTAGATCTGTTCGTCCAACCGCGGATCCCAAGAGTGCTTTGGATAATCGTCTCTACCGAGTTGCATTAGGTCAGTGTCTCGTGAGTGTTCGGCTTCACAGCTGGAGCGGGCGAGTTGCCGATCGTGTGGACTTTTCTCGCCATATAAGTGTGGCAATGACCTCATTTAGAGTCTGCATTCGTATGCGATGGTGCTGAAGCCGCTCTAGATCTGTTCGTCCAACCGTGGATCCCGAAAGTGCTTTGGATAATCGTCCCTACCGAGTTGCATTAGGTCAGTGTCTCGTGAGTGTTCGGCCTCACAGCTGGAGCGGGCGAGTTGTCGATCGTGTGGACTTCTCTTGTAATAAAAGTGTGGCAATGACCTCAATTAGAGCCCGCATTCGCATCCGACCGTCCTGAAGCCACTCTAGATATGTTCGTCCAACCGTGCATCCCGAAAGTACTTTGGATAATCGTCCCTACCGAATTGCAATAGGGAGTATTCACTGGACGCCATATTTGTGGGTGCTGTTTAGAGCGCATGCTCAGAACGAGCTCACATTAATAGCCTGCTAAGACCGACAACCTTGATGGTGCTAAATGCACGCTCCAAAAGGACTGCGGAAGCTCGCCATCAGCACGCGCTCAGCAGCAGCGCACACGTATATGGCCGCCAGTGAATACTCCCTATAGGTCAGTGTCTCGTGAGTGTTCGGCTTCACAGGAATTGCAAGTCGTTCTTAATCAGCATATCGAACCGCGATATTGCAATTTTATTATCCACGATTTCAAATGATCGACTACTTTTTAATACGTGTCCTTGGCGAGCTTTTGGGAGGGTTTGGCCTACGGGCGCTAAAAACAATTTGGCGGCCTGGAAAGTAAGATACTATTTTCTTTCGAATCGGGGAAGTGTTGATATGGTTGACGCTAAGCTAGCACTTTTAAGCTGCCTGCAGTACTAGTAATGATAAAAATCGCTACGTATTTCTGTGCATGCTGTAAAAATTAGCGACACCGCGGGCCTTTCGCTACGGGGCTACGCGGTGCCGCTACTTTCCCGAGCGTATAATTTTCGTTATTTTATTTGATGAAACCGTTTTTAGAAATGAAAACTCCGTTTTCGTTTAGTTTCGTTACTCCGTAGTCTGTATCTTTTCTGTTATTCGTTCATACTAAAAAAATCCAGGTTTAATTACTATTTATGCTGCTTTTAGACTCCTGGGCCAGCGTCCGGTGCAGACTTGGAAACTAGCGCTCGGTTTCAGCACCTAGTTCTCGAGTAAAAGGGAACGAGGCAAAAATAATTCAAATCACACTCAGAGAAAATTGCATAATAAGCGAATGCGAGATCGCAAAATCTCCATGAAAATACACAAGCACAGATGATGTTAAAAATAACAAAATCAGTCACAATTTTATTTATTTTACGAAACTGCCAGCCCAGTAAAAGGCCACGGCAGGAGCATTCACTACAGGTGGAACAGATGCTGAGTACATAACAAGAAAGATCACAGATTGAAAAAAAAAAAAAAAAAAGATATGACACGGAGACACACCATACACAATCAAAACGCTTTCTTAACACTTCACAAATGTGCGGGTAGCTTTACTGACAGGTGCAGTCACTTTTACATATCATAAAACACTTCTAAAGCCCTTACACCTTCTAATGCAGTAACTGGTACGGTACACCTGTAGACAATAAATTGTACAAACCACACGGAATTAAACATCGAGCTACTTGATGAGATGGGTCTGCAGGTATCCGACTTGAGGTGCATACTTAAGATAAGGATGCACGAGTGTGTTATATGCTGCAAGTTTGGCTCACCTTGTATGCTAAAGAATCTATCAGCTTGTGCATTATGTCTGACACAAAGTTGAAGTCCTGTAGATGCCAATGAAATGTGCATTCTACAGGCAAAAGCTACCCCGATTCCCCAGTACCATATTGAAACCATGGGAAACACAAGAAAGTTTAATATTAAAAACTTTCTCGAGGACCCCTTTGCTCCATGCAGTCTCCTTCATAGTGGAGTTTTCGAGACACTTAAGTTTATCTGGAACGAGAAAGCAATAAGTCCAAATTGTAATTTGTTCTCTTCACGTTACAACTGGTACTCCTGTCATTGCGCCAATATCAGTTTTATCTGCATTGAATTGCTTTGTAGCTCTTTGTTATTCATCAGTACATCAGAAAAACTGGCAGTCTGATGATACGGCCTGATGCCACGAGTAAACAGTGTGCCTGAAAAAGAAAAAAAAAGATTATTATTTAGTCCTGTCAGGTGGATAGCAGTGAGACAATAAGATCAAATGTAAGTAACAGTGTGTAACTGTGCACTCTGCCAGGAAATAAACAGCAGTCGAAAATGAAAACTCATCAGCTGTTGCTGCAGCAATCTGTCCTGGACAAGCTGGAGAAGCAAGGGCTCGTAGGGCGCTGCTTAGACCTTGTTCAGGCAGCCATGGGATTTTACACACTTCTAGAATGAATAAATGAACAGATACGACAGTCGTAGGTGTGCCTCGGTCGACTTGAAAACACTATCATTGTGCTAAACTCACCAGCAGCTGAAGGGGACTGCCGAACCAGGCTGCTCTAGGGAAGCTGGGAAATTCAGGTTCTGTACAGCACCGCTTGGAACTTCCTGGGGGGCCTCAGGAGGAGACACTCGCCTAGAATCGAGAAATACGGCACTAGTGATAGGTGAGCCTCAGTTGACCTGGAAAGAGTATCGGACTGCCAAACTCACCAACAGCTGCGGTCACTGCGGCAGATTGCCCCGAGGGAAAAGCTCCGCTTGAACCTTGTTTGGTGGGGGCTCTCCGGAGGACACACACTCCTAGAATGGACAGAGACGGCACTAGTGGTAAGTGTGCCTCGGTCGACCAAGAAACAGCATCGGACAGCCAAACTAAAGAGCAGCTGCGGTTGCTGCAGCAGTCTGTTCTGGGGATGTTTCAGTACTGTGGGCATTGCCTTGTGGTGGGGTGCCTCGGGAACTTTAGGGAGCCAAAGAAAACAAATAAATGGAACAGCACTTTATAAAGGAGGCATCCAAAAGTATCAGTTTGTGCATCGAATGTATTGTAAAACAGAAAACGTGTCTTACTGAAAAAAAATGGTTTGTGAGATGTTGTACATACCACCTACATTTCCAATTCCCTTGCAGTGGTGGTTTACTCTCTACGTTGAAGGTAACGAAAAAAAAATATTTGGGAGAGCATTTTTCCTCAATTTTTTGCTCTTCTTTGTTTTGAATGATTAGTGTTTTGAATTGGTGGATATTGAAGAAGTCCTGAAATAGAACGATGAGATCGGATTTTAATCGAGAACACATGATGTATCGCCACCTCAAACGCCCGTTTCTGCAGATCCTAGGTTAGCCTGCCAAAGACCTGCACGTAAAGTTTGGGCTGTCAAAGCTGCTCGCGCCAGTGTGGGGTTGATCTCAAATGTTTTATTTGCTCGTGTTTTTGTTTCAATAAGACTGTGAGCGAAGGAGACCCTATTGACACTACGAGAGCGAATGCACTTTGAGCGGGCTAAGCACACACGCTCGTCCAGTATGACCGTCAGCAGAGAAAACATACTCGTGCTTGTCGCACTGGCTGCGTTCGCACTTATATTGAGACGAAGTATGGATACATCCACGTGCTCGGGTCCGCAGCCGCGGCAGCGTTGCAAGCTATGTGTGCGAAACGAAGTATGGTACGCGAGCACGTACGCAACACTTGACGAGAGCGCATACTCCGCATGCACCCGTAAATGGGAGCGACACCGATACCACAAGCACGAGCAGGAGCAGGCCATTTAGAACGACCAAAGACCCCTACGCACAGTTGCGTTTGAGAGCGTTTCACTGCGTTGCGACTGCGAGAACGCAGGACATTCATACTTTTTTTGTCGCATGCCAAGCAATTCCTTGAATTGGAATTCACGCTTCATACGAAGCGCAGATGTGCCGGTCCATTACTTTCGTTTCTCGACGCAACGCAATTAAACGCTCTCAAACGCAACTGTGCTTAGGGGCCTGTACTTCCACGGCACGGGCTTCCGTGCATGCCAAGTTGGCAATCTTGTGCTCGCTATTACGTCGCTCGCGTTTACGGTGGAATGGAGTGCGTAACTCGCTCCAAACCGCTGTCTTGCATGCTGGTGAGCTTTATTGAGGAGTTTCAGCGAATAATAGGGGGCGCTCCGATCGATCCAACTTGGCGGACAGCAGGGGGATAGATTTGCGACGCCCGTATACCGGTAGCGTATAAATTAAACAAAGCGTGTCGTTCTCTGTTTGTTGCCGTGTGCGAGACGATCATCGTTTCAACCAAGACCTACCGTGATGCTACAGATGAAGGGTTCAAGCCAGTCGAAGGCAAGGAATCTTGCCATAGTCAAGATGTGTGTGCAAGTGTTCGACGTGAGCTCTCACGCTGGTGCAGCTGTCATCAAGTTGAACCGAATGTACGCGGGTTCAAAGAAAGGTATATATCAACAATGTTCGCGCGTTGAAACTATGACGCGTACTTTATCTAAAACTAAGCTTATCGGTCTGCGGCTACAAACATTGTCGTTGACGTTGCTTAGATGGTGTAACCATTCCGGCCTCACATTAAAAGGTGTTGCGAACTCTTCGGTTGTTCTAGTTAATTGTGCTAAAAAGCGGTTGGATGGAAACTATGACAACTACAGCATACAATGAACTATTGAGGTCTTTATCTTGCGTTCTTTGTATCGAAACATCGGTATCCTTGGTGTCATATATTGATCAGCTGGTCGCCGATCGTCCTGTTTTTACGCATAATGTAAACAAGCCCCGGAAGCGCCAATCTCATTTCGATGTGCTAGTGCACCCCTACAAGCCTCGTTTTGGCTCTTGTGGAACGCTTTATTGTTATAGCAATAGTCTTATCGGTCATTCGAGTTGTATGTGCCACGGTGATATCTGCTGTGTGTGATCTGCTGACAAACAAGTCTGTATTAAATGCGAGAAGGAGAACGAAGGTAAAGCTTTTTTAACTTTTTTCTTCTTACAGAACAGGGCAAAGCTTCTAAAACAAGAGCAACCTAAGCTGATATTTGAGTGTGCTCAAGAATGAATGGTAAAAGGTGCTTATGCTAAGTAGTAGATGTACGCAGTTGATTTTCTGTTTGCCTCTGCATTGTTATTGGAAGATATGTATCAGCAGAAGACACGTGTCGTTTTGAAAATGTCTTTTATTAGGGCAAAACTAGGTCTTCATAAACAACCGAAGAGTGGGCAAATCCATTTAATGCGAGGCCTGAACGTTTACATTATCTAAGCAACGTCAACGAAAATGTTTGTAGCCGCAGACCGATAAATTTAGGTTTAGATAAGTAGGCGTCATAGTTTTAGCCTCAAACACGCAACATTGTTGATATGTAACTTTCTTGATGACAACTGCACCAACGTGAGAGAGCCCACGTTGTCGAACACTTGCACACATATGTTGACTATGGTATGGCAATTGCTTGAAGTGAAGATCATCTCGCTGCGATTAGCTACGACCACCCACCGCAGCGATGCAGGCGTCGAAGGGGCGCAACGCAGTCAGTCGCCGTCACCCGACGCTGCTTGTTTGGCATTCACGGCTTCCCGCCGAGGTGCTTCGTTTGTACTTGGCACCGAGTGTTATTTTCTGTGCTTGTGTGTGCTCAGTGGCTGGATATAAGCCTCAAGAGCAGTTCTTCACGCTCTGTAGCGTTCGCCGAAGAACTTCTGAAAAAAATGCCACCCAGGAAAAAAAGCACGAAGACGCAGGTCACCAGCTTGGCAGACTATGCACTGGGCGCGGAAATCGGGCCCTGCGGATTATACACCAAATGCAAACTATCTAAAGAAAACAAAAAAATTTTAGGCTCAAGTTGGCGTCTGCGGACTATACGCCTGGACACTGGTGCCTGTTATTATGCATTGCATATTCATTGTTGTTTGTTTTGGATTGAGACTGCCTTCCTGTAATGATGCTGAGGGGTCCACTGAACCTTGAAATAAAGATATTTAAGCACATCTAGATGCAATGTCCCTTGAAGCCAGATGGTCAGGGAAAAGATATGCCATTACCTCATTTGCCAACAGCACACCAATGGTCACAATCAAACTCACCAAGTCAATGGGCAATTCTCCACCACAATATTTATTGCCGTGTAATCACCAGTTTGGTCCATTAAAAATCTTGAGGCTGTAGCCTATAGCACATCCAATCTGGATCTGCAAAGCTTATGCTGTAGACATGTATCATCACATGAGCATGTTTCTTATCAATCTTAAACGTAAAACGCTAGTTATGCAACGAAATTCCCATATCACATTTTTAGCAAATTGAATGGTCCCACCTGTCACACTGTTAGCTTTGGAAGTAAACCAATTCACAATACCACCAGTGGCATACATCGTGCCAAGCATTAGTGCCGCATGTGGCACAAAAATGTCCTAACTAGGGAAGCAAACTTAATCGATCGTGTTGATTAAAGCACTCAAGTACGGGAGAAATTATCACTCAAAGAAGGTCACTCGAAAGGGAAGTTTTCTCGCTGAACGAATATGACTTTTTATTGGGCGTTCCGCAATGTAAGGCCGAAGACATTCACTTCGTGATCGGTACAGAAGCATTTGCTTAGCAGTCGGTCGTGCGTGTTAAAAACAAACAAAAACAAAGGTGGATTAGAAACGCGATAGATTCGCCTTTGCACGGAGTACTTACACTCAAAATCGTGTCAGCATAAAGCGACTATGGCCCACCTTGCTAGCAGCAATCTTAAAATTTATCCGTGTAGCCGTCGCACCCGTGCACCAACCGAAAGCGTTGCTGCAAGCCCCTCGACCGTCAACTTTGAGTCGCTGTTGAGTCTGAAGAACTGCTCTATGAGGTCCATATCCAGCCACTGAGCACATACACAAGCACAGGAAGTAACACTCGGTTCCAAGTACAAGCGAAGAACCCGGGGCGGAAAGCCCTGAATGCCCAACGACCTGCGTCGGGCGACGGCGACTGACTGCGTAGTACACAGGTTGCGCTCCTTCGACGCCTGCATGCCTGCATCGCTGCGGCGGGTGGTCGTAGCTAGTCGTAGCAGATCGTGTCACCTCTGTTGCTCGTACCGGAGCACTAGAGCCGCGTAATATTCTTGCTGCCGAAATTTATAAGCCTACGTTTGCGGCCAACGCATTTACACAAAGCCAATGCTCAGCGAACCTATCCCCCTCGTTCTCCTTCGGCGACCCGCCGCCAGGGTGGTGACACCGTCGCTGAAACTCTTCAATACGGAGCACCCATATCGTATGACTTTGCGGCTCCCGTCGGGTTGAAATCTTTACGACCGATTCGGTGAAGCAAGATCTTCCTCCGAGGTTCATCTTCCGTTCCAGAGAGAACACTGAAAAGCTTTCCGGCCGACTTTTCTACAGGCCAACGCTACAGGCGCAGCAGCCCGGCAGCTGCGGCGTAGCAACATCTTGGGAAATTCATGGCAACCGGAAGTCCAAAACCGAAAGCCAGATGTCACGTGACGACCGGCCAATAGTGTGCGAGGCGGCTAGTTCAAAGAATGGCGCCACTTTTCCCAGGATTCCATACTTGGACGCGATCTATTCCCATGCGAGTGAAGCGCTCGGTGCGCCAAACATAACGTGGCCGACGCGTCGGACAGAGAGTCATCACCTAAATGTTTCTTCCACCGTGTGTTCCGCGGTTCGGCGCACCGAGCGCTTTACTCGCACGGGGGTAGATGGCGCCCAAGTATCGAGTTTCCCCAAACCGAACGTTCCGGTTGTCTCTCTGAGCGGTGGTCCCGCATTCCCTCGCTCACCACCTCTTGTTGTACCCATGGTGGAAGAACCACATTTAAGTGAGGACTCTCTGTCCGACGTGGCGGCCACATTATGTTTGGCGCACCGAGCACGCGCTTCACTCGCACGGGGATAGATGGCGCCCAAGTATGACGTCCCTCCCAAACCGACCGCTCCGGTTGTTTGCCCCAGCGGTGGTCCCGCATTCCCTCGCTCACCGCTTCTTGTTGTACCTCACCGCCGCGATGCCGCCACTCAGTCGCCAGAGTCCGTAAATCTGTGTTATCTTCCTTCTTTTTCTTCGAACTAAGGCTCACCTTCGTGCACGATGGTGGCACCTGTGATCGGCACAGCACCAAAGCAAAACACTAGACCAGCCACTGGCCGCCCACTACCACCACACCGAGAAAAAGGCGAGCACGCTACGCCGCCGAAACCGTGGCTGCCGAGGAGGGACACCGCAGCGTCCTCCGCGGCGGCCCGTCCTCCTCATTCGTACCCACTGCTCCTCCTTTCCTCCTCCTCTCCTCCTCACCCATCCTCTTTCCCCCTTCCCTCCTCCTTCCTCCCCCTCCCCTTCCCCTCCTCCTCCCTCCTCCTCCTCCCCACGCGTTGCATCGTGGAACGTTTCCCATAATGCAACGCGTGACGTTGCATTACGTGATTCTCGTGACGTCACGAGTCCCGCGCGTTGCATTATGGGACATTTCCCATAGTGCACCGCGCGGTTGCGCCAACGGCGGCGGCGACGGTGACGCCACTCAAGCCGGAAACGGGCGCCTAAGAGCTGCGTTCTAAAATATATTAAAAAAAAAGGAATAAACCTTCATTTCTATCGTGTGAGTTATTAGGAATTTCGACGTATGTGTGTGTGCGCGCGCACGGTGTGTGTGTGTCTGCGTGCGCGTGCGTTTGTGCGGGTGCGCGTGTGTGTGCAAAGGTGGTGGAACAAGTTCACTCAAAAGCCATTCTGTCTACCAATTACAAAATAAAAAAATACCAATAGCAGAAATTTGCCTTAACGAGAGAAACGAGATGAAAAGAGGAGGGCTTACTTTGAAAGAGAGGAAAGCCTATATAATAACAAAAAAAAATGAACAAGGTACGACGAAAAAAAGATGTAGCGGACCCAATAAACGAAGTGAATCGCGGGAGTCTTTTGAATATCAAAGGATTCTTCCGTCAACCTACCCCCGGTGTTTGCATATACTTGACTGCTTTTACGAGGGCGAACGAGCGTGTTGCCGTGGCAACGGAGTGCAAAGTCAACAACAGGTCGTTAGCCGCTCTTATGGACTGCCGACGTACCCCTGATTTTCTCGGTGTTTGCACTTATTTTGTTTTTCTTCGTTAGTCGACAGAACGGGCAAAAAATGACCAGACACGAGCGCCCTTCCAGGCACTCTGCTCATTCCCCAGTGGAGCTCGTTTCTTCCTTGTTTAAAGGCAGAGGTGACAACAAGCCGTTCATTAAGGCACAGCATCTTCTTTTTGCATTGCGACAGGATGCATTGGAAGAATCGATAAACACAAACTTTTTAGGCTAGAATGACGCAGAAATCGCCTGTTAAATGTTTATATTAGCCAATATTTATTTGGGCCTTACATTTTCCGAAGTCAGGTGATCAGAGCTACGCTATTATGTATTTGTTCTAATTTTTAACGTTTTCCTCGCGAGACTGATACCCTGTTGAAAGTAGTGAAAGCGCACAATAAAGACGAATACGAAGATGGAGAGGCAAACAGGATGAACGCGTTTGCCTCTCCGTCTTCGTATTCGTCTTTATTGCGCGCTTTCACTACTTTCAACATGCATAACCAACTCGCCTGCATCGCCACATTAGTTCTGATACCCTGGTAAGATTTCTGGGACAACTTATAGCTGAAAGCGTTACAGATTTTGTCCCTAATTCTTAAAATGTTTGTTGAACGTAATTCTACGTTATTGTCACATGCCACGTAACCGATGTGATATTCAACCCTATTGATATATCAAGGTTCATAGGACGTTTTCTGCCTTGTACACAGAAATAAAAACAGGATTTTTGTAGACTGAAGTTTTGTTCCTAAAAGCTACACTCTCGGTATTCGAGCATAAAATATACACCACCTCAAGACACCTTTATTAAAAGTTTGAATGCCCTCGATTTAATGGTTTATTTATAGAAAGGTTTACGTTGGAATAGTTCTGTGGTTCTGGAAAAGCGTCAAGCATGCGCTTCAGCCGGCAAAATTAGAATAGGCGCTTTGTTTGCAGATTATTCCGAAGTCTTAGATTTGTTTTTGAAAGCTAAAGACAGTACGAGCCCTGCGTGATCTTGTCTGGAGGGTCTCGTATCAGGTAAAGTCACTAGATCCTGGGAAATATTGCAGTATTTCCTTCCCTGCCTGTTAGCAGAGCACTAACAGGTACTGACATACAGACGGCCGAAACCTATGAAGGCGAATGGCTGGTTGGTATTTGTTACCATGATAATCGTTATTTTCGTTCTTTAAAATATTTGAAGCTTCAAAAGGGTATTTCTAAACCAGCCGCGCTAAGATCGTGATCACTATGGAGCGTCATCGTACTGAAAGCGTACCTCGCCTGTATATCAGTTTTCGGCACTGTATGTGCTGTCAACTTATCCATCACGCTTATTTCTATAGATATCATTTTTGCGCATTTCCAGACAGGAAATTTTTTCTTCAATGCCACACACGGTAGTGGAGCGAGGATGTTCACTTGTTTCGCCGGTTTATACGTAACAAAGTCTCGGTGCACAAAAAATTTCTTTACAAAGCAACCTTTTACCGCGAATTTTGATCGGCGTACGAAGACTGAGGAGGTAAAAAAAAAAACTGCTTTCCATAGACCGAAATGGCGACCATATGGGAACCTTGGCGCTATAGGATCACGCGACTTTAGTATCAAGGAGCCGCGATCCGCTCTTGGAACCGCGGAATGCCGCGGTTGGACACCCCTGGTATAGCTATACGTAATCCTATATTGTTCTTAATCTCCGAACACTACTACCTAGGTCCGTGCTTTAAAGTGGTAATTCTTTGTAAGATTACCTTTTATGGGACTCAAATGTAGAATGGACAATTGGGCAAGTTGATATGAGTTCATCGTGAAAAAACAGCGCAAAAGAGACACGGACAAAAACGAATATTTTATTGCACTGTGTGATCGCGCTGGCACTAAAGCCCCTTGATAAAGGTGTTTTACGAGTACCGCAAACCATCCTTATTAAAACGCGTAAGGCTCGTGCGCCTTTCAAAAGAAAAAAAAAGTGCGGCAATTCCTATTCGAGATATAAATAAAAAAATAAGGGTGACTGACTTCAGTACGAAGGGTTCTGCTCATTTCGACTTATTAGTAGGTAGGGTACTTAACACTTCAGCGACCAGCGTTGCTCAGGAGCAACAGCTTAAGAATTATTTATTTTCTCCCGTGCCACGTGCGCCTCAATAAACCTAGCGCCACCTGTCACATGGTCGAGGATACTTGCGCCAGCAGTGGAGGATCGAAACGCATCTTCAAAACAGATCGCTCGTCCTTCAAAACCAAAGTCGACAGTAAAAGTGACGTATGATGGTGTGCCGTACTGGCCTCAAAACTGCGAGAAGGAAGACCGGTGCAAATATTGTCAATTCAGATACACCTTTCTCTCTACTGTACAAAATTCGAAATGCGCCTGGGCCTTCTCCCATGTCGTAACTGCTTTCATGCGTTGGATGGGAAGTAGCGCGCAAATGCCTAATGTTGCTCATGAGCAACATTTCGAAAAAACGCTTACGAAAAAAGTTTATATATATATATATATATACGATTGGCTTTGCGTGAATTGAGAATTTGGTGTTGGCCGTTGCCGAAGCTACGATATCCTTTTGACCCACAGTACCACGTCAATCGGGGCACCACCATCAGCTCCTATCAAGCAGAAAAAATAATGAAGCAGACCAAACCAACCATAGTAACCAAATATATGGCGCAACCGATTTGGAGTCGCGTGGGACTTGCCCGAAGGACTTAGGGGGCAAGGTGGCACCGAAGGACAGACAAAAACAACATGTGGTGGTCCGGAAGGAACTGAGTCCCTTCAAAGTTGGCCTCGTCATAGGTAAATTAGGTCAATCTGTTCAATCATATGACTGTGTGGGTTCTTATGAAAGCGAGGAGTCGCGAGCGCCACAATATATTATATTTTACATATTTACAAAAAAAAAAAAGGAAATCAACGTGAAGGTTGTTCGTCCGTAGGTAAGGCCGAACACTGGCTCACTCTCCTGCTATCTATATTTTTTTGCGTGCCTCTCGCGCATCCCTGCGTCCTCTTCTTCCTTGTGACCGTAGATCCTACAAATACTCCCCTCTAGAGAGGAAGCGGCTTGACGAGCGTTGAGTTTTACGCTGTTTCTTGAAAACGAACTTTCTTTGGAAGTCTGTTACTCCTTGGGGGCACAGTGCGGAGATCCACGCTTGAGGAAGGTTGCGGACATTCCTGGAATGCAGGCTTCAGTCGGTCGATAGACACTGTGTCTGTGCGACCATTGATAAGCAGAGTCATGTGCTTGGCGTCTCTGCGTAGAACTTCGTATGGTCCGTTGTATGGAGGTTGAAGTGATCGCTTTACTGCATCGTTCCGAATGAAGACGTGGGAAGATTTTGACAATGCTGGACTTATGAATATTGAAGAAGGTTGTGTGGCTCTTGGGGTGCAGGGTCGTAGCTGTGCCATGTGCTGTCATAGGCGGCTTGCAAAATCATGTATGTCAGGAATTGCAGGTGCAATCAATTCACCAGGCAAACGTAAGGTCGTGCCATAAACGAGCTCAGCGGTAGTGCAGTTCAGGTCCTTTTTGAATGCAGAGCGAATGCCGAGGAGTACTAAGGGCAAAACTTCAGTCCAACGTGATGAATGCGTGGCTTGTGCCATGAGAGCTGCTTTCAGTTGGCGGTGCAGTCTCTCAACCATACCGTTGGCTTGCGGATGGTACGCTGTTGTGTAAATGTGGTGGACCCCCAACAGCTGGGAAAGATGGCGGAAAAGAGAGGATTCAAATTGTCGACCACGGTCAGTTGTGATGGCAGATGGTATACCAAAACGACTGACCCATGTGGTAATGAAGGCGTGGGCGACATTTTCAGCTGTTATGTGTGTGATGGGAATTGCTTCAGGCCATCTTGTAAAACGGTCTACGCATGTGAGCATATATCGAAAGCCTTGCGATGATGGTAAAGGTCCCACAATGTCCATATGGACATGGCTGAAGCGAGCGTCAGGTTGGGGAAAAACATCGTGAGGCGAGGTGGTGTGTCGATGAACTTTTACACTTTTACCTTTTGACACTGAAGGCAGGATTGTGACCACCGCCTCACGTCTGCGTTGATTCGTGGCCACACAAAGCGCGCGGTGACCAAACGCTGGGTAGCACGTATGCCAGGGTGGGATAGTGTGTGCAGCGCATCAAACACTGTGCGCCGGAAATGAGGTGGAATGTACGGTCAAGGTGTGCCTGTAGATGTGTCGTAAACTATCGTTGTAGTGCTGCCGGGAATGTTGACGTCTTCTAGTATAAGAGACGTTTGTGATGAGCGGAGCTCACTTAACTCCTTGTCTGTTTGTTGAGCTTGTGCGATAATCGCAAAATCGATTATTGGTCGGGATGAAGAGATCTCATTTATGTTTAATCGTGATAATGCATCGGCGACGGGGTTGTCCTTGCCTGAAACGAACCTTATGTCGGTAGTAAATTCGGAAACAAAGGACATATGACGGATCTCCCGCGGCGTATGGTTAGAGTTGTTGGATTGAAATGCGTATGTAAGAAATTTGTGGTCGGTCTATATGGAAAACTGTCTACCTTCTAAAAAATGGCGGAAGTATTACACGGCAAGGTACACCCCAAGCAGTTCTCTTCCGAAAGTACTGTATCTTGTTTCGGCTGGTGAAAATTGTTTTGAGAAGAATGAGACGGGATGCCACTGACCGTCTTTGAGCTGTTGTAGAACTGCGCCTGCTGCGGTGCCGGAAGCGTCAACCATAATGGATGTGGGGGCGTCGCATCGGGGGTGAGTCAAAAGGGTTGCTTCGGAAAGAGCCTGTTTGATGGTTGTGAATGCCTCAGTAGCTGATTCTGTCCACGTAAGTTGCTCGTTCTTGCGCTTCGAACCTGCAAGAAGCTGGTTAATCGCCTGGACTATGGCTGCGCAAGCAGGAATAAAGCGACGATAGAAATTCACAAGCGCCAGGAATTCTCTGAGCTTGGTAGTAGTGGGAGGCTGCGGAAATTTCTTGATCGCTTCGATCCGTTGCGGCAATGGGCATATACCGAGGTGATTGACCTGGTGCCCCAAAAACGAGAGTTCTGAGACGCCAAACTCGCATTTAGCGGGGTTGATGACAACTCCATACTCGCTGAGGCGAGCGAAGAGTTGGTGGAGGTGATTAAAGTGTTGTTTACGGTCCGTGCTGAAAACCAGGATATCATCTAAATACGCAAAACAAAAGGGTAGTCCGCGAAGTATCTGGTCCATGAACCTTTGAAACGTTTGCGCTGCGTTTCTTAGGCCGAAAGGCATTCTGGTGTATTCGTACATGCCGAAAGGTGTTACAATTGCTGTTTTTGGTATGTCGCAAGGTTCGACCGGAATTTGATGGTACGCTTTTACGAGATCGATTTTTGTGAAAATTTTAGATCCGTGCAACGCACCTCCGAAATCTTGAAGATGTGGAATGGGATAGCGGTCTGGGACTGTCACGTTGTTGAGAGCCCGGTAGTCCCCGCAGGGTCGCCAATCTCCAGATTTCTTTGGCACCATGTGTAGTGCCGATGACCAAGCACTTGTTGAGGGACGTACAATGCCTAGTTCGATCATGTGATCGAACTCCTGTCGGGCGATTTTGAGGCGATCAGGAGCGAGGCGTCGAGGTTTCGCAAATACGGGGGGACCAGTTGTTTCAATATGGTGCGTGATGGTGTGTTTAGCTGGCTCTTTCGCGTCGGATGACCGCAGCAGCTGAGGAAATTTGTCTAGAAGGGAGTTCCATGGAGCCTCAAGTATGGGTGCTGATATGGTGAGGTTGAGGGACTCGGTCTTGGACGCGATTCCGTGAACGTAGAGGTGCGTTCCCGCGTCCAGGAGTACGTTTCTCCTCAGATCGACAAGGAGGCCAAAATTGCGTAAAAAATCTGCTCCCAGGATGGATTGCTGAACATCAGCCACATAAAACACCCAACGAAACGTCCTCCTCAGACCTAGGTCGAGAGTGAGCGACCGTTGTCCATAGGTCTTGATGGCGGAGCCGTTGGCAGCTCGCAAGGGGGGTGTTTCTGTGGGGCACCGTCGGTCCTGTTTTGTTGGGGGAATCACGCTGACTTCCACACCAGTATCAACGAGGTACTGTTGCTTAGTGGTGCGGTCAGTCACGAAGAATAGACGGCTTGTTCTGTGGCCCGCAACGCCGGCCGCCGTCAGCGCCGGGCCTGCCTGTTTTCCTGGAACGTGCAGGGTGACTCACATCTTCTAGCACGGTTGCCAAAGGTGCGGTGGTACCAGCATGTACCGCTGCTGTTTGCAGACCTAGATCGACGACGTCGTGGTGGGCTGTCGGAGAGTTGACGCGTTGTCGGACGACGAGTGTCCAGGCGCAGCTGCTTGAGGTCTTCTGAGAGGTGTGCGACAGTCGATGTCAGTACTTTGTTAGACTCCAGCAGCTGGGGAAGAGTCTCATCCAACAGAGATGTTCGGTGTGAGGGGTTTGGACGAGTTAGTTGGCAAACGCTGGGCGTGTTAACGTCCATGATTTGGTCCGCCATTCGAGCTAGAGTTTCGACGGAGTCTGTTGCTGAGGTGGAGAGAATCATGCGGACTTGAGTGGGCAGTCTCTGGAGAAATAGTTCTCGGAGTATGCTTGCGTCCAAGGTATTTGCCTTGTCACCCAGTAGTTGCTCCATACGACGAAGTAGCTCCGATGGTTTCCTGTCTCCAAGCTCCTCTGATGTCAGAAGCTGTTGAAGTCGCCGTTGTTCGGACTCCGTCGTACGCCGTATAAGCTCGGCCTTGAGCATGTCGTACGGCATATCTTGAGGGGGTGCACGCAGGATATCCCGGACAACCGCCGCTACTGTTTGGGGCAGTGACGAGACGACATGGTCAAATTTAGATTGTTGTGAAGTTATCTTATTCTTCCAGAACGAGGACTCGATGGTCAAGAACCAAAGTTCCGAGTCCGACGACCAGAATTCCGGCAGTTTGAAATTTATTGAAGCAACTGCGGCAGCTGCTGAGCGGTCCTCTGAGTGACTCATGATTGACTGCGTGAATGTGCGTCGGGTGATGGGGCGGTTCCAAGGATTTGGACGCCAAAGAGGTACTTGCCTTGACGGATGAGGACGGTGTTTTTGAGTCCGAGATGCCGGGTCACCAAATTGTGGGTTCTTATGAAAGCGAGGAGTCGCGAGCGCCACAATATATTATATTTTACATATTTACAAAAAAAAAGGAAATCAACGTGAAGGTCGTTCGTCCGTAGGTAAGGCCGAACACTGGCTCACTCTCCTGCTATTTATATTTTTTTGCGTGCCTCTCGCGCATCCCTGCGTCCTCTTCTTCCTTGTGACCGTAGATCCTACAACTGTATCCCCATGAGCTGTTATTAGATTAGTATTTTTCTGTTTTTGCAGAGACTGTGCAACATTGGGGCACCAGAACAAGGTGCCTCTTCAGCAAGTCATCATTAACATGTCGACAGCCCTGTCACAAAAGATCCAGGACTCCCGAAAAGCTCTGAGGTGCCTGGGTTGTGAGGAGTTTTTTATCTTCAGCCCAAGTACTTCTGCTCTACAAGCACTCTCAACTGCAAAATAAAAGTAAGAAAGACAAACATCGTGTTTTTTTTGTGCATCTATATAACAATAGTACTGTTTGCAAGTGGTGCAATTGGCAAGTTGTACCGCCAGCAAGTGGTACCACTAGCAAGTGGTACCACTAGCAAGTAGTATCACGTGACTTCACGACGTAACCGTGAAGTCACGTGACCCTCGTGTCGTCGCGTGACCATCGTGACCTCACGGGGGTCGCGTGACCTCACAGGGGTCACGTGACGTCACCGGGATCCCGTAACCTCATGGGGGTCACGTGACCTCACCGGGGTCCCGTGACCTCACCGGGGTCACGTGACTTCACGGGGGTCACGTGATCTCACGGTTACGCCGACGGCGACGGCGACGCCGCTCAAGCTGGAAACGGGCGCCTTAGAGCTGCGCTCTAAAACATGGCTAGGTTTCTGAGGACGAGGACGGTATACGGAGGTTCTAGCGCGCATGAAGCAACTCAGGCAGAAAATAGCTGACCAAGGTTGCCGTAGGGTATCACTGATGGAATCCGGGACAACAGTATACGCTGGAAAGTTTAGATCCGGACCACCTTGGGTGCCCGCTTCCTTTGTTGAACCAGTGAGTGCCTCTTCTGTTCGGCTCAAACTTCCAGACGGAACATCTTGGCATCGGCATGGTGACCATCTTCGACCGAACACCATGCAACAGCCACCGCAGCCAGAGACCCACCCTCAGGAACAGTCTTCGGTGCTTCAACCGACGGAGCCGACTTCACAGAGCCAGGCTCGACCCGAGGAGCAGTCTACATCGACAGAGGAAACCTACCCTCCAGGGAATCCAACCATGGTTCACACACCCGCCATGGTTGAACCGAGTTCCGTTGCTCCAAGAAGGGGTGCAAGAGACAGACGGCCCTTTCAGTGTTACTCCCCATCCCGGTGTGCTCCCCATGAGCAATGAGCGAACACTCTAAAGGGGGGAGGAGTGTTAAGAGTCTGTTAGTGCCACCAACGCACCAGAAAGCATAGTGGCAGAGAACAATGCTAATAAAAGAAAAAGAAGTAGTGTGATGTGGGCCGTCAGGAGGTTCAGACGCGTGTTCTTTTCTTCCCACACGTGCAACAGTAACATTAAGATACGCTCCAAATCGCCGTTTCACAGTGAGGCAAATCCTGCCAATCAGGACGAGGCAGATGCAAAGTCTACCAATCGCGGCGGGCCAAATCCTGGTCGGGACGTCGGGAAAGGAAACCATGAGAGGGCAAAACCGAACCTCCTCGGCGCTGTTATTCCCCCACCAGTCGCACTCTAAAAAAGGGGGTGTAGGCGTTACACCCCTTGTCACGTATACGACACCCCCAAAACTTCAGTTCGACGTACAGCGCACTGACGTCGAATTGACTGCCCCAACTTTTGCGAGAGGGTTGATGACGGTGCGATATAACATATTAAACAGCTAAAGTACGTATCAAAGTCTACTGGAAAAAAAACACGGAGGTTTTGCAGTTGAGCCTATAAGCCCCGATAACTTTTCGCACTCAGACACACTTACGTTAACTATTTGAATAAGTTGTTCAACTCGGCTATCAAGTCGCTCGTGAAATTTGGTAGCGTCGGTACAACGTCTGTGCGCTTTACATCCAACTGAAGTTTTGGGGTGTCGTATATGGGAAAAGGGGTGTAACGTCTACACCCCCTTTTTTTTTAGAGTGCGTGACGTCTTTTTTTGTTACTTTTTTTTAAAGATAGCAAGAGTGTGTGGGCATAGCTTTGATAGGTGTTGAAGATGCGCGAGAGCGGAGATCCCGAAAACTCTGGATATGACGTCACGCTCCGGGAAAGGGGGGGGGGGGGGGGGGGGGGCTTCAGCGATACTTTGAAAATGATTTTCTGCAGCCTCTGCGCAACAAATTGTAAAAAAAAAAAAAAAAAAAAATCTAGTTTCAATATTTGTAATCCTGTAGGTCAAATGACAGTTTAGGTTTGTTTCCTCAAATACATAACCGCTCTCGTTTCCCTTTAACTGCCTGAGCCCCGGCGCAGCATTTTTGTTGTATTTGTCGACGGTGCCATATCGCCCGCGCACTACGCGCACCTCTCGCTCGAAACGATTTGTTGACGAAACGTCGTTCGACGAACTGATTGCTAACAGATTGCTTGGGTCGCGTCCTCAGCAAGCATCAAAAATTCTTTGGTATACTTGAGCACCGGCGCAAACAAGGCTCAGTCCGAACCTGAGTTCTCAGCTTTCAATCTTCGATCATTTTTCGCAGTCTCGCTAGCATCCAGCCAAAGCCAAACCGAAAGCAAGGTGCCCGGACTGGAGGCGGAGTTTCGAATGCAATTTTAATTTTGCCACCAACTAACGATATCAAATATATCGCTTTAGTTCTTTATTGTTTACGACAGTCACAATAAAGAGGCAGTGTGGCATATTAAACGTCGTAATGCAATTCGAACTTACGAAAAAAAAATTTTGTTGATTTATTTCTTGAGAAGCATCCGAGCAAAGTAACTTAAAAGTAACTGCAACGTAACGAGTACACTATCAACTACATTTTGCGAAAGTTATTGTAAAACTGTAATTCATTATATTTAAGTCTGTCTAATTTGTAATTGTAATTCATTGCTTTTTCAACCAACGTAGACAAGTCTGAATTGAGGTCGCTCAAAAAATGAAGAAAGGAGCCATTCTGTACGCTTTTCGAAATACAAGTTTAAAAGGTGTGAGAGTTCAATATGGAGGCTTTCCACACACTCCGGCGTATTCCCTTTTCCTTTGTTGCCGAGAACGTAGGGTCTGGAGCGGCAAGCATTTGTATAGCGCATTCATATCATGCTTACCATCATATATCATTATGTGAGGAACTGCAATGATCAAGAAATATTACCTGCGTCCTTTATTCAGAGCTGCCATACTAATTGCACGTACCTTCTCGCAAGCAGTCATTCATCGCAAAAACATAAGGACGTTTATTACAAATATTTTGTTCTTTTACCGCAAGCGCACCGATAATAGTTTTATGTTTCCTCCGCAAAGACTTCCACAGCAAAACAAACACTAACGCTTCGTCGCTGAGGCAACCGAGGCAGCCGTGTTACGACCTCCCATAACCCATTCCACGCATTTGAAGGTTTTTTTTTTTCTTAACCGATCCTGCGTGCAAAGAAATGTCGATAATACACACTGGAATTCGTAGTTAGTTTTCTTTATTTCTTTGTTGTTTTAGCATAGCCTTGAATTCCCAGTTTCACTATGAAAAAAAAAAAAAAAAAAGCGTCTGGTGTTAGGCAGGGGGTGGGAACCTTGACATATGCTGCACACGAAAAAGCGTTCGGGGATGAG
The DNA here is from genome assembly GCF_016920785.2 of Ixodes scapularis. Taxonomy (NCBI): domain Eukaryota; kingdom Metazoa; phylum Arthropoda; class Arachnida; order Ixodida; family Ixodidae; genus Ixodes; species Ixodes scapularis. The sequence continues at coordinate 45,012,578 of NW_024609868.1, read as the reverse complement.
ACTAACGGGATGTATGGCGCATTGCTTCGGGTAGTGCTTCAGCTACACACACGTTCGCACGAAGGAGGCAGCGCGAGCCGCGCGGGCGTTTACTGGCGCCGGTAAACAATCGGGAGTGAGTTTCGGTGAACTGTTTTCAGATCGGACGCCTACGAATATCTCTTACGGTTGGATCAGATTGTTCCCTACAGTCACGTCTGCAACGCGCCGCGTATCGGCGACTTGTAAATCCAGCGTTTATTGCTACAACGGCACTGTTTCTTTTTTTTTTGTTTTTTGTTTTTTCAAGCCGGGTAACAACGTTTGCTACGCGTGTTGGCTCAGATTTATTTTAATCGAACAGTTGCTTTATTTATTGCGTGCCTTTTTCGAGCAAACCACTGTTCACAATTGTAAAAACACACACAAAAAAGAGAACGGAATCAAAACTGTAGCGACTGTATATACCGACTCAACTCGCTGACGTCACGTGACTACGGTGGCGCTGCTGTCGGTACTGCGCATGCGCAAACGCTTCACTCCTCCCGAATTCGGTTTCTGGGCACACGCAGTGCCCGCACCCGGTGTGGGCAAAGAGGGCTTCTTTGGAACCACTATGTTGGTGTGGGAAATCCTACGCGAACTAGGAACCGAGAATTGTTTTGTGTTCCTCACCCGACCTAATCATGTTAAATTGCAACTATATACTAATGTGTGGAGCTGTATCGAATGAGTGAATCTGATTGACCAGGAAGTGTTTTGTTACTGTGTGTGAGTGTTTTGTGAGTCCAATGCAGCCATCATTTAAAGGGGGCCGAGGGCCCCACAAGCTGCGTTTGTAGCTTTTTTCCACGGCCTCCTCCATTCTGTAAGAAATGGAAACCAATAAAGCAAGAAAGAAAGAAAGAAAGAAGCTGTAAATGAAGACCTTGCGCGTAATTCGTTCGGTGATGACGTTCCCGGAATGACAACGCGCGCCGTGACGGTGCACTTTTGGCTCCGCCTGATTTGCTCCCGCGGAATGTTGCGTTGACTGAGATCGGACTTTAAAGGGAAACAGAGTGTAAAACATGAAAAACATTCACGAACCTCTAAAAACACGTTTTATCACACGAAGAATAAATTATATTGCGGAATCACTATTAGGCACTTTCGTTACTAGTGTATGCAAACACATATAAAACTTTGATAAAGATGTTGCATGAGAAAAAAAATGTGCATGTATTATCAAGTGATATCTTCCCAAAAAACATATGTCGTAAATATTTCGAATAAGGGGTTTTCGACATTCTTTTCGACGCTTGAGGCATCGTAGGTTGTGATTGAAAATACCACGGCACAATAAAGAAACATCGTTTCGAATTCAAAACGAGGAGTAAAATAACGCAACAATACACGCAGTGTTCAAAGAGAAATCATACGTCCGACGAATTGTTTCCGTCATTCCAACGTCAAAGAACAAAAGCATCGAGGTCAACAAACCAACCAGCTAAAAAAAAAAAAAATCAGCTTAGTTACACAGTTTTACTTTTTGACAGAAACAACATCAATCAATAGAAACATTCGTGTTGAAAAAAGTAAATAAAACACTAAAACAATAAACGGGCAAAATACCTCAGCTCACGTCAGAGCTGAAGGGTGATTTGCTTTTTGGTTCTCTTCCGGAAGATTTCAATGTCAGTTTCACTTGATCGAGCACTGGAACGCCGTTAGCATATGATAAAAAGGTAGAACCACCTTTTTTTTACGGTTTAGGTTTTTTGATTGTTTTTTTTGCATTTTTTTATGACTATTTTTGGAGCGAAGGAAATGTCACACGGAGGACAAACGTGGCGTTTCAAGCGGTCTGAACCACGTGGCGCGCATTTGACACAACAGTGCGCAATTTGACTCTTCCAGCCCTCGCAGAAAAAAAAAAAAAAAAGCTAAGTTTTTTGGTACGTAAACAAGCAGTCGCTATTTGAGTCGAGATCGACGCTTAATTTCCGTTCTCGGCACCCTGTTGACTTGGCCCGGATGTCAGCCAAAACTTTCGGTTCAAAGAATGCTCGTAATTTTCTTAAGGACTTTTATGAGCTCGCTACCGGAGCACGAAGTCTTAACGGCTCCTTCTAGGCAGGTTGTTTTTAACGCGGGTGTGGATAATTTTAATTAATGTTTCTAGAGTAACTGACAACTTCAGAATCGCAGGGTGTGGCGATTCTCAAGAATTTAATTACCACTCTTTAGTCAATCAAATTGCTTCATCAGCTCAAAAGAACGCCACAGAAATATTTAAAAAGAAGGCAAGAAACGTGTACGTATCAGGACTCCCTCTGTGTTTTTTCTTAGACTCTACGAGCCTATAGTGTCTCATTCAGCCTGTACTTTTTCTCAAATTCATATATAACAATTCAATAAAAAAATGCAGAAAAAGAAAAAAAAAAAACGCGCGTGCGGAGCTCTGACTTTGTTTTCTAGGAAGATCGTCCACGGGTATTGTCGATTTCTCTTCAGGGCCCGTCTGCTCGAAGCGCTAACAGTGGGGAAACATGGCGGTGCCCCGGTGAGTGAGCGCCATCGCTTTAAAACTAATATGTCGTTGTAGCTGCAATATCGGGCACGTTAAGCGTGTTTCACATGCAGCGGTTTTGGCCCTAGAACGGCGCGATTTCTGCAGTCGCGGCGCTCTGGCCAGCACCAGCAATTCATTGGCACGAGCGCCGCGACGGCAGAAATCGCGCCGCTTTAGGGCCAAAATCACTGCATGTGAAACCCGCTTTAGTCTACAACGAATGGTGCAGGAGGCTTTCGCTTTGCCTTACCTCACTTAAATCGCAAAGCATGAGCAATGGCCTCGCCGAACTTTTTAGACAGTCTTTCGATTCTGGCCATTCCTATAAGCCTAAATGAAGGCGATAATTCTTGGCATGGCAACGTCTTTGGAAAGCGGATTGCCTTGACTCAATTGGCCGGGTATTGACAGCACACAAAGGCAGACAGCGTCCCGATATACTTTTTTTTCTAAATCACCCAAGCATCGGAGAACGCTGGAAGTGTAATTCTACGGTCCGCGCGCGCTGGCCTTCCTCTTATAAAAGATCCGACGTAAGTAATTATAATAAGGCTTTCACAAACGTGCGTGCAAGGCAAATTTTGTTTTAAACTTTTTGCTTTAGAAGAATTACTACTGCAGGCGCCAGCACGTGCAACGCGTGTAACTACACTCGTAGCATGCACCTCGGTGCTTGGGAAATTTAGAAGGTGTATTGAAACGCTGTCTGCTTTTTTGTGCTATTCACTGACCTCTATTAGCGGCGAGATGTTTTGGTGGCGCCCTCCTATGGTTCCCCCTTGTGACATCATTACCTTGCAAACAACAAGTTCGATGGTGTTTGTAAATAGCATGGTGGAAGCTTGAAATCATTGCGCTCTCAGAGGAACACTGCCAGCACCGTCAAAATTAAAGTTCTTTCATTCCTCTTATTTCCGTCGATGATAAACCCTTTTCTGACGTCATAGTCAGCGTTCGGCCAATCGTGGAAGGCCGACCACAGCGACGCTTTCGGTCGCGCACGTCGCCAAGAGTAGTAGGCTGGATCGCGGACCGCTGCCTTGGCAGGTGGGGCCGAGTGTCGGCACCGGCGGCCACTGATTGACACCAGCGAATGCATGGGACTATATGGCAAGAACTTGAAAAAGTGACTTTTCCCCCGTTTCTTAGCTGCTGTTGGCACTGAAACTTTTTGGCTGCTTCTCGATAAGCCCGTCAAATAGCTGACATCTCTCGAAGTTCTTAAAAATAAATATTTTGTGGTCGAGAGTGACTCCGCTGGGCGAAGAATGTAGTGCAGCTCAATAAGGCGAGAGTTACCGAGTAACCGCGGAGTCGGTTTCGTTGAGTTGGGTTTAGCAGACGACAAGCTCGAAAGCTTTGCTACGCGGAATTCGCTCACACCCGGAAAGCCGCTGTCGAGATAAAACTTGTTTATCATTCATCAACTTCTGTGCTTCAACGACGACTGTCTCATTGACGGCAAGTTCCTTTGTTTACTCCACTACGAGAGCAAGCTTGCCAGCTCAGCCGTAGGTGCACCGATACGTTTGATTTTTTTTAATCGGCGACTGAACATTTCACAAATACCGATTCGGTCTCCAAACACCCGACATAAGCATCGCAGCACACCATAATATACTCGCGTCCGAGCAGAGCGTACATGCTTCAATATTCTTACTTTTGTGCGTTTCTCCCATAGACTTACGTGTATTGCCTCGTGTCAAGCAATGACCGCCGGTGGCGACATCGACGGGCTCCCGATCCGCGATAGTGGTGCTATCAATACCCGGCCAATCGAGTCAAGGCATTGTACCAAAATGAGTTGCTGGGCGAGTTGGATAGACATCTTGAGTCAAGGCAATCCACTTTCCTAAGACGTTGCCAAGCCGACAATTATCACGTTCTCTTAGGCTTAGGAATGCCCAGAATCGAAAGAGTGTCTAAAAATGCGGCGAGGTCATTGCTAATGTTTTGCGATTTAAGTGAGGTAAGGCAAAGCGAAAGCCTCCTGCACCATTCGTTGCTGACTAACGCGCCCGACATTGCGGCTACAACGACATATTACTTTTAAAGCGAGTGGTGCTCACTCACCGGGGCACCGCCATGTTTCCCCGCATCCCTACCAAGCCCAGTCACGTGATTTCAAAATCCCTCTCCTAGGTACTGCGGCTAACTTTAGCCGCGGTTAGCGCTTCGAGCAAACGGGCCCAGAAGTCTTTCGCAGCTCAGCTGAACAGAGGACAAAACAGTAAAGCCTTCCTCTATTAATGCATCCGCGGTTGCGATCCACAACGGATAATTGTATTGCTCGCCATGACAAACAACTTCGAGTGCAGCTAAAACGCATGCACGGGTGCTACTAACAGGAGCATGTAAGCCACTTCGTGGCTCTTAAGCACAGCGCCGGCCTATACGGATCCCCAGGGAGCGCGGGTTTGAGTCCCGGCCGATGGGCCCGCAATCTGACGGGGGCTCTACTGCGGAGAAGGCGCAACGTAATCTAGATTACGGTTTGTAGGAAATCGCGTACCGCCGCCGATTCGCCATTTCCCACGTGGTCCGTCAACAAACCGAGTCCAGCCTGGTTCTTCCACGGGAGCGGGATTCCGCTCCCCGTTTATTCGTACAATAAAACACAACACTACAAAACACTCAATCTAAACAACAAATACAAGCTACATTACACAATTATTTACAAATGCACGTTCAGGCTAAAGCTAAACACAAAGGAGGCCCTTAGGCCTCGCGTCCCGCGATATCCTAGATCCGGTCGCCACCCACTTGCCTGCCAGTGCCTGCGTCTCGGTCGCATCCGGAGTTCTTAGAGGCCTCTTGCCCCCTGCCCCACCGAGTATATCTATCGATGGGCGAGGAGGTTTCTCCTCGCCTGCCACGGGGGCGCCTGCAGCGCCCTCCAGTGGCTAGGAGAGAAAGCGGCGCGTCGGGAGCCGAATTCGAGATCCCGATCGACCCCGCGGCAACACGACCATGTGATCGTGTCGCGGCCAAGATTGGCCGAATGGTTTGATGGGCGCCCTCGTGAATTCACGGTGCGCCATAGGTTGCACGTCAAGAGATCGTTAGGACGTCGAAATATTCATCCTAAGTCCTCCGCTAAGGCGTGCCAGATGCCCTTCGTTGGTTTGGGCACCTAAAAAAACACACCCAAATTCGACTCTGCTTTTCAGCAGGACCATGTACTAAATATAAACAACGACAGCATAAAAAAAAAAAAAAACAGGGTGAGATTGATTATTACTACGCGTCTTGGCTTCGCGATTCATTTACTCGACGTTTTTATACTGGCTAGTGCCGCAATTACATTGGGTGCGGAGAGATATTAAGATGGCTTGATACATGGAGGTAGGAAACTTCTGGAGGCATCATGACGCCACCAGATGTGAAGCCAGAAGTGGGGAGGGACACGGCCCCAACGATGACAAAAACAACAGCTGTTTTGGTCAAGCTCGGGTACACCCAAGGGTGACTAAAAAGATTGGTCGTCGTTGGGGGCGTGTCCCTCCACACTTCTGGCTTTACATCTGGTGGCGTCATGTCGTTTCCAGAAGCTTCCTACCTGCATGGCTGGATAAAAGCGCCGATAGGACAAACTGAAGTTGCCCGTACGTGCAGCACCCCCTGGTTGTAAAAAAAGGGACGGGGCGCCGATAAGTGTAGCAGTGATCAGCCGTCTGTGCCCTGTTAGATAAGAAAATGTTATTTTTAGCGAAAGAGCTGAAGGTGACATGGTTTTATTAAGAAATTTAAAGGGGTACTCCGGGTCATTTTTCGAGCTACCCTAGGTGATGGCGTTATCGGAACGTCGGTGATCTGCCCTTTCTAAAATGGTATTTGGTATCTTGCAGCTCATTTTAGTTAATTAGGAAAACGCAAATTAAGGCTATACCGGAAGCAGGTTTTTGACTTCCGGTAGTTAGGTTTCGTTATCTCGGGCGGCCGACGCGTGAGGTCAGTGGAAGCCAGGGCCGGCGGGTTCGGCGCATTCTGTGCACTGGTTGGCACGTGCGGCGGTGCAAACTTAGATGGACTACTCCGATGACAGTAGCAGGGAGTCGGATCAAGTAATCGACGATTTTGATGTTAACCTCACCTCAGCGAGTCTCCATTCGCGTTTGACCCGCCGGCGTTGCCTGCTAATGGCAATACCAACGCAGGCTGGGCCCGGCAGTCCGCGGGCAGGCATGACGACTGGTAAGAACCTGTTTCCTAATATCATTCAATTGCAGATTGCTTTGTGCTCATCCTCTATTCGTGTCATAGGTGTTTCTGCGGTGAATACCGACCCGTACAACTGGACGCCACACTCGAAGATAAAGATCTTTGCTACGCGGAGGTGGCTGCAGTGAACCTGCTGCCCGGCAACAGCTGTATCACACGGCACGAGTTGTTCCCACTGTGGCGCATCAGCAGAGATTTGTTGGAGATTCATGCCCGCCACGTACGGCATTACACACCGACGTACCTGAAGCGCAGCGACGGCAACAGGTAAGGCCAGTCTTTTCGCTCACTTCTGCAGATTTAGCCTGAGAAATTTATGAGCGCGCGCTCCGCTTTTGGACATGTCGGATGGATCCTCGATCCACTCGAGGCACCGCTTCAAATCTAAGAGCACACGCTTGTGACCTTCACAGCAAGGATGGGGTCTACGCTCGAGCACATCTTTCTTCTATTTCACATAAAATGCGAGCGAAGCATAAACTACAAGAGCATGTTCTTTGGAAGTCGTTTGCACTGCGCGAACCCGCGCACCGGCAATTCTGCACACGCGCTAGCGGTGTCGCGTGTGCGCGATGTGGTAGACAACAAAAGAGAACCAGGGACAATAAATGATACTCTTGGATGAGCAAAATGAACAAGAAATTTTGAGGGAGTGGATATGCAATTATTTTTTTTCAGAATACTCCGCTATATGGCGTACCGGCTCTTCATGTGGTGGGTGTGGGACTTCCTGGGTCAAGGAAATCGCCAGAAGCTGCCAGCCATGCGTGCTCTGGCGAATCCGGGAAGCCTTCCCAACACAGAGCTACGCCATGTTTTCATAGACATAGGTAAGTTAAGCACAACACTCAGTTCATACATTCACATTTATTATCCAAGCATGCACTACATAACAATAAGTCCTCAGATCACAACTTTGAAAACTGGAGAACAACTATATTTCAGAGCTGAATATTGTGAATTTTGCAAGCGAATTTTTGAGTCACTTCACAAGACGAAATCGATCTTTCTCACATTCGTTTCTTTCAATTTGTACAATTTTTATAGATTTATGTACACTAAAAAAACCTCAGGCATTACATAGGAGAGAAAGTAATACATGGCTTGCATTGGCGTCGCATCAGCCGCCGTTGTTCCGTACCATGCTGTTGTGCCCGTACTTTCTGCATCATACATTTGGCACAATTGAATTTGTTCTTTTCGGCAAAGCTTGCTAGCAAGAACAAATTCGACAATACGAAATGTATGCTGCAGAAGGTGCGGGCACAAGAGCATGGTGCAGAACAATGGCGGCTGGTATGGTGCAATATGACGTCACGTGCAAGGCATGGATACGTACGTAAGTCTTTGTGAACAGAACCAAGAAACATATAAGAGTAAAAATGATGAATGTACAAAACACATAAAACACAAGCAACTAAAAGCAAAACATGTAAATAAAAATGCACATTGGAATCAGTTCATTCGATGCAGGAATTTTTCAACCTAATGAAGCTGGAACATGTTAAGAGCCGAAACAAAAGGACAAGTGATCACTGAGGGAGGTAACTTCTCCGGGTAGGCTGCTTCAATCCGAAATCGGAAAAAGATAAAGTGCATCATTTATATAGATGATGTGTCCCAGTAGAAAACCTACAATCATCAGGAACCGTAAAAACAGCGATAAGCATCAAAGTTTGCGCAAGTGCACAAGACACGCAGACACTCTTGCACGGGACTTCGAACTAAACAGGGATTGGGCCTAGCTGGCCGTCTCTTATTTTTCTATAATGCTCTTGGGTAATTCCCATATTTTGGCGCTTATACATGCGGGGATTGTGGGAAGGGTAGGGGTTGGAGGCTAAATGTAACAGGTGATCCCCGATGAGCGGACGAAATTAAATCGAGAATGTGTTTGCGGTGCGGGTGCTCGAACCTGGGGCGGGTCCAGTAGCTGGTCTTGCCTCTTCAGGGAGTGAGTTTATGGCGTCGTTACGATGCTCTGCGACCCCCTCGCACGTCCAGATGAGATGGATGCACGTGGCTGGAATACCGCAGTGCATGCAGAGCGGATCAGGGCCGACGTCTTCGGGTGTGGAGGGGCGGTGAAACCTTGCCAGCCAAATGGGGGTAATTGCCATCTTCGCTTGAAGCCTGCGTATGCAGACCCATTCCCACCTACTGTAACCAGGAAGGACAGGGTCTTCATCGGGTGGGAGAAGGGCGCCGAGTCTGAGCTTCCTGGCAGCCCTCTCCTCTTTTTTGATCTCTTCAATGTCGGGTGGGAAGCCCGGGTCTTCTTCCACGAGGGAGGGACCGTGGCCAGGTGAAGGCATAAAACCTGCATGTAGCTGCGCCCCCGCGGCCTCGTTCGCCCTCTCGTTCCCCGGGACACCCCTGTGTCCGGGGACCCACGAGAGCACGATGTTGACTCGCGGACGAGATTCAACAATGATGCTCTTGATTTGTTTTACCACCGGATTTGTGCTGTTGCCCCGGCCGCATTGACTCCGTAAGTGTGACGTCATGAGTCCAAACAAACCGTTGCTAGGGTCGTTGTTATGGACAAATACATGTGGCTAGGTTTCGCTACGAAAACCCGACCGTTCAAAAATCGGGAGTATAATTTAAACTTCTAAAAATTACAGATACAAAAAGCTTAAATGTCATGTATGTTTCGACAGAAGTGTGCCGATAATCGCTTGTTTCTGAAATATTTACGACTGTAACTTCCGGTCCTCAAGATGCCTGCAGCAGACGACGAATGCAAGAAGAATGCCACCTGCCACACACCCGCCTGCCAAGCCGGCGCCGGCGTCTGAAATTGCATTTGTTTGAAATATAATGAGTTTTAGACACTTATAAGAATTCATAGTGGGGTGCAATGCAAGATATGGTTTATCGAAAGTCCGGGCGTCGATCGAGATGATCGCCTGCTAAAAGATCGCATTGCACCCGTGAGAAAAGCACTTCTGGCGATCGGTAGAGATCCCAAATTTTGTTTGCGGACTCGCGCTATGGGAGGGTGCTTCGTACCTGGTTGTAACAATCGCGCGGAGAAAGATTCTTGCAGTTTCTTTAGATTTCCGCAAAACCTCCAAACGCGAAAGAACTGGACAAAAAATATAAGGTGCGTTTATTACAGACTGTAGTTTCATCGCGGGTTCGATGGAGATCTTCGCCGAAAGAGCACATCCGGTAAATTTAACATATACAAAAAAAAAAAAAATGCGAAATTGCGATAGACATGCAATTTTTAATAACCTGACAACCTCAATAATAATATTGTTAACAAACGACTTTCCTCGAAGGGGTACGATTTGTTTCTAGTGCTGGCCTGCACTACGCCGGTGATGCACTTCAGGTCGTCGTCGTAACTGATCTGCATGACGTGGTTTGATTTTACGAAATTTTCGCCCCTCTGAACTAAGCTGTGTTCTTCACAGAAAAAAAAAAAAAAAACGCACATTGCGGAGGCCTCTACGGCCATGGCGACGCACTTGCTTGGGTTGCTCGTTTACCAACGCAATTCAATGAAGACACCCGCTGCAACAGAGGCCAGCAAATCTATCGTGTCGTCTGCTACCATAGCAAGGCGGAGTGGAATACTTCAGAAATGGCTTTCATCGTTGCAATACGACGCTGAGATGACAAGAACATCGTCATAATTAGATATCAAGAAGTTAGGTTGCTTACAAAAAATCAGTTACTTACTTGTAAGGGAAAATCTAGCCTGGTGTGGAGTCTCCATGCATAAGTCCATAGCAACGTCCCTAGCAACGGGTTGTTTGGACCCAAACGCCATGCTGTGACCTCATCACTTATGGGGTAAATCCTTGCAGAGCTTCACGGGAGTCCTCAGAACGAACTTACATCAATAGGCTGCTAAGACCGGCACTCTTAATGGTGCGGAATGCACGTTGGAAAATAACTGTGGAAGCTCGCTGTCAGCGCGAGCTTTCTGCCCTTGCTAACACAACTGTGTTGTTGTTGTTGTTGAAAACATATTTATTGCACAAAGGCAGGAGAGTGGGGAGGGGGTAAGGGTAAAAAGAGATAGAGAAGAAGTAGGAGTTAGCTGTATGACCCTATTCCAGGACTCCACTTGCTCGCGCCGCCTTGGCCCGCCGGATTAGCAGCTGTTGCTTAATCGGGTCCTCGCTTGCGAGCGCCGCATGCCACTCCTCTTCGCTGGCTTCATATTGTGAAGTTTCTCCAATCTTCTTGCAGGCCCACACCATGTGGTATGTGTCTGCCTTTTGCCACCCGCACCACGAGCAGGCTGCCGACGCGTATCTGTCCGGGTACCAGGTGTGTAGCTTGTCTGGGGTGAGAAATGTATCCGTCTGTAGCCGTCGAAGGATGTGTTTCCCTTCCTTGCTCAGGGACTTATGCGGTGCTGGAAATCTCTTACGTGCAAGTCGGATGTCCAGTAGACATTTGCAGAACGACCACCGGTCCTCCATGCCTGAGGCAGGAATAGAGCCCCGGCTCGGAAGAGAATATCGGGCTGTGGCGTGAGCCATCTCATTTCCTGGATGTCACATATAGCCTGGAGACCAGACGATCTGAGCCGCCTGTGGGGGTGCCTTCTCAGTAGCCCAGCCGCCACCTATCCCACGGAACCCGCGGTGAAGTTGCGAACCGCGCCCTGAGAGTCCGATATTATAGTTGCTTTTGGGTTCCAAGCGATAGCCAGTGCGATGGCCACCTCTTCGGCTTCCGTAGCACAAGACACTCTGAAGGAGGCTTTCGTGACGATCTTGCTCCCGTCCGAGGTAGCCACGGCTGCCGTGGCCACCCCACTAACAGGCCCCGCGGCGTCAACGTAGAGGAGGCCTGGTCGGCTATCCCAGGTCCGAGCGAGGGCCTCGGACCTTGCCATATGCCTTTCCGCGTCCCGCGACGGGTTCATGTTCCTCGGAATTCTGCTTGTTCGAACACCGGCTCGAATATGGTCATCCAGCTTGATCTGTTGTCGTAAAAAGGCGGCGTTCGGGTTCGCCAACCCCAGCTTGTCGAGCAGACAGCGACCGCTGTCCGTTCCTCTGAGTCTTCTGACTTGCGCTCCAATCTGGGCGTTGGCCAGCTGCTCGAAGGCAAGGGCGGATTTATATATGGTACGCTGACAAACACCTGACCCCCCCCCCCCCCCCTTTCAGGAAATTCCTGTATCCGCCCCTGCTCGAAGGCGTTGTGCACTCCCAACTCAAGTAGCCTTTTAGTAGCTGCGTATTCCGACAGTCCCAGGGCATCCTTGTGTGCCTTGCAAAGCAGTATGTCGAGCTTCTCTACCTCCTTCTTTGTGAGGTTTAAATGTGAGGGTCCATACATCACCCTCGATACTACAAACGCGTGCCGTAGCTGCATGGCCTCTCTTTCTTTAAGTCCGTGTTGCTTGTTGCGAATTCTTCGCAACATGCCGTTGATCTGTACCGTCGCCTTTGTGAGCTTGTCAAGTGTGCTCTTGTTGTTCCTTCCATGCTGTCCCAGGATTCGCACGTCCTGCGGCTTGGGAACCTCTTGTGCGTCCATTTTGACATTGATGTGAGTTATGAGTCTTTCCCGTGGGTTCCTCATGACCAGCAACTCCGACTTCTTTGGCGTGCACTTTTGGTAAAATATTAGTAAGTGCGCAGGCATTCACAATTGGTGTTTCCAGGCCGCACTCATGATCTCTCCCGCATACGAGACGAAACGTTTGATAAATTGTTGGTATTGTTATGCAAGTCGGAGGTATTTGTTTTTAATCATGAATCCCGACTTTTGGAACATTTTTGCATTTAGTTGACCTTCCGAGTGCCACGATTTTTTTTCCATCACATTCCGAACGCAAGTATTGGTCTCGGTAATATTGTTTCAAGCCATGTGAAGAATATTCATTCGTAAAGGACACCTCATTTTATTAACAAAAAGTTTATTGATAACCGCAAGCCTCCAATCTATGACATATTTCTCGTAATGTGCTTTTCGAGACACGGTATACAATGAAAGGCACCTCGACAGAAGAGTGACCTGAAGTCACTCTTTTGTGCCTTTGTTTATTCAGAACTGCAACTTCCTTGTTTTTACAGTCATCGAATGCCGAGTCCATTAGTAATGGACCGTTTTCCGAAATCCATAGTGCGCATGCGCGCAATGCTCGACGCCCCTGGGTTTGAGATCGCGTGATACCAAAACAGATCCGCCATCTTGTATTTTGTGCACGAGCCTCGTTTACTTAGGTCTTTTTGTAAGGAAGGTTTTTTTTTTTTTTTTTCTTGTCTTTTTCTTCTTTGCGTGGGCCAATTTGTTTCAAACCAAGCGGTGATCAGCCGTTTCAGAAGTTACCGCAAGTTGACATACGCAAGTATATTGACGAAAAGAAGAGGACAAAGACACTTTTGATCGCATGGAAAGAACGAACTTCGAAACAACAACAATGCCGTCGACACTTCGTGAGCATCTGTTTCAATTGAACGATCGTCATTTATTGGAGCTTCGCCTCCGTTCTTAACCTGTCATTTACTATATACATATATCCCTTTTGGGCCCAGGTTTCATACATGGCTGGCACATAGCGTCTTCGTACCGTGCTGGTGCCTATTACCACTTGTATTTGCTAAAACAAACAAACAAAAGAAATCGGTGTCGCGAAATGTGTACTCCTAAAGGTCTATTCACACGATGCATCTTGTTGGCGAATCTTGTGTCGCGAAACTAGGTTTCGGGAAACACATTCCCCGTCTGAACGCGACCGAAAAAGTGGCGCGCCTCCGAAAAAAGTGGCGCGTCTTCCTCGCTTCTGGAGCAATTTTTAGCTGAAATCTCACCGAGGCCTGTCAATCACCCGAAGGGAAAATGCGGGCGCTGCCAATGGCCGCTCGACTTTGCTATGACGTCTGACCTTCGAGGAGGAGCGAGCTTTTGGAGGAGTCTGATTTTCGGCCGATTCCGTATCCGAGCCAAAGCCGAAAGAAAATAAACAAACATGGCGAGCGACAAGCGGAGAAGCGGTGCGTACGGGCGACGAGTCTTGGTCCTACTCGGTTGCAGCTAGGTGTGTGAACGGCGCCTACAGTACGGGTTGGTGGCGCGGTGCAGATTCATCAATAGTCGCGACGAGTGCAAGTACCGGATATAAACCTGGTGACTGGGAATAACTTTCTTTATTAGCGGTGCAAAAATGTCCGAAATGCTTTGAGATCATCTGCCTGTTCTTTGACGTTCGTGGTCTTTCCCGGGTTTGGCAGGACTAGTAAACCCAGTGAGCCGAATCTGACGAAGTTCATTGAGTGGTATTAGTAAAAGAGACTATCTCTTCACACTGTGCGTGCTTCATATCATTTTGATGAGAAACGCTTGGTATTCCCGGTGCAGATGACAAGATTTTGTGAAATTCTCGTGAGTCAATACGTCACAGGTTTCGCGCGTCAAACTCCACGTGTGAACAGGCCGATTTCGCGAAATCTTGGTTTCGCTAAACTGTGGCGCGTTGAAAAGATGCATCGTGTGAATAAGCCTTAAGATCATAAGAATGGCCTCTGATGTTACGTCATGCAAGCCGCGTATAAATATACGCTGAGCTGCCAAAGTAGGCCCGGACGACACTTCCTAGAAAATAAGGCCTCAGTGCTGAGGTTTCGGCGTTGCCTAATAGAGGGCCAAAGCGGGGCACAGATTGAATACGAGCACTGGGGCAGCGTTCAACTGGAACTCGGATTCGGTCAGTGAAAACACGCGTTGGTTTCCTTTGGATGACGTCGTAAATGCAGCGCTGCGTCCTTGTTGTTGTCTAAGGGTTGTTGACCCATGACGTAGAAGTGGAGCGATCGAAAAAGCATCGACAAAACTGAGAAACAACTGACCTGAGTTGAAGATGTGATGCAATTCCTCCTGTTGGAATAGGGAAAGTACGTAGTTCTCGGTATTTTCGATGTAATTTAGTGGAAGAAAAGTGGTCTTGTGCACCTCCCTCAGGGCTTCAGGCTTCATGGCGAGCTTATCTTTTATTTGAATGAAGACGGTTATAGACTGAACTGACGCTGTGCGGGGATTCAGCTAGATCTGTGGAGTAAGTCGTCGGCGTGGTGTTTATGACGACGCGTGCGGCCACATGATAAGTGTAGGCTTTGCGCACACGGAGCGAAAGCAACAATTCGCGTGGTAAACAGAACAGCCTGCCGTCGAACGGCCGAAAAAGCGACCTCGTCGTAGCGGACTAGTCGCCGGCTGCGTCGAGATGCAACGAAACGGATGCGGGTGTTTAGCTTGTTAATCACCGGAAAGCTGGTTGTCAGGTACAACAATTTCACTCCCCCATTTTTCTTTCTTTATTTATTTGGATTTTATCCTGCATAGCTAGGTAGGAAAGTAGGGCAAAGTGAATTTCTGCCTGACCCTGCCCCCCATTCAGTTAGAAGTATACGACGAGAAAGTGTTCCAAAATGCGTTTTTCGCGCAACGGAACGCAAGAACGAGCATGCCAATCAAACAGTGACATAAGGAACACGTAGGGAACACACGATGACCAGGCAGCCAAGCGCGCGCTGGTTGAAGTGAGGGATAAACAAAGGGCATGTGTGCCCTTGGGGGGGGGGGGGGGGGGGGGGTAAACAAACGGCACCAGAGGCCAGATTCACGAACTGCTTAGGCTACGACAACTTAGCTCATACGTTCATAAGTTAAAAACATCGCAAGGAGAGGAGAAATCGGTTTTCGAAAGCGATGTTCTCGTGTGGAAAAACTAGAGCTTCCGGTGTCCCGCAAGCTCCCAACTCCTGCAAGTGTGGGCTTGGGTGCGTTTTCAGATCAGTTCGTCCGGCCATGTCCGGTGACCATTTTTAGTTGTGGTGTATAAAACAATACTTTGTAGACTCAATGCCCATCAGAACATAACGAAAACTTGTTTTGGAAAAAAAGTTTGTCTTTGCGAGAAAAAAAAACAACAACAAAAAACAGGTGCACTCTCTGAGTGTGAAGCGCTTTCCGCAAATTGCGCGAAGTTGGCATTTCGGGCACTTCTCCCAAAAAACGTGCCACAGATACGGGTCTACAAATATCTACTCACAAACTGTGTATAAGGATGATTGACTCAAAATATTTATCATTAGGTATAGACGTTGTTAATTTCTAGAAACAAATCGCCAACATGACACATTCCGCAAAGATACTTACATTTTATTAATTTGTTTTCTCCGTATTTATGATTAATAACACTTTCAAACTTTTCCAGCATGTTATCCTGTATCTCGTTAATATTGGCGCTAGATATGGTTTTCCTGGGCAGCGAAATAAATGTACAAAAAAACGTTCGAATAGTGTCATTTTAATAATTACGTGTTATTTTCAAACTCAATTTACCAAAAAGGACATCTTCGGTTTTCTTTTTTACACTCCCTCAGATAAAGGCCGATGACAGGTGCTAACAGAATCTTCAAAGACATATCGCATTATTTTTGTGTATTTGAAGTTATAAAGCCAGAAATATGACCAAACTGGGGCTATACCGCAGCATCGTGAATGGGGCGTGTAGATACCCATAGATGACAAATTCATTATTTTACGAAGTGTAAAAATGCTCAAGGGTGGTAAAAAAATTGACGGCACAAAGGCGGACGGTGGTTTTGAACTTAGAAATCTTCGTGCGTTTTTGTATAAGAGTCGCAGAAAATGCGCGCGGTCCGGAGCGATCCAGAGGCACTCTTATGTCGCATGCTTCGCAGGGCCTGTTTTACATAGCCGGCGTGTAAGGTTTCTGTGTATGCCACGTATAGGAAGGTGGCTCCGCTTAGCACATGTTTATAAAATTATCTCAGCCTTTTGCCTGGTGGTAACATGATAATGCGTGGCGAAGACCGGAGGCTCTTTACAGCATTGGAGCCGCCGCCGCGGTGGACCATGAAACGCGAAGAGACGGCAAATAACGAAGAAAAGCGTACCGGTTGTTTGAAAGTGATAGCACTGATTTGGACCTCAGAGATAGCGTTCACTTTCATTTGCCTTTCTCGTGGATCATCTGGCGGACGCTTCGTGAGCATCGTCCGTGAGTATTGCATACGCCTAGTGCTCTCCGCGTCTCGATGGCTGAATCGCACAGCTTAAAGCGAATGTTCTGCGATATCTCAACAGGCACAAAAACAAAATCGAATATCAAAGAAGCTTTGGCAGTGTGAAGGATTGGGACATCGCTTTGTTAAAGGAGCATATGTCAGAAGCAGCTCACTCCATTTGAGATGCCGACGTTTTGTGTCAGAACTGCTTCAGCCGCTGCAAGAAACTCGCCAAAGGATCTCCAGAGACATTTGAGCCTGACGAACTTTTTGTTCCTCGGGAAGTAGCCACTGAGGATCTTAACAGATTCATTCAGTCAACAGAAATATCACCTCTGAAAGTACGCACTGAGTTGAAATCTCATTGTCGGAAGCCTTACACAAGGTGGAGGAAGAGGAAGATCGCGAGCGTTAAGAAAATTTCATCAAGCCTCACTTCAGTATAAGGAGTCAAGGATGAGCCTGGAGCCTCGGCACAAAGCTGCAACATCGGTTCGGAGTTGTTCAGCAACCTGAGATATGCGTTCGATTGTTCTGATTCGTACCAAGAACGACGCCGTCTCCTGACCTTGCTCCCGAGGAAACTCCTCCAGCAACAGATTCAAAGATGATCACTTCAGCAACTCGCCACCTGATCCAAAAATTAAAGATGAGCCAAGAGGACCTTCAGGCGGCACTGATTGACTACACTAAAAATGAACTCAACTGTTCCCAATGAAGCCCGAACGAGAAGGACGTTATCGGCGTCATTTCAAAGGGGAAAAAAAGGAATATCTGTCAAAACAGTGCATGACGAGGTCTATTCTTGACACTATTGGGTTGTTTAAGGCGGCTCACCCTGACACGGTTATTGGGCTCCCCAAATTCTACACAATGAGGCCAACATGGGTGGAGTATACATCTTGGCACGAAGTTTGCGTGTGCACGTACCGTGCTAACATCAAGCTAAGCTTTTGTGCCTTAGAAAAAGCCACTGGAATAATAAGAAGTGCTGAAGATATTTGTGAACTGACTATATGCGGCTTTCCATCTACGAAGAGTGTCCTCGGCCAGAGCAGCTCATACCCAACAGCTGAAACTCTTACTGCGCCTGGCCTGGGAGTCCCAGATGATGATGAAGTGTTGTACGCATCCTGGGAGAAAGGAGAGCTGATAAAAAAAAAAACAACTAGTCCTGTTACAATTGTGGAACACTTTTGATAGTGCCTGAGAAAATCGGTACAGCATTAATATATTCAACGCGAACAGGGGAAAACGATAAGTGAGCAGAACAATTGCCAGAGAAAGGTAATGCCCTGCTCCATTTTGATTTCTCAGAAAACTGGACAGTTGTACTGCCTGAAGAAGTTCAGTCAAATCACTGGCAAAAGACGCAAATTTCTATCTTCACATGCGTGCTGAGAACTAGAAAAGGAACGCGTAGGTGCACCCTCAACAGTGATGACATCAGCCACAATTCCACCCATGCATGCTACGCCATTGCGAAAATTCACGAGCGGCTTGAGGACCTTGCTCCGCTGTACGCGCATGTGACCTACGTCAGCGACGGTGAGGCATGTTATTTTAAGAACCGGTATCAACTCCATGAGCTCACTAAAACCAAGTACCTGTCTGTCTAATGGCTATTTTCAGCTACAGGGGAGGGCAAGAAAGCCTGCGATTGAATTGGAGGCCTTGTCAAACACCATGCAGGTTTTTTTTCAATCTCCGCGGGCTGCCACATCAGCTATATGTGTCAGATATAGTGGACGTCCCCGAGACAAAATTACCGAATGTTGCACTAATTCACCTGCCAAGGCCTATGGGGCGCAAGCCCACGCGGTTGTCGCCGCGTGAGAAGTCAACCTCCACCTGCCCGTGATGCGCCCTGCCAGCTTCATTGCTGCGACGGAGGCTCTGACGGAACCCCCCCCCCCCCCGCCCTCCCCAACCTGGAAAGGGAGGGGGGAGGAACTCTAGCTATTGTATTTACTCTAGTAATAGCCGCACTGTTTATAAAGAATACCTGAGGGGGCGCTTTTCCCTGGAGCACGCAGATTGCCAATCACCGCGATGGACAGCATGATTCCATGGCTGTTTACAGGACAGCGTGCCTATTGTTTATTTCTTCCTGCACCGTGCGAAAGTCCATTCAGCAAACTCACTATAAGGAGCGATGAATCGTCTCTTCTATTTGTCCTATCTCTGAACATCTGTTAGTGTAGAACAGGGGTCTCAAACTCATTTGAGTGCGGGGGCCAGATAAAAAGGTCGAGGTCCAACCTCGACCTTTTTATTGAATGGTCGAGGGCCAACCTAGGGGGGGGGGGGGGGGGGGGGGCGGTTTTAAAGGTAATGCTCTCTCTCTTTTTTGTAAACTCCCAGTGTAGGTACTGACATCTTCAGTTTTGCTTTGTTTATAGGACTAATTTGGGCCCTTGCCTGATCTCATAACAAGAATTAAATGGGCACCGCTCCTACGACAGCAAGCACACTGCTGTGTTTGTTCACCAATTCACTCGGGAATTATTCAAGCTCTAGATTTCTTTAAAAAAGGAGAAAATCTTTTCATATGACAGTGCTTTGTTTCTAGGGGATTCTTGATAGCAGCAGTCTAAAAATAAATACTTGTAATCGAATGGCGATTTTTTCTGAAAGCAAAAATCTCAAGCTCCTAACTTTATCTTTGACCATTCATCTGCTGAGCGAGAGTTTGTGCAGCCGAACTGTGTCTTTGAGCAAAGTGCTCGCGCTTGCAGCCCAAAAGCTAAATTGTGGTACAGGCGACTAACGTGACAAAATTTGGGGAAGCAAGATATAAAAGAAGACACAAGGCAAATGAAAACAGAATGGTAACTGTGTGGATATGTTATAAAAGAGCAGAGCTATATTTCAAGCGGAAATAAATCTGCAACATGATATCATTATAGCGCATGCCATTTCTTGCGCTCAAGTCATGGGAACGAGGGCTCGCAGCCTGTTGCCCGCGGGCCGCGTGTTTGAGGCCCCTGGACTGTAGAACATATGGCAAAGTTCCGAGTGGGTATTTAAAACCAAACGCTTGTTCGTTAAAAACAAAACAAAAAAAGCTTTTGACATTGGTAATTTAGTTTTCCTCTAATAACCACGACACAGAATTTAAGATAACTGAACAAGGCATTTATGTGTGTGCTATTAACATTTCTGTCAAAATGAAACCGTCTAAAAAAAAAAAGAAAAATCCGCAAAGGCATGGCTAGGTCATAACTTAAAGAAAAGCAGTACCCCAGTGACAAAGCTGTGGTATATAATAGTTTATTACGCTGTCGGAACACTTTGCGCAGGATACAGTGGTTATTAGTGCACAAATGGTCGAAGTGGTAAAAATTGTATTATAATTGTTATTAATGGAGGACAAGTTGACTGAATATACTTCGATATGACTAAAGCGTTTGAAAAAGTCAGTCATCCGTTACTATTGCGCAAGCTGTTTTCATATGGAGTGTGTCATGATCTGTGTGAATAGTTTGACAGCTATCTTTCGTTGCGCTCTAACACTGCTTGCGTTGATGACAGTTTCTCCGAACTCTTTTTTACAACATCCGGTGTTCCTCAGGGATCAGTCCTGGGACCTTTGTTGTTCCTGATTTTTATAAATGATATTGTGTCTTGCGTAGATTCGTCTGAGCTATTACTTTTCGCTGATGACATGAAGTTGATCAAAAGCATTCCTACACTTCACGATGGCGATATCTTACAAAATGACGTGTCAAACATTCTTCAATGATGTAAAAAAAAAAATCAGTTGCTGCTTAACCCCGCAAAAACGAAAGTGCTTTCCTTGTGCCGGCGGAATGCTGTCGATGACTTTACTTGTTACCTTGAGGGATCGCCAATACAGCGTGTAGC
Source organism: Ixodes scapularis (assembly GCF_016920785.2). Classification (NCBI taxonomy): domain Eukaryota; kingdom Metazoa; phylum Arthropoda; class Arachnida; order Ixodida; family Ixodidae; genus Ixodes; species Ixodes scapularis. The sequence goes on along the minus strand of NW_024609868.1, from coordinate 44,991,947 downwards.
TCTCGTAAAGGATCTTGGCGTGTGTGTTGACTGTGCTTCAACTTTCGAAAATCATATGTCTTTACTCGTGGGAAATGCTTATAAAGTACAAGGAATAATATCTTGTTTGACGCGTAATTTTAAACAACTCCTCTATTGATCCACCTTTTTAATTCCCTAGTGAGGTCACGACTCGAGTTGGCTTCTGTCATATAGAACTGGATATCTAACACACAGGTTTAACAATCGAAAATGTTCAGAAAAAGGTTATCTTTATTTTTTACGATAGATACTTTGAGAGGTGCTTTTGCTATAATTATTAACATATACTTCAAACGTTTTCACTTTCACTTCTGTCTACCAGGAGATCAGTTCGAGACTTCGTTTTTCTGCACAAGGTTGCTAATGGTGCATTTGATTGTACACAACTCCTTGAAAAGGTGAACTTTCATGTTCCTTCACGTCTAACCAGACATTTTGTCGGCTTCTATGTTCACTCACTGTGGAATGCCTCAACTCTCTCTCTCTCGGATTCAGTCACTATATAAAGCCATCGCTCTACCCTACCTTGGTATATCTGCAGATGTTACAATGTACCGTCGCCATTTGAATAATCTTGCATTTGTCTCTTAACTTCATGTGTGATTAGGTTTTTTGTTTGTTTGCTGGTTTTATTGTTTGTGTTGATGCACCAAGGGGAAGACCGATGTGGTTGTTCTTGGGCACCCAAAATAAAGAATATTACTATTATTATTAATATTATTACTATAATTATTATTATTATTATTATTATTATTATTATTATTATTATTATTATTAGATGCTCAAGTTTTTCATGAATGACCCTTTACAAGAGGGTGCGATAACAATATGCACGCTAAAAATTTTTTTCTTAAACTTAAGTGTGGGAACTTTGTTGTTCCTGGGATAACACCCTAAATGTTTTATCTGTTTTAGCCAGCGGTGTTAGCGGAGGAACCTAAACCTACAAAATGTTTTTGTTTTGTTTTAACTAAAGTTTTAATTGTTGCGGAAACGGTGCGTTTACATCCTTTTTTATCGGGGTTCTTTCTTCCGTGCCTCAGGGTTCATTATGTTAGATGTGGCAAGTATCTTGGCTCGTATCAATACGAAATACCGAATTAAAAAAACAAAGATTTCGAAATACAAATAGGAGGACTGTACTGCAACTAAAATACGGATATTGAAAATATATTTGTGGGAACACCTCCTGTAAATCTCATAGCGCAGGTTTTTTTTTTTGGTTTTTTTTTCTTGTTTTTATTAAAACAACCACTAACTTTGGTTAGCCCTTTTCAGGCAGGCCAGTCAACAAACCGGTAGAATTTTAATTAATCAATAGACGGTTCAAAATAAAATTACGCGCTGTCCCTTCATCACGTTTACTCATCATACACCTGTATGTGGAAGTGCCATCGAGATTAAATGAATTTGTACTGAAACTGCTGGGAGTTTTCCAACGCAGATAACCAATTTTTCCGTCTAGAGTGGGAAAAGATGTCGCCTCTTTTTAAAGTGGATAATGTTGAAGTCGTCATAATATTCATAGAGATTTTTTATTTCTTTTTTAAATTTATTGTCAGCAATATTTTGGGATCACCCTTTTTGCACCAGTAACACCAATCCAACAATTACTTGTCATCGACCTATTGTCCTGTCCGCTGGAATTCAGAAATTCAGGATCTATAGTGCACCAAGCCTGACTTCGAAATTCAAGGTTCCACTCGTCGGCCAAGTAATAAGGCTCATAAGAAAATGAGCTCATTTGTTATTGTTGCTTCTAAGATAAATTTCTGATTGGTGCATAGACGTACCTCTTCAATCACTTTTGTAAGTTCAGTCACCGCTTTTCAATTTCATACAAACGATTCACAGTTCATCAAGAAACATGGGTTGATGGCAAGTCCGCTGCACTTGGACAGTGCCTCTACTCTTTCTATGTTGTTACTTAAAAGTGGTGCCAAACGTGCCGAATAATTTTACTTCGACAGAAGTGTTGCGCTTGTGCATTTATTTTCTCTCAGAGTGTCACCGAGATGAGCGGCTAACATTTCAAGGTTGGTGTATAGATGACGAATGGCTGTAACTTCGAACATAATAAACGTCTCCTGTAAGGTCAATTCGTTTTCAAGTGGGGTGTTGAAACTTATTTTTTTGGGGGGGAAGTCACGCTTTCCCTCTTTTTAATATTTAAACTAAGGAGAAGGGAAAGGGGGGGTTGATTTCTTGATAGTTATACCGAAATACATCAGCCGCGGATTGCACTTGTATAACAACAGTACCCTGAACATGTAATTTAATGGATTGTTGAGAAAATTGTATTGTGATAAAAAAATACTGAAACCAATTGCAGTTACCTCGAAATATTAACCTGATCTTTACATTGTGATACTGCGAAACCGATGCTACCCAAGTAATGAGCAACTGCAACACTTACAATGTAATACGGACGGGAGTCTCCAGTAGCACGACCGGATTTCCCTTCTTCCGTTACGCCAGACAAATCTTCTCCGTCGCCATTGTTAAAAGGTAGATCACACTTGGCACACGGCACCGAAACTGTTACATTCCCGCTATGAAACGTTGAAGAAGGCTTCTTTTGCTCCACGTCATCACGCTTGTAAACAAAAGGGAGTCATGTTTGCCTGGAGCCTGCTAGCTTTCTTCGTGTCTGCGTTTATGAAGTATCGGGCGCATTCTGCGGCTCCGACCGAGAACAGCACGATATCCACGTCGTCACTTCGCGGTAGCTTCATACTCGACAGAGCGAGTGGCGGCCATTATTCGCCGATTGAGAACATAACCGTGTACGCGGCTCAGTTGAATTTCACGAGCGATAACCTGAGCCTGTCCCGCTACGAGCACGAACTGGGTTCTTTGCTCGATATCGCGCGGAGGAAATCGTCCGATTTCGTCACCGAGTCGACACTCGATGCCAGGGAAAAGGGTGAAGACCACACGGACGTCTCGACGCCCATTCGAGACGCCGGTCAAGCGACGGAGGATGCCCGCGACGTCAACAGAAGTGTTGAGCTGCAGGAGACTACTTACGCAGTAAGAGAAACGCTTTTTTTTTTTCCCCTTTTTCTTTCAAAATAATTTTGTTTTCACTTTTTTCTTCTTTCATCAACGTATTCGGAAGACTCATAAACTCCGAACTATAATACTTTTATACGTGGGTTTAGAATAAAAACATGTGATGGGACACTGGAAACTTTTTAACGCAAATTCCTTAGAACGGTTTGTGATGGCGATAACTCTGAGAAATCTGGTGTGTCTATACTTTCCCCCGAAGCCCTTCGATGAAATATTTGCTGGTGAATGACGTGTCTGAAAATGTGTATAGATCTAAAAAAAAAAAGACTGTCCACCCCGTAACACCGAGCATGACGTAGTACGTTACACTTCTCATTCAATGTTACAGCGCCAACAATTATCTTAAGCCTGAAAACATTTTTATGCTCGTCGTTCGCCGACCTTCCTCCGTAGATTGCAGCGATTGACTTTCTCAAGTACCCTGCAGGAACGTAGACGCGCTGAATTTCTTACAGTGCAGCGTAGATAGTTGCTCAATCAGTGCAACATTGATAAGTAATGGCGGTTGTTATATCTGGCACAAATTGTTAAGCCAAATTTTGTCATTTGAAAGGCTGTCTGGTAACAAGGTACGGTCTGGTGGACGCCGCCGCGGTGGCAGACATACGCATTAACTATGTCTCATTGTGAAGTCAACGAGCAGACGACGGAGTGCGTCGTCTGCTTGCTCTCAGAAAATGGCGCCACAAGTTAATTACTATATGATCAGTGGCCCGTTCGTTTGCGAACATGTCCGCCGTTGCCCCTGGAATGTTCATTGGTGTTATTTTTTCCCAAGAATAGAGCTACGCCTCAAAATTTATACGAGGTAAAGTGCACTACCTTAAAACATATTCGAAGAAAGCTTCAGCGTTCTATTTGTAGCAGTTGAATTTTCTGGTTCATTTTACATCCGAAGGATCCGCTGTGGACACCCTATACATAGGCCTATGAATTTAAATGTATTTAGCCGAAAAACAAAATTAAAAAAAAAAGAACTAGCCGAATTTCAAATAAGGAGCAAGTTATTTCTAGTTTCATACCCCTGCATAAAAGTGAAGGATATTCTGAAACCAATTACTTACACGGGAGTTCCTGGCATTTGGGCACTTTCGAACGAATGCAAATTATCGTTGGTGTAGTGACCAATAATATGTTTTTTTTTTCATCCCTCACAATAATTGCAGAGTAAATGGTATATTTTATATAAAATCCAAATGATTTGCCCTCAAAATAAACCCATTTGAAGTTGCAGAGGACGCACCATGCCTTCATTCTTTGAGGGGGAGGAAACTAATACGATTTCTTCCTGCTTCAAATACAGGATACCATGATCCGACTGCCGGTAACCATCCCCACGGATGGGCCTAAAGAGAACGACCTACCTCCTAGACACCACGCCCCGTCCCTTACAGAACCATCATCCTCCTCACAACAGCAAGCTTGCAACAGAACCGCCTCTTTAAAACCGGGCCGCTCTCAGACTCCGTGGAACATTTCGAGCGACGCGTTGAAAAGGCTTTCACGTTCCAAACTTCCGCTGCAAGCCCTTGGGCGGCGAAACAGGAGGCAGAACCGCACTCGCAATGGTCAGCGAAACGTGAAGAGCATTCTGTCTAACATCAACGCAACCGAGGAAGAGATTATCAGCGCACTCGAAGACGAAGCACTAGCTCGGGAAAGAAAAGAAGCTCCTGGAATCGTGAGCCTGAGGGAACGTGGATGTCTTCCGGTGGAGTCCAGCCCTGCGGTCCAGGACAGGGCCACCTGCCCCTTCCGGTTCATCACGACCTTCGACAAAAGGAGACTTCCGAGCCTTCTGGTGACCGTCCAGTGCATGTGCAAGGGCACGCCTTGTAGTTCCCGAAGGGGTTACCGCTGTGTCCAGATCAGCAAACCAGTTAGCATGATGCGGAGGATTGGCAAGATCTACTCAGAGATGCTCGAGGAGGTGCCTTTAGCCTGTGTTTGCGCTTACGTTGGGCCGGGAGTCCGCAATAATTTTTATTGAATTGTTTCTGTCGTTATAGGCTGTACTCTCTCTATCTCTCTCTAAGCAGGTGCTTGCTCCTCGCACCTGCATAGTCGTGGAGCAAGCACCAGTGACTTGAATGTGTTGTATTTTTAATTTGTTCAGCACTGTAGAATATTTTTAGGAAGCGAAAGCCGGATTATGCAAGAAATAAAGCGACTTATTCGAAGCCACGGGGACACAAAATAATCCCTCGCAATATTCAGTTAATAATCTGAACAACAAGCAACAAAGCGGAAAGTCGAGAGAAAGAAAATGCAGATGTGTGCGCTAATAAGCAGGTTGTGCACCCAGCCAGCTAAAGGCTGGTCCTGTCTTTTTTTAACTAATTGTTTTAATGCGCTTAAAAAAGTAATGCACAATGTTCTATTTTTAACCATCATGGAAATTAGCAATCATAAAGCCATTAAGGAACCAAAGGCCGGCACTTTGCCGAAGCTTCAATGACGACATAAAAACTAGTCCTTAGAGCATTCCTTATAAGTCAGCAAAGCCTACGTGGGAAGTTTGGCGTCGGAAATCTTAATAAGTTTCGAAATATGCATGCGGCGAGTGTAGGGCACATGCGTCGTACCTATTGAGAAACTGATTTGCTTAGGTTGCACTTCGAATTGATTGTCACAAAATATTCAAGGCGTCGAACGTTGCCTTTAAGTTGATTAAACTCTTGCGGAATTACATACCTTGTTCATTTTGTTGAGCATTGGAGTGATCGACTCGTTTTCAGTGCAAGGCCCTCTAATGTTTGAGCACTTGCGTTAGAAGTGGCGTTACCAAAGCAGCGCGTTGTCTTAACGCCAGTGCTCATAGACATTGGCCAAAGTGACATGCTCTCGCGATTAGCATTTCTTTTAATAAAGGTCGAGTTTAATTTGTTTGTTACGAAATTGCTTTTGAATAGCTCATTTGCTGGGGACTCTAACAATACAGTATATACTAATTCAGTCACATGATCTTAATATACACGCAATTGAAACAAAAAGGCAGCACGAGGTGTTTCCAAAAACGCGGGCAAAATCGCTCCTGGGAAAACGACATATCGCACAGAAAAAAGGATCCTGTCGTGTCAAAGGACCCATTACAAAACAATTCTTATTTTTGAATATAATTGAGTCATTAATTAATTTTGAGTAATTCATATGTTAATCATTGATCTTAAAAAGATGGTTTCGATTAGCATATTGCAGGTCGCCACCGAAAGCTGCAAAATATACGCACTAACATTACAATGATAAAGGCACGCGCAGCATTTTAAAGCGTTCCGAAAAAATGCTAAATCTGGACGCATTTCTGTGTTTCGGATTTTTCTCTGATCGCATCTCCGTGCGCGGGCCATTTAGTGTCCAAGATAGGGCTGGGCAATCGATTAACCTACCGATAAATCAATTAACGCTTTAGTCGCGATTATATTTTTCTAACCGGTGGATCGGTAAACGTTTAAGGACCAGAAGGAAGTAGAAATTACATGCTTTCACCACGCAGACGTGGACGAGTTCACCCGTATGAAGAGCAAACTTTAGGTCAGATTGTAACCTAAAGTGAACTGTAGGGACAAGAGTTGTAACTCCTGACAAGAGCATGTGTCCCGGCTCTTTTCAACGCCGCTTCAGTTCGCGTTTAACGCAGCAAAACGTATTGTGAACAATCAAAAGAAGTCGCTCTTGCCGGAGATTATCAACGAACATATGCCTCATGCAGCTGAAGTAATGATCTGTGAGTTTGTCTTTAAACTTTTCTTAATATCTCATCTAGGTTGACCTGTAATAAAAATTGCATATTGCGCCGTTTATTACACATTTACAATATTTTATTAATATGCTTGGCAATGAACGAGACCGATTAATCGATTAATTATTCGATTAACGGGTGGCAATTAACTGGGTTTAAACGCTTAATCGACGCCCAGCCCGAGTCTAAAACACGCAACGAGCGTGCGCCGTCACGCGTCGCACGTAAAGGTGCGTCTTTACGCTGGCACCGACGTCAAAAAGGCAAACCTCATGTGACAGTCCTGAGACTTTCTTATGTAGCCTTTTCTATGCGTGCGATGCATGGCGGCGCACGCATGTTGCGCGTTTTATGGTGAATTCCGCGGGTCGTTTTGGAGCGCGCCGGGATCGACTTTTCTGGAGCGTGCTATTTTCACTCGGCGATCGGGATTTTGACTTGTCGTTTTGGATCAGCTCCCATCCCAGATCTCGATCCGGATCCGAGAAAAGTCGCTTCGCCGATTTCGGCGGATTCACCTGGCCAGCCGTCGGCGTGCACACGTTACTTCCTTCCTCGCCGGGCATTCGTAATGGCCGCTCGCAAAATGCCGCCGGTACCGCCCGCTTTACTGCTGCTGATTCTTGATGACAGTTTTTTCGTCAAGTTGCACGAGCAGCTCCTCCAACAGCAGCGGCTCGAGTAGTAGCGACGACGAGGATTGTTTGAACGTTCAGCATGAATTCCACCGCCTTTTCGGGCAATCCGCAGAAGAGGCCGAATAATGAGACGTACTTGGACGCCGTTCACGAGTATTCCGATGAAGAGGCAAGTGGGATACGCTGATGCACATCGCTTATGGACACAGATCTCTCACATCATGATTAACTTCGCTCGTGCGTTCAACACGGACACAATCGCGGTGTTAGCACCGCGATTGAGAAAACGTGTGCTTCGAGATTCGGGACAGCGGGGAGGGGAGTGAGGGGAAGGAAGAGCCGATCCCGGTTGAGTTGTCACGTTTCACTGAGGGTCCGGAGGCGAGGCGACTCCGTTCGGATCGCGTGCTCCATCTCCGATCTGGTCTGCTGATCCCGGCGCTCTCCAAAACGATAAGTGGAATTTGCCATTGGACATGGCGGACGCGATTGCCCGCGCGGAGATGCGCTCCGGTAATACACCGAAACCCAGAAACGCCTCCAAATTTAACATTTTTTCGGACAGCCATAAAATGCTGCTCGTGCCTTAAATCATTGTAACGTAGGTGAATTTAGCAGTTTTGTGTGATGCCCAGAAAGATTATAATTGAAACCATGGCTATGAAATCAAGAATCCGATATTGAGTTAATAAATATGAATTATTACCCAATTATATTGACCACTTATAACTTCCCTTATACTGGGCCGTTTGAAAAGACCACTACAGCTTCAACCATTTTTCTGTGCGAGGCGTAGTTTTTGCAGGAGCGATTTTGTCCGCATTTTCGGAAATAACCCGTATGTTTAGCATGACCTCTTAAGAAGTTTAATTATACGCTGCACAAAAACAAGTGTTATGATGAAAGCCACCCCGTCAAATGTGACAAATTGTGAGAATGAGGCGTGAAACCAATGTTACATCTTCGTTTTATATGTTCATGTTCTTATATATTGTACTCAGATACTAATGATCCCATGATTACCAAGTCTGTTTTGTACTAGAAACATGGTTTAGAATAAATCTATTTAAGGAAAACTGTATTTGGACGTCTTAAGAATAATTATTAACATAGAATTAATGGGCAAATCGTGTTCCGAGAATGCTCAATTTAATTTAAGAAAGCTCTATTTATATTTCGCCATCCTGTCAATTATGTTCGACAAGAGTTTCGTAATTATAAGAAACTTCTGTGAGGCCCTTTAAATTATACTTGTTTTGCTCCCATCAAACTATTCCGGCATCACTACGAGGCGTTGTTCTGACGAAGATAAAACAAAAACGGTAAAATATAACGCTACGTTAAGAAACTCACCCATGATGACAAATCCCGGTGGTGTTCTCAAATGGGTGAAATGCAAATCGTTTTAACACTCCCGCCAAACATCAGCTCAAAATTAGGACTGTTTGGAGAAGCGGTTTATAATATACTTTTTTTAGCAAACAAATAGTTATAATTAGCTCTTACTGTGCGCTCGAAAATAGTGATATGATAGCGAAGTCGAACGAAATTCTTCAGGTGGACAAAAGTGAGGGCCTGTAAGAGGAGGCATGTATTTACAAGAAAGTGAACCGATAGACCGCCATTATTCATTAGATATAATTTTGTTTCTGAGGATATGAATGAAAATGAATTAAAATAACCTGCTGAAAATGAGAAATGAAAACTAGACCTAACAAGCAAGTAAACTCGAATGATCTCGTGCCCGAACAATCAGACTTATACTCACCTACCTAGGCGAATGAGCCAGAAAAGATTTATGAACACGTACACGAAAAGACGTCGCCTGTTGCTAGAGTAAGTTACAGCTCAAAAAGGTGAAGCGAGGGAAAAGAAGGCCGGGGAGGAGATAAGCAAACCTCCCCCTTTATTCAGCGTTGCGTCTGCTTCCTCCTCTTTGGCCTTCCTTTCCCTCACCCTACCTTCTTCAGTTGCAGCGGACTATAAAAAGAAACGATACCGCACTAATTATTGCGGAAAAAAACACATGATAAGACAGTCGTGAAAATAAATAAAAAAAAGCAGTGCCTCCTTTTCAACGCCATTAACAATCTCATCGACTCTTTGAATAAACGCGGAAACGGGTCCGTCACCGCAAATGATGAATTATAGAAATATGGCCGGAAAGCGATAATTACGGAAAAAAAAAAACATCTCGACCCCCCCCCCCCCCCCCCCGCCCCCAAGAAAGAGAAAAGAACATATTTGCTTTATCTCATTGCGTTAGCTGTCAATAGCAGAAAAGCAGGTCGCTATATTTATATTTATTTATTTACCTGTCATCTTGTCTTGTTTATTTTTGTTTGCGTACGTCTGTGTAGCTATGCGGTATTTTTTTCGGGCGGACGTAGGGGGCAGAAGAGACACATGCATAAAAAAGCAAACGATGTGCGAGAGGCTTTCGGTTACGATTCGGAGGGGAGCACCGCTGCTGAACGGCGTGACGTTTTTGGTTTTGCGTTGTTTTTCCGACGTTTTTATTCGTGAATTTTTCTTCCTTCCTGACAACCGAATTCCCTTTGGTGTCGTAAATTGCACGCCAGTCGGTAACTTCTTACGACTGCACCCGCAAGACGAACGAGGCTTCTCTGACACATCGAAATGAAGATCGACGAAAGAATATACATATATAAGCGAAGAGCTCAAATTGTCTTCTTTATTATTATTATTATTATTTTTTTTTTTTTTGCTTTGCCTTTTGTAAAGAAGAAAACGAGTGTGCCCGCCTCGCTTGTCAGATTTGTTCGATTTGCATACGCGTTAGACTGAACTCTTTTTTAGAGCGCAGCTCTTAGGCGCCTGTTTCCGGCTTGAGCGGCATCGGCATCGGCGTCGCCGTCAGCGTAACCGCGCGTTGCATTTTGGGACGTTTCCCATAATTACGTCAAGCGTGATGTCTCGTCTGACGTCACTAGCGTCACGAGTGACGTCATGAAGGTCACTCGTGAAGGTCACGACGAAAGGTCACGACCTTCACAGCGACCTTCATGATGACTTCACGAGTGACGTCACGAGCGTTACTAGGGTCACGAGTGGCGTCACGAGGGAGGAGGGAAGGAGAGGGAGGAAGAGGGGAGGAGGAGGGAAAGAAGTAAGGGAGGAAAAGGAGGGAAGGAGGAGGATGGAGGAGGGGGAAGAAGGAGGGGAAGAAGACAGAGAGGGGGAGGGGGAGAGGGTACGGAGGAGGAGAGGGTAGCCTGGCCTTCGTACCTTCCCAACACCTCCTAGAATGAAAGGCCGTAGCGCTCCGAGTGGTTACGTCACAATGGCGGAGAAGGAAGGCCATGGTGCAACTACGTGAGAAAATATCTGGCATCGGAGGGAAAAAAATTTTATTTTTTCGAGCGGCATGGTGGTATTTGTGCGCGTTTATCCGATTTTAATATATGTTTTAAAGGCGCAGTCTTGTACAGATTATTATTATATATATAACTATATATATATATATATATATATATATATATATATATATATATATATTTATATATATATATATATATATATAACTGAGAAGAAAAAACCCTTAGTGAAAAGAGCAACAACGGACGATTTAATCTTCGACGTTTCGGCCGGACTCCGGCCGAAACGTCGAAGATTAAATCGTCCGTTGTTGCTCTTTTCACTAAGGTTTTTTTCTTCTCAGTTATATACCCACGCCTTCGGCCTCCCGCCACCGTGCCCATTGTATATATATATATATAGGTGAGGCGGAGTAGTTTGAGAGCAGTGGATCGGGAAAATGTAATAAGTCAGAGATTCGTACTTGCGGAGTTGCTGTGCTAGGAGTTTATTGTATGTTTTACGACAGTTTCGCCAATAGGCTCGGCTTCGGGCGAAACAGTCGTAATACATACTATAAGCTCCTAGCATAGCAACTCCGCAAGTACGAATCTCTGACTTATATATATATATATATATATATATATATATATATATATAAAGAGTGACGAATCTTGACAAATGCTTCGGTTGATATATAGGCAAAAGTAATGTGCGCAGACACAGCAGCCGTAGGATGATAAAAATAAAATTCTAATTTAATGGCGAAAAAAGTCACGCAAGAATAAAGGGTGAAGTGCCGAAAAAAAGTTGTATTAGTTTACGGGAATAATGAAGACTAGGCACAAGAACGCTAATTACGCGGGAAGGAAACTTTTAAAAAGGACGGAGTAAAAGTCAAAGTTAAAACACAAGAACTTACAAAATATAAATTGTTAAATCAAAAATAAAATAAAGAATTAAAAATAAAAAAAAATCAATAAAAATAAGAAAGGGGCCGAAACGTTGACGTCCGTCAACGTTTCGGCAGTGGCACTGCCTTCTTCAGGACGGGAGCCCGCATGGTGTGGTGGGTTTGTTTTATAAAACATCTAGGGGGGGGGGGGGGGGGGGGGGGTTGTTAACGGTTAAATTAAAACCACCCATATATATACGGGTGGTTTTAATTCAACTTAGGCACGGATTCGGGGTCGAATTTTTAATTTTGACGAAAAAATTATATCTTTTGGGGTAAACCCTTCTGTGACATGGAGTGCAAACTGCAAGTTGGGGCGATTTTTCGTTCTCGAGTTTTAGACATTTTAAGCGGCCGAGGCGCAAACTGACTGTCTCTCGCCTGTCGGGGGTGTCATGTTTCGCTCCTTTAAACTTCTTGCTTTTTTCTGGCAGTGCAATGCAACTTTTTCGGCCACTCTCAGGATAGCGATTATGTATGGTCAATAGTTTTAGTCTGATTATTTAACATCACTTTTGTTTTAACTACAGTCAAAGTGTGTCCCTTTGACAATATTTGTCAAAGTTTGACCAGCTCGTTCGTTTGAAATATCGTAACATATTTAGTATTTTCAAAAGCTGAGAGTATACACTCCGTGCGGGAACTATAGGGGGCGCTTTGAAAAACGCGCGCAGCGCCGCTAGCGGAGGAGCTGGTGTTCGACCGTGAGTCGCGTTCAGCAGCCTGCGGCGCCTTTTCGCATGCCAAGCTGTGGCGGCGGAAGCGCGCACGGACGAAACTTTTGCTTTTTGAACCGATACGTTGAGGGTAACGTTGCATGAATGCTGGGGCAGACCTAAGAAGGGCAGTTAGCTCTTCTCCTCTTCTTATATACTGAGTTTTCGTCGTTATTAGGGGTAATTTCTCTAGTTGCGGCCAAAAAAGTAGTTGGAGCAATTTTCTGAAACGCAAGACGGCCGCCACCATAATTTCTTTGAGTGGGAAATTTATTTCGCTCGTCGCTGTAAACGTAGGACTGCTGGAACGATGATATTGGAGGCGAGTGAGATGTACACTAAGTTTCTGCACGAAGTGTGCCAAGTTTCATTAAGACGGCAGGTGTGAAAGTTGTTTCTAACGAATAAAGAAATAAAGCTGTACGGTATATCCAATATTGGACCCGAAATGTTGTGTTATAGCGGGCTGTGCAAAGTGCAGATTTGGGCACACAGGTGCTTGGACTTGACAGTAACATGACACAGCACTTATTATACAAAAAAAAAAAAAGGTGGCATAGGGAAACCAGGTGAAAATTCGGTTTGGGCGGCGTAACTCAATGGGAACCGGTTTTGACCATGAAAAGGCTGTCAAGAGAATACCACTGGTCGGGGGAGGTGGAGACTTTAGAGGTAGGAAGGGACTAGTGGACTGTACTTCCAATTGAAACAACTTTACGAAAGGTGGTTCCAAAGCCCAGAAAACAAAGTTGTTGTCCAACACATGGTTTGGCCGCCAAGGACTTTTGCGGTCAGCTGTTGTGGAATAACCTGTTGTGCGAGGTGCTGATTTTCGGCGCGCAGGTACTTTGACATGACCGTCACTTGGCACAACACTTATTATAACAAAAATAGTTGGCATAGCGAAACCAGGTGGAAATTTAGTTTGGGCGGCGCAACTAAATGGGAACTGGCTTTGACCGTCAAAGGCTGTCAGATAATACCACTCATCGTGGGAGGCGCACACTTTACAGGTAGGAAAGGACCAGTGGACGATACTTCCAGTTCGAACCACTTTGCGATAGGTGGCTCTAAAGCCGAGAAAAAAAATTTGTGTCTACAGTACTCGGGGTGTCAGTGTTTCCACATCCAAAAGGAGGCTGATCAAGAAAGAAAGCACACCACATAAACTTCCATACTCATACGCCGATTCTCCAATGATTCCGAGTTTCATGGTTGTTTTCTTTAGACTTATATTTGTCACTTTTTTTACCGTTCGAATTTTTCTTCATGAAGTACAGATTGCGTGCCATATTTGTCCGGAATTATCATCGACTCGTACGATGGGGACGAAACTTCTTTGGAGGGAATTCCTCCAACGAAATTGGCACTGCATACCCGCGAGTGTGGGATGGCATTTCAATTCGTCCCATCGGCGCTGACAGATGTAGGCGTTACTGGTACGAAAACAAACGCAGAGCGCAAAGCGGCAGTGTAGAATATGTCAGCCGTGTCGACACAGTGGCAGACATGATCGGGACACCAAATTTCTCGCGTCGTACGGCACGGCTCCATCGTTGTCGCTGTCCCACAAAACATCGGCGAGGTGAAAAACTGTGAAACTTTGTCTCCACGAGATACGACGCATAACTATTGAAGCCCTTAATGACGCAGCACAGGCTGCGTCATTAAGCTGTGAACCCAGCGTTGTGAACCCAGCGCAACGGCACCACTCCGATTTCAACGCGTACCAACGTACGCGGCGTGGTTTCGGTTTCGTTTCCTCTGGGGTGCTCACTGCCTACCTTCGGCACCGGCCGCGCGGCGGCGCGCCAGTCGCGTCGCACGGAGTGTATACTTTTTTTATTGATATCAAATTTAATTTTGTGTGTTATGTGTTAAGAAAAAATGACACTGTCTTCTCGTAAAGCAAGGACTATTTCAAACTATTTGCAAATTGGAGTTCGATTTTCTAAAAAAACACCTTTATTTGGCTTGATTTTTTTTTCTCTTGCTAGCTATTGCAGTCCTTTAGAAGGTAATATAAATAGAAAATGTAATGTTTTGTCTGTATGGCACCTATAAAAGCTTGAAATCTGATTTTGTTGGACATTGTTGTTGGACACTGAGGTAAATGCTAACGATAAGTAGAAAACATTACATAGGCCAAAATTCTGGTCAGCGGAGCACCTGTGCGAAACCCCGTTCAAAACGCTCATAGCACGAGATTCGAGTACTAATAGCGGCCATACAAAATATATATCAATTTCTGTTGATAGTTTCTAATGGACTACTATATTACCTAACTGTGAATAAAAAAAATAACAGAAATAAAAGGGGGTGTTGTTTAGAAAATCGACTCCAAACTAGCTAGTTTTTCGAAATATTTGTTTTTCAGGCACATGTAGCGCAATATATATCTATCGAAAAATATTCAAATTATACTCGAAAAGTTGAACTTAATTGGAGCTTTACGGTGATGTTAAGATCATAAAAATATGTTCATAAGGTCACACAGCACAGCTTGCTGAACTTCTTTAAATACCGTCGCAGAAAGGCAGTTTTACTAATAAAAAAAAACAACACTAAGAATGTTATGACCTAGATGCTTAATTAGCGTAAAAAAAGCATATTTCGAGAGTGTTCCCAAAAAGTTATATTAATGTAGTGTAAAAAGGTAGGGAGAGGGAAAGGTATTGAACTATGGGTACCCCGATAAGCTGGAAAAACGTCAGTTTTCACCTTCGCCGCTTCAACGGTCCGTAACTTGAGTACGAAAAATCCGACGAACTTGACGTTTGCGTCTTCTTTTATTATATAAATTGCCCAAAACATATTTTTTTTATAAAAAAAATTTAAATTCAACCTAAAATTTGTGTTTGAGTTGAGATGGAATCACCCATATATATAATATAAACGTAATATACAACGCGTAACCAAGTTTGAAATTAACAAATTTATATTTGTGATTATCCCCGTAAAAGCACGACTACGTGCAGTCCTGGAGCTCCCCACACTTTTCGAATGAACCGGCTCCGATGCTACATTTTGTTCCCTCATAGGCGCTCCGATTCTGGTAAATTTACGTTGTGTGTGAGCTGCTGATTGTTTGAAAAGGAACGCTGAGACATTTCAAAAGGGAAGGGAACGAAAAAAGATCCAGTCATTGCCGCAGGGAGCGCAATTAAGGAAGTGATGGGTCGACAACGTTAAGCCTTTCGTCCCACACTGCTGCCGCTGCTCTCGTGCGTGGTTCTTTTAATACTTTTCTTCCCGTCGTTTTTCTGTCGTCACCGCAGCCTCGGCTAGTTCTTTCTTCTTTTGTGTTCGCTTGACACTACGGCATTTACGTGGATGCGCGGAACAAGTCCTGCTACAGGTTGAATGACATGTGTGGCAACTAGCCAACGATGACACTGGTCGATCATCGATAGACCTCTCTCTCGGCAGAGAGAGACTTCTTGGAGTTCGTGTTCAAATGTTTTCGAGACGGATATTGTGGGACGTATGGATACGATCGACAGGTGAGAAATAACTTATTTACGGGCTTTCTTGGTCATGTAGGACGCGAGTAAAGTGCTGTAGTCATTTTTGTTTTCTTTTCTTTATATGTTGTTATAGAATGGAATCTCGTTTTTCGTCGTGATCCGTGTGCGGTTGCGTCGACATTTGTAAATATGCGCGGTAATATTCTAGTTTTCACTGGACGGTGAATAGCAAGTTTGTGTGATTATTTAAAGTGCGTTGTTTGTGCTTATGTTTTTATTTATACTAATGTTATTTTATTGCCTTTAGTGCTTTTATACTAGAATCTTAACTGTATTAAGGAAATTGTATTATTGTATCCAAAATAAGTTATATTTTGTTCTAAGGCAGCTCGAGCTCATAGGGAGAAGTAAATTATAGTTGGCTGCAAATAGTAGGTTTAGTATCCCTGCCACACGGAAAAGTTGATATATTTTCATTAAATAATGCAAGATTTAGTCAGCTCGCGGTCTTGAGTGATGATACGAGCTTTGAAAGCTGATTTGTCGACCCCATATATTAATTCGATCGAAATTACAATACTTTTGCCATGAGGCCGGGGTATAATGCAAGAATTCAGTTACTGCACGCGATAACAATGCTTACACGATCGTAAGTGACATTTGTCTAGCCGTGTCAACGTTGGCTACGTCTACCTGATTTTTAACTAATCTGTATTGCTGTGTCCAATCGCTGCGTGTCTCGCCATTTTGTCGAAGTATTTTTGTAGGAAATATGCATTCCTACAACAATAATTGCACGGCTCCATGTTTTCGACTTAAAACAATCACATTTTTCTATGGACGTTTTATACGCATACCTCGTGCCAATTAGTACCGATTATTTAGCGGTGTACTATTTTTCCGTGTAATAAAATGTTTTCTAGACACGGTGCTATGTGCAGCTTTCATTTCAGCTAATAAGACACGCGCATGTGACAAAAAGCGCGTTACGACGGTCGATCCACGCGAGTTGCCTTCGCTTCGACGCCCTCCCCCGATGACCTTCCTTTGCGACGTCACGAGAAGAACGCTGCAGCCTTCTCTTGTAGGAGGTGTTGACCCTCATCTTGTCCTCCTCCTGAAGAGCTGCGCTCTAATTCGGCATTACAGGGAATCGTAAAAGTCTTTCATTTTTTTCTCTCTTTTTTTAAGGCTTTTTAAGGCTTTTAAAATTTCGTGCACTTTTGTTTTTTGTGCATTACCGTAATAATCCGAAAGACGCCACACCCATTGAAAGATAACCTACCTCTCTTTTTGTTATGATTTTTTATTTTCGAAAAACATAGCAAGATAGCCCACTTCTAGTAATTGGAGTGCCCAGGCCAGTGGTGGCCTCGGCCGAAAGGGGTTAGACAGCGACGACGGGAAATAAGCAAACATTGCTGACTGAGGAAAGTGGTTCATGTTCCATTGCTTCTCAATGGGCAAACAAGTTTGGCAGTCCACAAAATACAAAAACAGAATTTTTAACATTTTACTTGATCGCACACCGAAAGTTAGCTTACTCCTCATTTTCAGCCAATTTGCCCTCGCTTTTGGGTGGTCTATTCTTCGGGATATTACGGTAGAAGATAAGGAAGAAAAAAAAAACAGTAACTCGCGCCATCAATGTTTGAAGAAGAAAAAAAATGACCACCTAAAATATTAATAACGGCTTTTTTTCTTCTTTTTTTTTCTTTTTTAATCTTCTATGTGCAAGCTGCGTTTAATTCTTTATCAGGCTTAAAGTAGTCTGAGGTGTTAACGGTTAATGAGTCGAAAACACTTTGTTCGACTCCCCCACCCCCCTTATTTTCTCACTTTTACTCCAGCATAAAATGGACAAATTCATCAAGACTAAGACTTATTTCATCGTACATATAAATATGACAATAAAAGACGAATAATGGTCGAGCGAAGGCATGTGTACGACCATGGCGCTAATCCTTCCTGTGTATGTGCCTTTGTTCGCGTCTTGTGTTGTTGCGCGTTTTAGGTAATTAGGACGCTCAGGTTCACTTCGACGTATTGTACTTACCCAATTCTAACGCACACCAGTTTTAAAGGAAAATTTTTGATAAAACAGATTGCACGTACAGGATTGGATACGATACCGAAATCGGGACCATCTTAAGATCAGGAGCAGCGTCATGCTTAAGTAAAATCCCGAGTAAGCGCCCACTCAAAATTTTTAGATAATCATGCAGAACCATAGCCTCCTCTGGCAGAACTAGGGGATGGCCGCTTCGAGGTTAACAATATGTGTATTTTCCGAATGTTCGAAAATTGAGGCGTGGTCACTAATTGTGGATTGGTCGGATGCGCGGTATTTTAGAGATAAACAAAAACCAATAAGCAATCACATTGAATATAATTTTTTGTAAAGCTATGTTCATTAGTTTTTTTTATGTGTGTTGGTAAGGAGTTTCAGTAATTTAGAAGACCACTACGTATTCATTATACAGGGTGTTTGATTTGAAATAAAACAGTCTTTTCTAACGTATTGAGAGGTCAACGAGTGCCTCTTCACCGTGTATTTATTGATACGGCTCAGCGGACGTCGGATGACGGTATACTAGTCAGGGTAGCTGTGATTATTTTAAATTGCTTAAATATCTATGTAATTTTCGGTTTTAGGGTTCATGTTACCATTGCAGAATTGACGGCAATTACTGTTGGAGGACAGACCAACTGAAAGTATTTCCAAAATTATATCAGTTTTTGAGATCTTAATCGATAAAATTTCGCGTTTTGTTTTATCCAATTTAATAATTTCCCAGAAAGAGTTCTCCCAAGCCCAGCCCACAATGACGCTTAGAATAGTGACGTAGTCGTTTGAGTTGCTTCATCACTCGCGTCATTGGTGCACCTACAAAGAACGCGCTGCAGCCGATAACATGATCGAAATAATTAGTCACTCTTCCAATCGTCTTTGAGGGCAGGCCTTTTAGGCGTTCTTTTTGAGCACAGCTTTTACATAGAGGTATAAAAAGGGCGAATATTGATCGAGTAATAACTAAAACAAAACAAACAAACCAAACTTACCTTTTCGGAAATTTTTCATACTGGTCTGGCCTCTAATACTAATTGCCGTCAATATCGCAGTTTCAACATATATTTTAAAAGTTAATTAACAGATTTTTTAATCAACTTAGAGCGTCGATTATACCCTCATCTAATGACCGCTGATCCTGATAAATACTTCGTTAAGACGACATTCGCCTGACTCTAAACCGCTTTAAAAAAAAAATCTGTTCGAATTAAAATAAAACATTCGGTTTATTATCATAGCGGTAAAGTATGTCTTTCTTTCTTTCTTCCTTTCTTTCTTTCTTTCTTGGGCCACAGAAGCCCAGAAAAGCAGTATAAATGTCGATCCATCACCTACAACAATACCTTTATTGGCATGGCTGTTTCAATTTCCTGTATAGTTTATTCTACTGAACACGTAGACAAAATGTGAAAGGCGACACTTTCACAACCGGACTATTGCTCAACCAAGTAAGGATAAGTCGAGCCGACACTCCAGATTTCACCACGTGTTCGAGAAGCTTAGAAATTTTGGGATCTCGTGTATATTTCCAAATTTGAGCTGCGTAGGTAGAACATAATCGCTGGTGACAGCTACCCACGCAAAGCGGAGCGTGGCAGCTGCATAGATTGCGAAACGTTTAGAAGCTATAGCGGCGATCAAATTTAACCTTTGTCCCCTTCGCCCAGGTGTCCCACGCATACTCCAGAGTGTTTCAACACCGAAACGTTTGATGTGATATTACGACGATTTAACGCTCCATTGCTAAAAGCCGGTGCAACACACTTTTGCTTTTATATTTCTAACTTGCCCGTCCGACGTATTGGTTGCTAAACCATGGTAAACAAAAGAGCTACCTAATCGCGTAGTCTTATAATATCAGCTAGAACCCCTGGTAAAAGATGATGAATCTTAATTATAAGATAATCTGATTAAAGTCGTAGCCGCAATAAAATATTTTTGAGTGTTTAAGTGTAGAGTCCCACATTGCTTTATCATCAGAGGCAAACTATGAGCTCGCAACACCATTCCACTAAAATTAGAAAGGAATTATTAGAAGGAGAGAAGCAAAGGCTGCACAACCTGCGCGTGTTCATTTGTACTGATCCGTTTTTTAACGATAATTAAGTTTACCATGAAACCTTTACTTTATATCCTAATTATTCTCGATTGCTACATTTAAGTATTTTTTTAGGAATAAAAATAAAGGTATGCGTTGCAAACACAAAAATAACATAGTTTACGAGTATTTTTTTTTTGTGTTCGACCTTATATTTATTAGATGGGGGAAACGACTTCATTCAATAAGATTAACGCGGAAGGGAAACTTGACTCAATATTCAACTGATAAGAAAAAGAAATAATAACTGTCCAGTTTTAAAACAAATGTGAATTTTTTTTTTTTAGTTCTGTAATATCACAAATGCGAACCCTATCTATGTTTCGAATCCAATTTCTCGCTATTGGTAAACCGCAATATAAACAACAACAACGGCAACAGAAATTGAATGCATCGTTGGAAGAGGTCCGTAGCCTACTCAGTCAAATGCATATACTTCGTGCCTACTATTTTAGCATTGCTTAATTTCACAACTCAGACTGCGTTTTTTGGTCTAAACACATATTTCGACATCGTAATTCGCAGCTATCTCCGTAAGTTGCAGTGATTGACTCTCCGGTTGTTGGGCAAGAAAGTAGACGCACGTTTTTTTTGTTTTTTTAGGGTGTTTAGTCACCGACAGTTTAAGAAACGGGGAATGTGGCAATTAGTATCTTCACGCTTATTGGTCCGTGATACGCTCCTGGGCGTTTGTAATAGCCAATGCCGCATTCTGATTGGCGTTGGCTATTACACACGACCAACCCCGAGCATCTGATTGGCCCTTCAGCATTAGCTGAAGGGCCAATCACCTGCTCGGGGTTGGCCACGTTTCACGTCGTTCTTCAAGCTGCCACGGCCCGTGGAAGAATGACTGCGCCAAGCACGTAGCCAGGGGGAGCGGGGGGCCACGAGACCGGCCCCCGCCCCCCCGAAATCTTCGGCTTGCCGCCTGAATATCCATAGATACGAAAGATCCAATCGGTCACGTGACAGG
Source organism: Ixodes scapularis (assembly GCF_016920785.2). Taxonomy (NCBI): domain Eukaryota; kingdom Metazoa; phylum Arthropoda; class Arachnida; order Ixodida; family Ixodidae; genus Ixodes; species Ixodes scapularis. Next base: position 44,970,873 of record NW_024609868.1, on the reverse strand, counting down.
CGAGACGGAATATCCATCGAGACGAAATGTCCAATTGAGACGGAATGTCCTACGAGTCCGAATGTCCAGCGAGACGGAACATCCAACCGGACGGAATAACCAACCAGGTCGGAATGTCCACTGAGGCTGGATATCTAATGTGTTATGTTTATTTCATTCCTGTGATTTATCGAGCATACTGCTTCCAAATATGTAATGATAAACCAGGACCTTTTTTTTCAGTACACAATTTTGTATCCTATGTGGAAGGGCTTTTTAAAATGCTCCAAATTATATTTAACAACGTAAAGATCACATAAGATACGTGATCTCCGTGCAATAACAAAATAAGGAAACATATATATATATATATATAATTAGATTATAAAGAATGAAACGTAGAATGCGCTGCCTAGTGAAATTGTTTTGCCGCAAATGCGGAAAGGTTTTCATTTTATGTTTGCGCACCCTCTGCGATAATGCCTGACATAGGCGCCGCAGGCTAAAAACAAATTAATAGAGATTAAAGATAACAAAAGCAACCAAAGTCAACGCCGAAGCTTAGCAGTCATATGCACACCAGAAAGTATTTTAATAATTAAAAAAAGGAAACCCGTTGCAAACAGAAACCAAAAGGATGCGAGAAACAAAGGGTCTTCAACGCAGCAAAGCATCGTGAACTTTTTAAACAGGGTTCAACACGGAGTCTAGAAAACAAAAGCGACTGATCGCTCCAAAACCAAAAAGTAGGCGTACAACAAAGCTAAGGTCTTTGTAACTTTATTTTATATGCATACATGTCCCATGTCACCCTCTTTCCGGTTTCGGACCAAAGTTCTTTTGTATTCTAGTGACCTCAAATCACTTGCCAGGTTAGATAAGTTCACTCTTGTTCTTGGTTCGATATAACAATGGTACAACACCGCCTGAGTGGGCGCAAACCCTAGACTGCTGACAAACTAAACCATCCACTTACCAGTAATGAGACCGAAAGTCTAACGAGTCTGAATATCCAACGAGAACGAAGATCCAACCAGGCCGGAATGTCCACCGTTACTGAACATCCATTGAGACGGAATATCCAACTGAGGCTGAATGTCCAACGAGACGAAAAATCCTACCAGGCCTGAATGTCCAACGTGTCTGAATATCCAACGAGCCTGAATACCCACTAGTGAATCTTTCGTCTAGCTAAATCTTTTGACTCGTTGTATATTCAGGCTCTGAATCGAAATCTTCCACCATGCTGGGGCCTCCTCTCCCCCCTCCCCTTCATACAGCATTTTGTCATGGGCGACTCCCCGCCCCCCGAAAAAAAATGCGCGCTACATGCCTGCACTGCGCCATGCCATTTTAGTTTCGTTGGGATCAAAACGTTACGCCATTGGATGTTTAAAGTTACAAAAACGAAATAATGATATCATTTTTTTTTTTTTTTTTTTTTTTTTCACGCGGCAATATGCAGCTTATTTAAACTTACACGTTGCACAAGAGTTAATCTCCGAGGAATATGATCTTCCATTTGGGCAAATAATATAGAGAAACATGAGGTACTGAACGCTGAAAGTAAAATTGATTCTATTAACTTTATCTCGTCGAAACCATGCTGCGGAAAAATGAAACAAAAATATTTACAAAAAGGAAAAGAGAAAAACTGGGGGAAATATGAATGTTTGCAACGAAATTACCATGTTTAAAACATCGAACACTTGAAAATATCCGACGAGCATTAATTAGTCACGCGAGTCTCGGGCCGATAAATCTCGCTAAAAAATAATAATAATAATAATAACAAACTTCAAGGTGAAAGAAGGAGAGTGTGTGAAAGAGAAAGAGAAAAGATAAACTAGAGCGTAATACCGGAGAATGAGACACGCGTTTTCGGAGCCCAGAAACTTAATTAAGGGGATGCGAAAAAAAAACATGGTGGGCAGGCATGGACTAACAATAAAATGTGCGAAAAGACGAAGAAAAAGATAGGAAAACGAACTGCGTGTTTCGTACTCCAGGATTAATTTGGTAGGGATGAGAAGGAGAAGACAAACATGACGAGATCATTGCGATGCATGGTTGAAGTCTGATCCTGACGAGAAAGGCTTGCAACGTGGTATTTCAGCCGGGACACTAAACGTTCTCGGGCAGATAACTTAGCTTATTTCAGAAGGCTTTTCAAAATTCATTCCAAGGACCATGGTTATTTAAACTACCACCTTGCCAACGACGGGCTACACCGCTGTCAGGGGAGCACTACTTCCATCAACTTACATAAAATAACACCGATCCCTAATCGTTTTGAAAAAATCAGAAATTGAAATCGCTACCCGCATCATTTTTGCTTAGATGACACTTTAGACCAGCCTCCACGACGGAGCGGGAATCACAGCAGAAGCCGTAATGTTTTCAGACATTTGATGAGTACTGGTCGTTCTTTGCAGCTTGTTAGAGTTGATTTCTTAGTAGGCATGTGTGCCAAAAAGGATCGCTTTAAGGCGAGACTAAAATAAAAACTGCCCTAGAAGTTTATTATGACGGAAGAGCGTCGCAGAAAGTCCAAAATAGCGTCGACTAGGGCAGAAAAATAACAAAAATCCTCGCTCGAACCAAAAAGCCCGGAGCGCAATCTCGGCGAGAGAAGTTAGCCGCTCGAACATTAATTCCACGCGTCAACTCAGCAAGATCAACAAAGCGGCGAAACGACCGATGTCTGTTTGCTTTCTCTCTTCTCTCCGCTTCACCGCTTGCTCAACTTCAGCTTGGGCCTCGCACACTAGACAAATAAATACAAAGCACCCGCCGTTCAGTGCAAGCGCTCTGCACGACGCTTTCTTTTTTTACCCAAGGTGTCTCGCCACACGCGTGTTTTGCTTCCTCCCGACTCGAGGTAAATTCGAAGAGCCCGATGCGCAACTACTAAGCTATCAAGTCGCCCGCAATTACTGGGCTGCAGCTGCCTCCACGCTTACCCTTCCACCCTCCTTGTCAAGAGGCAGTCAACGCTGCGTGAAAGCAAGCTCGTCCTACTCCGGTATACAACATATCGGCTGTCTGCAAAACGTGATTGAATCTCGTCGCTTCCTCAGAAAAACTGGCAAAACTATTAAACCGGTCAGAAATAAATCACTTTTTCGAGTAAACAAGAAAGAAGACAAGAACATCTTTCTCGATGACAAGCGTCATTCCTCAGCTCGATTTCATACGCGCCCACAGTGCAGTCTTGTAGGCGTTACTGAAAGAAAAGTAACCGATTACAATTGCAATTACTTTATTGAAAAATGTAACTTTTACATTATTACCTTTTAGTACGAAATCGGAAAATGCATAGATATGTTTAAAATGGTTACATTTTTTTTTGTCATTCACACCTTGTCAATTGTTAACAGCAGTTGTCGTTCGAAGCTCTCGTCAATTGTCATACCACGTTTCCTGGTAAAGATATCAGGCATCCTTTATTAGTTGTATAAGGGTCAAAGAAGTGTCCGACGTTTGTGCAACATAGATGAGTGACGCACGGGGAGGCAGATCGACTTTTTACGTAAAAAACACAACTTAATCACTTTTGCCCTTACAGAAACATATTGTTGATTACTTGTAATTGAATACAAAAAATGGTAACTGAATTAAAATGAACGTTACCGAAAAAAAAAGACATAATTGCCGCGTTAAAAAGTCACAATAAAATGTAATTGATGACATGTAGTCAGTCACTCGAACCTTGTGACGTGGGAACCACGAGTTTCCCGTCTCCCTATCTAGGCCTAGCACAAGCAGGCCGTGGGAGCGTTATGGCGACGTCATGCCGGATACGGGGGTAAGGCCGCATTCCTCGAAGAGGGCGTGTCTTCCCTCGCCCTTTTGGGTGAAAGTGCCTTCGGCGCACCCTTCGGAAATGATTGTGGACGTGGCCCATCTGCGGGATAAGCCACACTACCTACCCCGGGCGCGTCCACTTTCCGCTGGCTAGATAAGCGGCCGCGAACGGCGGCCCGGGCTGTCGTCGGGGAAGGCTCTGGGCCACGAGCCTCGTTCTTTTTGGAGCTTCCCCCTTTCCACGAATCTGCCTAATACGGCAGCGTGGGCCCCCTCCAGGTGAATCTGTCTAATGCGACAGCGCCGACCCTTTTTCCGTTCTTTTCTTTTATTAGTTTGGCCGACGGGCACAGCGTGGTGGCACAACAGCCGAATAAACCCGCTTCTTCAGTATCTTTGCGTTTTGGAGTGAATCCTCTCCTCGGAGTCCACGGCAGCCTCCGGACGGACCCGACCGTAGCAGTCCTCAACATCGAGCTACGGAGTGGGATCGACCTCGTGGTGCAGTAAGGCAAGTCGAATCCCACAACGTACAGGTCTGCCACGATGCTACTTCTAGGTTTAACGAGTGTAGAAATTAACGCGAAAACGGGCCCGTCCCCGTAAATGATGAATTATAGAAGTATCATCGAAAGGTGATAATTACTAATATAAAAAAAAACCTACACCAATATGAAAATCTCGACCCCCCCCCCCCCCCCAAACCGAAGAAAAAAATAACATGTTTGCTTTATCTCATTGCTCTAGCTGTCAATAGCAGAAAAGCACGTCACTATATATATATATATATATATATATATATATATATATATATATACGGATTTCCCGCGTTTAGGGGCACGTACTTGGTTATGCGCGCCGAAACCCGGAGCTTCTTTGTGTTTATGGAACCCTGTTACAATGCTCACGCGCATTGGAAGATGCGATTTTCCCGCCATCTGTATACCTTGGCTATCTAACGCTTTGAAATTAAATTAAAAGTCGCATACATAAAAAAATACACGTTTCTTTTTTGTTTTTTGTCTTCAGTTCACTGACGTTTATCTTAATAAAGTGTATGTGTTTCCACTGCTAAATAAAGTCACCAACAGTCCTGCCTATACTATAGAGACCGGTGAATGATATTACTTCCAGTGCAATATATTCTCTTAATGGCTTATATGTGGCTCTTACGTACTCAAAGGTATACTGTCAGCGCGAACACAATTTTGGCGCTTTTTCACATTTGCCTTATTAGACATTTAAAGTAACCTATCAAAATTGCAAAAAATCGAGGTGTTCAGTTTTGCATCATGAAAATTGTGCCCCTGCCTTCTTGGAGTGGACACTCCACTCTTTTTATTTATAGGCTCCTAATGGTCGCATATGGTTGTACCATGGAGCTTAAGAGCAGAACACGAGTTAATAAAACTATAAAAGTCGAACGAAGAAAGGCAGGAGCCGGGGCTGTTAGCACTGGTAACTTACCTCCTGTGCAAAAAAGGAAAACCCGGGATAAGTCGCTTTCAGGTTTTTTTTCTACCTCCCGCTGCCCTAATTTTGCTTTCTGCAGTGTAAACCGGATCATGATCATGCATCTTTTGTTGATTGCATTACTTGTGACGGTCGAGTTTCACGGTCATGGCGCGGGGTAAAAAAATGCCGTAATTTTTGTTAAAAAGCAAATAAAACTGAGAGGAAAAATTGATGCGTAGATATTTTATTGAGCAATTGATAGAGTCGAGGGTGCGAGGCGCGAGTCTGCGCTATTACAGTCAAACCTCGATGTAACGAAGTCAGTAAAATTCGGAATTTTACTTCGTTACGTTGAAAGTTTGCTAAATAGAAATTCGGGGCAAACCTTAAAGAACGTTTCCACTAATGTTTTTTTCGGTGCTCAAAACTCACCGAGGACGCCTTTATTTCGGTTGAAAGTAGCCCGTCATCTTTTTCTGGGCCACTTATTGGCATCACTCGACGTTCGCATAGCCAGGCAGCCTGCATAACGTCTCCGTCTTGCTGTGTGCTCGCGAACCGCCTCAAGACATCGATCGCGTCCACACGTCACGGTTACTGGACACATCGCAGGTGTCTTGCTCATCAGGCTCGATGTCGTCCGCGTCTTGCGAGTTCCCACGAACATCGCTAGCTACACTCTAAAAAAGCCCGTACGTCTACTTTCCCGCACAACACTCGGAGAGCCAATCATCGCAACTTGTGAAGGCAGTTTAGCGAATGAGGATGCCGAAACGTATGTTTAAACCAAAAAACGCAGTTTGAGTTGTGACATTAAGCAATGCAAAACGCCACTCTTGCATTGCTTAATGTCACAATTCAGACTGCGTTTTTTGGTCTAAACATATGTTTCGCTATCCTCATTCGCTTAGCTGTTTCCGTAAGTTGCGGTGATTGGCTCTCCGAGTGTTGTGCGGGGAAGTAGACGCACGGGCATTTCTTAAAGTGTATCGCCTCGTGGGTCACCTCCTCCGTCTCAATGACAGCAGAGTCGGCGTACAGAAAGTCGTCGAGGTCGACTTTGTCAGGGGCGATTCCATCACCTTCAAGGCTCCATTGCCCAGGACAACGAGAAACGCACGCTTTCCGTTAACAGCGAAACGAACTACGCAGCGCGAACTAAGCCGACAGACGAAACGACGGCGGCTCTGGAGTCCTCTAGTAGACGTTCTGTACCCCACTTTCGCCAGATTAGGCCTCGTTTAACCCTTCGCACTTTATCGGGGACCCGTTTCAGCGCGTGTGCTTCCAAAAATCTCCTTTGGGACCCAAAAGTCTGCGCCGAATTGTCTATGAAACTTCGTTACATCGAAATTTCGGCAAACGAGACTTCGTTACGTAAACTCTAAAAAATGCCCCTGCGTCTACTTTCCCACACAGCACTCGGAGAGCCAATCACCGCAACTTGTGAAGGCAGTTTAGCGAATGAGGATGCCGAAACGTATGTTTAAACCAAAAAACGCAGTCTGAGTTGTGAAATTAAGCAATGCAAGACGTCACGCTTGCATTGCTTAATGTCACAACTCAGACTGCGTTTTTTGGTCCAAACATATGTTTCGGCATCGTCATTCGCTGAGCTGCCTCCGTACGTTGTGGTGATCGGCTCTGCGAGTGTTGTGAGGGAAAGCAGACGCACGGGCTTTTTTTCGAGTGTAGAGATCAAAAATATATGGCGTGCATACACCGGCGGTTAAAAAAAGTTGTGCACTTCGTTACATCGGGGGTTTCGTTACATAGAAGTTCGTTACATTGAGCTTTGACTATTAGATTGTGTAACAGAATTCCGCCACATTTACTTATTTAAAAAAAAGCCTGTGCGTCTTCTTTTCCGCAGAACACGGGGTCAGCCAATCACTGCTGTCTGCGGAATCAGCTCAGCGAGTGACAATGCCGAGACATATGTTCAGACCAAAAAGCGAAGTTTGCGATGTAACATCGAGCAATGCAAGCGTGACGTTTTGCATTGCTTAATGCTACATCGCAGACTTCGCTTTTTAGTCTAAACATATGTTTCGGCATTGTCATTCGCTGAGTTGATTCCGGAAACAGCAGTGATTAGTGGTCCGCGTTTTCTGTGAGAAAGAAAACTCGCGTGCTTTTTTTAGAGTGTTCCTTCAAATGGCAACCACCAGCGGTTCCCGCAAACGCCTTATATTGCAAGCCTCTTACTGTAGTATGCTGTAAAAACAAACAAACAAAAATATCCACCGGAAAAAGTGGTTTAGCGTTAGATATCTAGAATTTTATTACTGTCTGCGGTATGCACTTTTATTACTGTTCACGGTATTCACTTGCATTTGCTTATGACGACAATACAAACAACTAAGCTTTTGGTAAAACAAACATTCTATCGAACGTCTATTTCAGTCAATGTTAGCCGTGCACTTATGAGGATGATGAATCAGAAAACTAGATGTCGGGAATGAGCTACATTCCAGACATGTAGTTAATTTTTTCATTGGCTTGCAAGCGACACGATTTAGATAAGAGTTGCCTAATACACTCTAAAAAAGTCTGTGCGTCTACTTTCACGCACAATACTTTGAGGGCCAATCAGCGCAACTTACGGAGGCAGCTCAGCGAACGACGATGCTAAAACGTATGTTTAGACCAAAAAACGCGGTCTGAGTTGTGACATTAAGCTATGCAAAACGTCAGCTTCCATTGCTTATTGTTACAACTCAGACTACGTTTTTTGGTCTAAAGATGTTTCGGCTTCGTCATTCGCTGAGCTGCCTCCGTAAGTTGCGGTGATTGACTCTCTGAGTGTTGTGCGTGAAAGTAGACACACATACTTTTTTTAGAGTGTATATCGCCCGCGTAATACTAAGATGTCAATAAAATAAACACTCAACAGTAAAGTTAACTATTCGAGTTTTACGCCCTGGGAACACCGCATTCTCTGAAGACATTGTCTCAATCATGACATTGCGTCGACAAAGTCCCGGAAAAGTTTTACTTTGGGTTGGCCTCTGCTTGACCGTGATCGCTTAACTACAACGGAAAAAGAAAGCAACAGCCTTTAGGAGTCTTTATGGGAGGCGAAAGCACGTGGGCGGGAGCGTGTCATTTATATGCTAATGCAGCCGCAATCCCCGATGATGTTCCTCTGAGAACAAAGCCGCACGGAAGGAGTGCTGAAAGGCGTGTGCCACGGCTTTTTTGTTTTTAAATATTATGCCCATCATTGTTGAGCTGCTTCTTACGCCTCTTGTGTCTTTTTAGGAAGTATCAAAATGAGGCATTCTAAAAATAAAAAAAAAATAAAAGAAAACGTAAGAAACCTTGAACAAGAGGGAAGATTCTCAAGGTTAAACTTTCTTATTTTTGTAGTTCACAAATAAAGAATATTGAACACATTTATTCGAAAATGCCTTTTCTTAATTAGTGTTCTCTTTAGTTTGCAATTAGGTTTTGCTTTTTAACTCCGTGCAACGTGTGTACGCTGTTAATGCCATGAGCCATTCCTGGGTACAATAATAGGAGACAAGGAAACCGCACTCCTGCATTCAGCTGTTGCCTTAGGTATGATGTCCATTACACTTCTAGCCGTGCAAAACAAAAATAACTGGAAATATAACTATTGATGTAAGATGTAACTGGTCATGCACGAGTAATAACAATGTGCTAAAGAGGCCAAATGCTGGTATAAACTAGAGAGCCAGCTCAACGTAAAATCTTTGTCAACGTGAAATGTTCAATCGCATCGCTACAAATATATTTGATAATATGCTATGAACAATGTTGCGTTGCCATCGCAAGTGTCTTGATATTGTAGCATAATATAGTGATGTATCGTTAATATGGCCACCTCCGTTCATACAAAAAGTAAGCGTCTATAGTGTGAGTCGCCCATAAAAACGAGACAAAACTGCCTGAATTCGCCCAGTTCGCCCGTGAACATGATGTCTAGGTATAGCGGAGCATCCATATTAACGCAACATGACTATCTTGAAAATAGAAAATAGAATACCATAAAAAACCGTGGTAGATTCGAGCATGTTCGAGAAGGCGTCGACTTTGTTTTTTCAATTATAAAAGTTTATATCAGTGTTTAGAAATTTACCCTTTTACAATTGACATTTTTATGCTCTTTCCATGAAGTTTTTTTTTTTTTTCGCATATACATTGTGAGTCCTATCAGAATGAGATCTATTGATGTTTATTTTCGGGTACTTATTTCATCGAGCTTTAACGTCATAGGGCCCCGCAGTTTCAACCAGATCGACATGTCACCCTGAACTTTGGATGTCGTTGTTCTGACCTTATTCTTGCGTTTGCATTCTTTATTTTTCAATTCATCTTTCTATTAGAAATATTCAACTAAGAATGGTTTGCTGAGTACATTTTTGATAGGTAATTAAAGTAGCGAATGATTTGCCTCACAGCGACATAAGAACTGTGTCTATTTACATTTTTGACGTCAGAAGTTATTTCTTACATTTCGCTGACTTATTTTACAGGGTATGGTTGCTATAGACCAGGGGGGGCCAGGCTGACCCGGCCAAAGAGCCGCAAACGAAACCACGAAACTTCTAAGAGCCGCGGGGGGGGGGGGGGGGGGGGGTAGGTCAAATTTAAGTTTTGTTCGGAGTCTGACTGTACGTATGAGTGCACAAGGCTGTACGACAGTACGTATGGGCGTACAAGGCTGCCAAACTGCGAGCCGTACTTCATTTTGCCTGAAATCCCTTTTTTTTTTTCCTGGGGAAACGCGGAAAGGAGCCGGGGGGGGGGGGGGGGGGGGGATCCACTTATGAGGGATCCGCGAGCCGCACTTGGACCACCAAAGAGCCGCATGCGGCTCGCGAGCCGGGTGGATTGTACAGGGTATGGTTGCTATAGCAGCACGGTTTGGTAATTTGGGCTTACGGTGTGTAAGCCCGAATTGCCAAACCGCGCTGCTATAGCAACCGTACCTTGTACAATCAAATATTAGAGTATTTTCGTACTCAGGTATATTTTTCCGAAGAAGTGAGAGCGTGCCTTTCGGATATCAAACATGTGGCAACGGGATTTTCTAATTGCAACGTATTTCTTGCTAAGGAGGGCCACATTAAAGGGGTACGGAAACTAAAATTGAAATATTCAAATTTCGTTCGGAAATGAGTCAAGCATGACGGATAATAACCGTAAATAATAATCGCACGTTTGTGTTTTGAACGACCGGCTATATTTTTCGTTGCAAACAGTGCACTCGAGCAAGCGCTCGAAGAGAAGCGAACGGAGAGCGCGATGCGTCATAATATATCCGGCAAAAAAAAAAAAAAAAGATATTCCCTGCATTTGTGACGTAGCAAGGCTGGCGTGGTTATGAGCTTTGTTCTTGGTGGCGTTGTCAGCGTTGTGGTGGTGTCAATGGCGTCAGCGCGTTACAGCCGAGTCGTTCGAAGTACCCGTGGGGTGACGAGCGTATGGCTGGCCCAAGGAGCACGTAGCTTTCACAACACTGTCAGCAACTTTTGTCCGAGTTTTGAGCGACGGAATAATCTTCTAGGGGGAGAAAGGCTGCGTCCTGTTGCACGAACGAGGGTCCGAGAAAGAGGGGAGTCCTTCCTTTCCGTCTTCTTGAACTGGTTGGTACAATGCCCGACTTGTGAGTTGAGGGGGAAAGCTAAGAAGGAAAATGGTGAAATGCCAAAGAGCGGAACTGCTCCAATGGAACCTGCTACGTCATGACAACGTAGCAAGTTCCCCAACGTTGCTAGATTACCTCCCAAATAGGCTGACATGCATCCACCAAGTGCGCATTGAGATAACTTAATTAGCTTTAATATGAGTTTGCTCGTGCCTTTCAACTAAAGACTAGTATTTTTGAGGTTATGCTGCAACATGCAACACATTAAAGCTAAAAAATGAGCGCTGGAATTTGGTTTCTGTACACCTTTAAGGCTGTCTTGCCTGCGCGTGGAGGAGCGAGAGCCCGGATCGTATCATGGTCCTCCCTTCGTATTCCCTCAGGGGTTGTTCCCTGAGCGCCCATTTCGGGAACGATACTCGTATTTTCTCCCTCATCGAGAGAAAGATACACTCGTTGCTCGCGAAAGAGGGTTTTTATGAGAGAACCCGCTGTTGAAGCAATCTGGCAGCATTGAAGAGTGGAAGGCATGGATGCTGGTGAAAACGTCTTTATTTGTGTCAAGAAATGTGTCCCTTTCCAAAATGCACTCCACTTTACCCCATACGGACTTGGAGACCTTATTTGTCGGTATTAACTCAACGCCAATTCGGGTTTTAAAAAGCTTAAAATCGGAATTACGCAAAAAAATATAATTTTGTACCGAGAACCGCATCCCCATGGTATGGGCAAGAGTCAAGAGATATGGTCGGTTTAGCTCCACCGCAAAGCGGGTGTATCTATTACCCGCATGGTTAATTGAAAGTTCCACGTTTTTTTTTTTCCCGTATCTAGGTGCGAGTAAGTATTAAAAATAATATGAAGATTCGGCAAGTGACAAAGCGCTGCACGTTAAAACTTGGCGAAAAATGAAATAGCTTAATTTACTGAACAACCTCGTTCATGTTTTCTATTTGGAATGCTTCATTTAAAAGTGCCCAAGACAGTGTCAAGATATAAAATAGAACTAAAAATTAACCTTAAAAAATAAGGAGGAAGAGATAAGCGAGAACTGTGGAGCAAAAATCGTGTCGGCAAGCTTCTCCTGGTGAATCAAACGCACCTACAAGAGCCGGTAATATTGAGCAATTGGAACCTACAGTTATTTTTAGCAACGTTTGTAAATCATGCTTACTTTAACACACTAAAGTCTTCATATAATATCATTTTATTCTCTTCTTCATACCATGCACCCATCTCTTTAGTTTTGA
>NW_024609868.1:44667473-44958665 GCF_016920785.2 Ixodes scapularis | reverse complement strand
AGTCGAACGAAATTCTTCGACATCGAAATTCTTCGATGGACAAAAAGTGAATGCCTGAAAGAGGAAGCATATATTTACAAGAAAGTGAACCGATAGAACGCCATTATTCATTAGATATAATTTTGTTTTTTGAGGATATGAACGAAAATGAATTAAAATAACATACTGAAAATGAGAAATAAAAACTAGACCTAACAAGCAAGTAAACTCGAATGATCTCGCGCCCGAACAATCAGACGTATGCTCACTCCTACCTAGGCGAATGAGCCAGAAAAGATCCATGAAACACGTACACGAAAAGACGTCGCCTGTTGCTAGAGTAAGTTACAGCTCAAAAAGGTGAAGCGAGGGAGAAAAGAAGGCCGGGGAGGGAGAGAAGCAAACCCTCCCCCTTTATCCAGCGTTGCGTCTGCTTCCTCCTCCTTGGCCTTCCTTTCCCTTATCCTACCCTTCTTCATTTGCAGGCGGACTATAAAAAGAAACGATACCGCACTAATTATTGCGGAAAAAAAACACACACACACACAATAAGACAGTCGTGAAAATAAATAAAAAAGCAAGTGCCTTCCTTTTCAACGCCATGAACAATCTCATCGACTTTTTGAATAAACGCGGAAACGGGTCCGTCACCGCAAATGATGAATTATAGAAATATCGCCGGAAAAGCGATAATTACGGGAAAAAAAAAACATCTCGACCCCACCCCCCCCCCCCCCACCCCCAAGAAAAAGAAAAGAACATATTTGCTTTATCTCATTGCTTTAGCTGTCAATAGCAGAAAAGCAGGTCGCTATATTTATATTTTATTTATTTACCTGTCATCTTGTCTTGTTTATTTTTGTTTGCGTACGTCTGTGTAGCTATGCGGTATTTTTTTCGGGCGGACGTAGGGGGGCAGCAAAGACGCATGCATAAAAAAGCAAACGATGTGCGAGAGGCTTTCGGTTACGATTCGCAGGGGAGCACCAACTGCTGAACGGCGCGTGACGTTTTTAGTTTTGTGTTGTTTTTCCGACGTTTTTTATTCGTGAATTTTTCTCTTCCTTCCTGACAACCGAATTCCCTCTGGTGTCGTAAATTGCACGCCAGTCGGTAACTTCTTACGACTGCAACCCGCAAGACGAACGAGGCTTCTCTGACACATCGAAATGAAGATCGACGAAAGAATATACATATATAAGCGAAGAGCTCAAATTGTCTTCTTTATTATTATTTTTTATTTTTTTTGTTTTGCCTTTTGTAAAGAAGAAAACGAGTGTGCTCCGCCTCGCTTGTCAGATTTTGTTCGATTTGCATACGCGTTAGACTGAACTCTTTTTTAGAGCGCAGCTCTTAAGGCGCCTGTTTCCGGCTTGAGCGGCATCGGCATCGGCGTCGCCGTCGGCGTAAACGCGCGTTGCATTTTGGGACGTTTCCCATAAATGACGTCAAGCGTGATGTCTCGTCTGACGTCACTAGCGTCACGAGTGACGTCATGAAGGTCACTCGTGAAGGTCACGACGAAAGGTCACGACCTTCACAGCGACCTTCATGATGACTTCACGAGTGACGTCACGAGCGTTACTAGGGTCACGAGTGGCGTCACGAGGGAGGAGGGGAGGGAGAGGGAGGAAGAGGGGAGGAGGAGGAGGGAAAGAAGTAAGCGAGGAAAAGGAGGGAAGGAGGAGGATGGAGGAGGGGGAAGAAGGAGGGGAAGTAGACAGAGAGGGGGAGGGGGAGAGGGTACGGAGGAGGAGAGGGTAGCCTGCCCTTCGTACCCTCCCAACACCTCCTAGAACAAAAGGCCGTAGCGCTCCGAGTGGGTACGTCACAATGTCGGAGAAGGAAGGCCATGGTGCAACTACGTGAGAAAATTTCTGGCATCGGAGGGAAAAAAATGTTATTTTTTCGAGCGGCATGGTGGTATTTGTGCGCGTTTGTTCGATTTTAATATACGTTTTAAAGGCGCAGTCTTGTACAGATTATTATATATATATATAACTGAGAAGAAAAAACCCTTAGTGAAAACAGCAACAACGGTCGATTTAATCTTCGACGTTTCGGCCGGGGTCTTCCTGGCGAAGGCCGGACTCCGGCCGAAACGTCGAAGATTAAATCGTCCGTTGTTGCTGTTTTCACTAACGTTTTTTTCTTCTCAGTTATATACCCACGCCTTCGGCCTCCCGCCACCATGCCCGTTGTATATATATATATATATATATATATATATATATATATATATATATATATATATATATATATATATATATATAGGTGAGGTGGAGTAGTTTGAGAGCAATGGACCGGGAAAATGTTATAAGTCAGAGATTCGTACTCGCGGAGTTGCTGTGCTAGGAGTTTATTGTATGTTTTACGACAGTTTCACCGATAGGCTCGGCTTCGGGCGAAACAGTCGTAATACATACTATAAACTCCTAGCATAGCAACTCCGCAAGTAGGAATCTCTGACTTATATATATATATATATATATAAAGAGTGACGAATGTTGACAAATGCTTCGGTTGATATATAGGCAAAAGTAATGTGCGCAGACACAGCAACCGTAGGATGATAAAAATGAAATTCTAATCTAATGGCGAAAAAAGTCACGCAAGAATAAAGGGTGAAGTGCCCAAAAAAAGTTGTATTAGTTTACGGGAATAATGAAGACTAGGCACAAGAACGCTAATTACGCGGGAAGAAAACTTTTAAAAAGGACGGAGTAAAAGTCAAAGTTAAAACACAAGAGCTTACAAAATATAAATTAAATGAAAATAAAATAAAGAATTAAAAATAAAAAAATGAATAAAAATAAGAAAGCGGCCTGACGTCCGTCAACGTTCCGGCAGTGGCACTGCCTTCTTCAGGACGGAAGCCCGCATGGTGCGGTGGGTTAGTTTTATAAAATATCTAGGGGGAGGGTTTGTTAACGGTTAAATTAAAACCACCCATATTTATATGGGTGGTTTCAATTCAACTCAGGCACGGATTTGGGGTCGAATTTTTAATTTTGCCGAAAAAATTATATCTTTTGGGGTAAACCCTTCTGTGACATGGAGTGCAAACTGCAAGTTGGGGCGATTTTTCGTTCTCGAGTTTTGGACATTTTAAGCAGCAAACTGACCTTTCTCTCGCCTGTCGGGGGTGTCATGTTTCGCTCCTTTAAACTTCTTGCTTTTTTCTGGTAGTGCAATGCAACTGTTTCGGCCACTCCTAGGATAGCGATTATGTATGGTCAATAGTTTTAGTCTGATTATTTAACATCACTTTTGTTTTAACTACAGTCAAAGTGTGTCCCTTTCACAATATTTGTCAAAGTTTGACCAGCTCTTTCGTGTGGCCTATTTGAAATATCGTAACATATTTAGTATTTTCAAAAGCTGAGAGTATACTCTTTCTATTGATATCAAATTTAATTTTGTGTGTTATGTGTTAAGGAAAAATGACACTGTATTCTCGTAAAGCAAGGACTATTTCAAACTATTTGCAAATTGGAGTTCGATTTTCTAAAAAAACAACTTTATTTGGCTGATTTTTTTTTCTCTTGCTAGCTATTGCAATCCTTTAGAAGGTAATATAAATAGAAAATGTAATATTTTGTCTGTATGGCACCTATAAAAGCTTGAAATCTGATTTTGTTGGACATTGTTGTTGGACATTGAGGTAAATGCTAACGATAAGTAGAAAACATTACATAGGCCAAAATTCTTCTCGGCGGAGCACCTGTGCGAAGCCCCGTTCAAAACGCTCATAGCACGAGATTCGAGTCCTAATAGCGGCCATACAAAATATATATCAATTTCTGTTGATAGTTCCTAATGGACTACTATATTACCTAACTGGTGAATAAAAAATAAAAGAAATAAAAGGGGGTGTTGTTTAGAAAATCGACTCCAAACTAGCTAGTTGTTCTAAATATTCGTTTTTCAGGCACATGTAGCGCAATATATATTTATCGAAAAATATTCAAATGATATTAAAAAGTGGAACTTAATTGGAGCTTTACGGTGATGTTAAGATCATAAAAATATGTTGATAAGGTCACACAGCACAGCTTGCTGAACTTCGTCAAATACCGTCGCAGAAAGGCAGTTTTACTAATAAAAAAAACATTAAGAATGTTATGACCTAGATGCTTAATTAGCGTAAAAAAAGCATATTTCGAGAGTGTTCCCAAAAAGGTTATATTAATGTAGCGTAAAAAGGTAGGGAGAAGGGATGGTATTGAAATATGGGTAACACGATAAGGTTGGAAAAACGTCAGTTTTCACCTTCGCCGCTTCAACGGTCCGTAACTTGAGTACGAAAAATCCGACGAACTTGCCGTTTGCGTCTTCTTTTATTATATAAACTGCCCAAAACATATATTTTTGTGAAGAAAAAAATTAAAATTCAACCTAAAATTTGTGTTTGAGTTGAGATGGAATAACCCATATATATGATATAAAACGTAATATACAACGCGTAACCAAGGTTGGAATTAACGAATTTATATTTGTGATCATCCCCGTAAAAGCACGACTACGTGCAGTCCCGGAGCTTTTCACACTTTTTGAATGAACCGGCTTCGATGCTACATTTTGTTCCCTCATAGGGGCTCCGATTCTGGTAAATTTACGTTGTGTGTGAGCTTCTGATTGTTTCAAAAGGAACGCTCAGACATTTCAAAAGGGAAGGGAACGAAAAAAGATCCAGTCATTGCCGCAGGGAGCGCAATTAAGGAAGTGATGGGTCGACAACGTTAAGCCTTTCGTCCCCCACTGCTGCCGCTGCTCTCGTGCGTGGTTCTTTTGATACTTTTCTTCCCGTCGTTTTTCTGTCGTCACCGCAGTCTCGGCTAGTTCTTTCTTTTGTGTTCGCTTGACACTACGGCATTTACGTGGATGCGCGGAACAAATTCTGCTACGGGTTGAATGACATGTGTGGCAACTAGCCATCGATGACACTGGTCGATTATCGATAGACCTCTCTCTCGGCAGAGAGACTTCTTGGAGTTTGTGTTCAAATGTTTTCGAGACGGATATTGTGGGACGTATGGATACGATCGACAGGTGAGAAATAACTTATTTACGGGCTTTCTTGGTCATGTAGGACGCGAGTAAAGTGCCAGGGATGGGCAGTATTTCAAATACAAGTATTTTAAAACAAAAATAAACAGCGCGCACAAAATACACAGGACGAAAGGAAGGCGTGAACGACACAAGCGCTGAACTCACAACTAAACATTTATTGAAAAACACCAACGAAATAAACCGCACTATTGCTTCAGCACGTGTCAAGATAGGTAATTTCTTTTTTGTGAAGAAAAAACGATGTTTGGCTGACGCATGCATCTTGCCCCTCTTTTGTTATTGCATACGCTTCCAATAATTCCCTGGTAGTTTTATCTCTGCCCCTCCCGATGATTGTGATGTTATTGAATTGGGGCTGGCATTTACAGGCAGCACAATGCAGAGGCAAGTGACCCCCAGCGGTCGACCGGAGTGTCCAGTCATGCTCACGTGCCCTGTCATTAATGCATCGGCCAGTTTGGCCGATGTACACTCTTCCGCAACTTAGTGGTATCTTGTAAACCACCCCCACCACACAGTCAACATACTTGTTCCTGTGCCTTACGGCACATTGGCTCCTGCCCCTAGCCTTATCCGCAATTCTAGGGCAGAGTGGCGCCAACTTTCGTGGCGCCGAAAAAACAACAGGAACGTCAAACCGCCCGGCTACCTTTTTCAAATTGTGCGAGAGTTTGTGCATGTAGGGGAGTACCTGGGGTCTGGTTGTTGGTCTCTCTTTTTTCTGGCTTGACCCTCCCTTAATCTTTTTTAGCAACGTCCGTGCCACTGCCAGAATAACTGACTCTGGGAAGCCGGCATCCGTCGGTCGCTGTACCTGCATCTTAAAACTTTCTGACATTGAATGGTAGCAGGACTTTTCCAAGGCAGTCTGCGGGCAAGAGGACGCAATGCTCCTTTTTATTAGTTTAGAGTGGGCGGAATCATAAGGGAGAAGTCCCTTCTTAGAGCGTGGTTGGTAAAGCCAACACACGTGACTTTCTTCAAAATCTAGTCTAAAGTCTAAAAATTGGAGGTGTGTCCCATCCTGTAGTTCATGGGTAAACCTTCGCCCCCCAGAACCCTGAGCGAACACATCCAACACCGCTTTTACAGTCCTGTCCTCAGGGGTACCTCGAGACCTTCTTGTGACTACTAGATAATCGTCAACATATCTAAAAACTTTTTTAACACACTCCTCGTCTAAGTTTTCATTGATTGCCCGATCACATTTAGCCAGGAAAATGTCACAAAGTACCGGTGCCACACAAGAGCCAATGCAAATTCCTTCTTTTTGCACATAGTAGCCATCGTCATACATGATTAATGTCGACTGCAAATAAAACTTCAGTATTTCCATAAAACTGTCGACTCCTACACCACACTTATTTTGAAACCTGATGACACCGTTTTCGTCAATACATTCCCGCACCGACATAAAAAGCCCCTCGTGAGGCACAGAGTAGAAGAGGTCTTCCACATCTATAGAGAATGCCGCTGCATCTGGATGTTCACCTGCACTGAGATATTCCACAATCGCCTGCGAATTTCGGACTAAAAACGGGTCCCGGAGCTCTAGGGTACTGAGGTGACACAGGAGAAACTGGCTAACCTGTTTCTGCCACGCCCCCCTTTCCGCTACAATGGCCCGGAAGGGTGAGTCCACCTTATGCGTTTTAACGGAAAAGAAAACTTTTAGGTGGTCTTCCTTACTATTCTTTATATCTTTTCCTAATTTGGTCAAGTCAAGAGTATCGCACAACTTCAGTGCTGCGCTCTTGGCTTTTTTTGGGTCGAGTGAGGTCGGTTTAAAGTTCTTACACACCGCCGTTCTAGATTTACTCCTTAGCATGTCCTGAGGTACAACGACAAATCCCCCTCTTTGTCTGCTTGGAGCAAACCAAGGTCACCTTCCTAAAAAAACGACACAATTTTTCTCAGAGTTCCCCCCACACGCGATGTTGACCTTTCTGGAGTGCTTCGTGACAAACAATCAACCCCCTCCAAAACACACCTTTCTCTTTCTTCCTTATCAGTCTTTTCTGACACCCTCCGTACCAAGGCCAGCAGTTCATGTGGCCTTAAATGCGGCTCCACGCTGTACTTTGGTCCTTTTTCCAGAGTTCTCGTCACATCCGCTGGAAGCTGGACGTCTCCAAGTACCGTCAGACTGCCTCCACTATGCATCGTTGTCCGTGCTCTTTTCGGTAACGTTTATTTCGTTGGTGTTTTTTTCAATAAATGTTTAGTTGTGAGTTCAGCGCTGGTGTCGTTCACACCTTCCTTTCGTCCTGTGTATTTTTTGCGCGCTGTTTATTTTTGTTACCATGAACCAACTCGCCTACATCACGACACTAATCCAGTTTATTTCTTCTACGGTAGGACCTTTTACGTGTCCTAACACTGACAACCGCCATGCTATAATCTGTGTCAACCTTATTGCTGCGTCGACATGCCGAGCCCGCTACCTTTCGTACTGCATCAAGAATGGCCTTCTACCTGCTGACGTTGGGAGCATCTTCGGGTGCATGCAGCCTTCCTGCGGCCATGCGAAACGGATATGCAAGATTTTAAGGTCGGAAAACTAGAGACAAGTTCGGCTGCTGCACGACTACTTAAAAGTGCTTTGCTTGTGTGGTGTGGCATCATCGTCGGGATTTCGGAGACACAGAGAGCATCTTCAGCTGCTGGAACAGGTGAAAGAATTTCTGTGGCAACAAGTTCGAACCGCGTTACCGAAAAGAGCACGGACAACGATGCATAGTGGAGGCCGTCTGACGGTACTTGGAGACGTCCAGCTTCCAGTGGATGTGACGAGAACTCTGGAAAAAGGACCAAAGTACAGCGTGGAGCCGCATTTAAGGCCACATGAACTGCTGGCCTTGGTACGGAGGGTGTCAGAAAAGACTGATAAGGAAGAAAGAGAAAGGTGTGTTTTGGAGGGGGTTGATTGTTTGTCACGAAGCACTCCAAAAAGGTCAACATCGCGTGTGGGGGGAACTCTGAGAAAAATTGTGTCGTTTTTTCAGGAAGGTGACCTTGGTTTGCTCCAAGCAGACAAAGAGGGGGGATTTGTCGTTGTACCTCAGGACATGCTAAGGAGTAAATCTAGAATGGCGGTGTGTAAGAACTTTAAACCGACCTCACTCGACCCAAAAAAAGTCAAGAGCGCAGCACTGAAGTTGTGCGATACTCTTGACTTGACCAAATTAGGAAAAGATATAAAGAATAGTAAGGAAGACCACCTAAAAGTTTTCTTTTCCGTTAAAACGCATAAGGTGAACTCACCCTTCGAGGCCATTGTAGCGGAAAGGGAGGCGTGGCAGAAACAGGTTAGCCAGTTTCTCCTGTGTCACCTTAGTACCCTAGAGCTCCGGGACCCGTTTTTAGTCCGAAATTCGCAGGCGATTGTGGAATATCTCAGTGCAGGTGAACATCCAGATGCAGCGGCATTCTCTATAGATGTGGAAGACCTCTTCTACTCTGTGCCTCACGAGGGGCTTTTTATGGGGGGGGGATGTATTGACGAAAACGGTGTCATCAGGTTTCAAAGTAAGTGTGGTGTAGGAGTCGACAGTTTTATGGAACTACTGAAGTTTTATTTGCAGTCGACATTAATCACGTATGACGATGGCTACTATGTGCAAAAAGAAGGAATTTGCATTGGCTCTTGTGTGGCACCGGTACTTTGTGACATTTTCCTGGCTAAATGTGATCGGGCAATCAATGAAAACTTAGACGAGGAGTGTGTTAAAAAAGTTTTTAGATATGTTGACGCTTATCTAGTAGTCACAAGAAGGTCTCGAGGTACCCCTGAGGACAGGACTGTAAAAGCGGTGTTGGATGTGTTCGCTCAGCATTCTGGGGGGCGAAGGTTTACCCATGAACTACAGGATGGGACACCTCCAATTTTTAGACCTTAGACTAGATTTTGAAGAAAGTCACGTGTGTTGGCTTTACCAACCACGCTCTAAGAAGGGACTTCTCCCTTATGATTCCGCCCACTCTAAACTAATAAAAAGGAGCATTGCGTACTCTTGCCTGCAGACTGCCTTGGAAGAGTCCTGCTACCATTCAATGTCAGAAAGTTTTAAGATGCAGGTACAGCGACTGACGGATGCCGGCTTCCCAGAGTCAGTTATTCTGGCAGTGGCACAGACATTGCTAAAAAAGATTAAGGGAGGGTCAAGCCAGAAAAAAGAGAGACTAGCAACCAGACCCCAGGTACTCCCCTACATGCACAAACTCTCGCACAATTTGAAAAAGGTAGCCGGGCGGTTTGACGTTCCTGTTGTTTTTTCGGCGCCACGAAAGTTGGCGCAACTCTGCCCTAGAATTGCGGATAAGGCTAGGGGCAGGAGCCAATGTGCCGTAAGGCACAGGAACAAGTATGTTGATTGTGTGGCGGGGGTGGTTTACAAGATACCACTAAGTTGCGGAAGAGTGTACATCGGCCAAACTGGCCGATGCATTAATGACAGGGCACGTGAGCATGACTGGACACTCCGGTCGACCGCTGGGGGTCACTTGCCTCTGCATTGTGCTGCCTGTAAATGCCAGCCCCAATTTAATAACATCACAATCATCGGGAGGGGCACAGATAAAACTACCAGGGAATTATTGGAAGCGTATGCAATAACAAAAGAGGGGCAAGATGCATGCGTCAGCCAAACATCGGTTTTTCTTCACAAAAAAGAAATTACCTATCTTGACACGTGCTGAAGCAATAGTGCGGTTTATTTCGTTGGTGTTTTTTCAATAAATGTTTAGTTGCGAGTTCAGCGCTTGTGTCGTTCACACCTTCCTTTCGTCCTGTGTATTTTTTGCGCGCTGTTTATTTTTGTTACCATGAACCAACTCGCCTACATCACGACACTAAACAAGTATTTGAAATACGTATTTTAAATAATTTGTGTATTTTGCATTTGTATTTAATTACAAATTGGGTAATGTATTTGACCTGCGTATTTATATACTAAAACGTGGATATTTCAAATACAATTGTAATTAAATACAATTTTGAGGGCGAAAATACATCCCTCAAATTTATTGTCACTGTCCAGAGCAGGAAGAAAACTACGTTCTGCACCGAATGCAGTGTCTCTCAGTCAAGCACAAGCGTTTAGTGACTTTGTAATTACGGTGCTAGTCCAGGGCAAGAATAGTGACGAAATCGACGTTCACAGGCAGACTGGCTAAATAAGTGCCTGTGACAACGTGTGATGCTTTCCAGCCTGATTTCCCTCCATATTTTTGCCTGGAACATTTTAAATGCACGGGTCGTCCAGATTTCTGTAACTGGCGCGAGTTGCAACAATAAAAAAAATTCTCTAGCCAGTGGTGCCCGTCTTGGTCGTCTCGATTCTTTGTTTGTCTATGCCAAAATGTAATCGACAAAAAAGCTGCTAGAAGCTCTGTACTATTTTCACCTATTACGTCCAAGCTGATTTCATTTTTTTTTTTTTTTGTGATTATATTTCTCTTACGTGACTAGAGCCTCGCACGCCAACTCCCGAGTGTACAATGCAAAATTAAAATGAGATACCCAGAAACCCGTGGCAGGTGCCCTGAAGTCGCTGACGCAAATATTGAGGGATGTATTTGGAAAAGTATTTGGAGGAGACCAAATACATTTGGTTGTATTTGTGTCTTGCATTTAAATGCTTTTTTGAAAAAGTAATTAGATTTGTAATTAAATACATTTTTGACGAAGTATTTCGTATTTGTATTTCGATAAATATTTGCATGTATTTTGCCCATCCCTGTGAAGTGCTGTAGTCATTTTATTTTTTTTTCTTTAAATTTTGTTATATAATGAAATCTCGTTTTTCGTCGGTATCCGTGTACTGCTGCGTCGACATCTGTAATTATGCGCTGTAATATTCTAGTTTTCACTGGACGATCAATAGCAAGTCTGTGTGATTATTGAAAGTGCGTTGTTTGTGCTTATGTTTTTATTTATACTAAAGTAATTTTATTGCCTTTAGTGCGTTTATACTAGAATCTTAGCTGTATTAAGGAAATTGTATTATTGTATCCAAAATAAGTTATATTTTGTTCTAAGGCAACTCGAGCTCATAGGGAGAAGTAAATTAGTTGGCTGCAAATAGTAGGTTTATTACCCCTGCCACACCGAAAAGTTAACATATTTTCATTAAACGATGCAAGATTTAGTCAGCTCGCGGTCTTGAGAGCGCTGAAAGCTGATTTGTCGACCCCATATGTTAATTCGATCGACATTAGATTAATTTTGCCATGAGGCCGGGGTATAATGCAAGAATTCAGTGACTGCACTCGATAACATCGCTTACACGATCGTAAGTGACACTTGTCTAGCCGTGTCCGCGTTGACTACGTCTACCTTATTTTTAACTGTGATCCGTTCTGCTGTGTCCAATCACTGCGTGTCTCGCCATTTTGTCGAAGTATTTTTGTAGGAAATATGCATTCCTACAGCAATAATTGCATGTCTCAATGTTTCGAATTAAAACAATCACATTTTTCTATAGACGTCATATACGCATACCTCGTGCCAATTAGTACTGATTATTTAGCGGTGTAATATTTAGCCCGTGTAATGAAATGTTTTCTCGACACGTTGCTATGCGCAGCTTTCATTTTAGCTAATAAGAAACGTGCATGTGACTAAAAGCGCGTTACGACGGTCGATCCACGCGAGCTGCCTTCGCTTCGACGCGCACTCCCGATGGCCTTCCTTTGCGACGTCACGAGAAGAACGCTGCGGCCTTCTTTAGTAGGAGGTGTTAACCCTCACCTCCTCCTCCTCTTGAAGAGCTGCGCTCTAATTCGGCATTACAGAGAATCGTAAACACCTTTCATTTCTTCTTCTTTTTTTAAGGTTTTTTAAGGCTTTTAAAATTTCGTACACTTTTTGGCGCATTACCGTAATAACCCGAAAGTCGCCACACCCTTTGAAAGATAACCTACCCCTGTTTTTGTTATGATTTTCTATTTTCGGAAAACATAGCAAGATAACCCACTTTTATTAATTGGAGTGCCCAGGCCAGTGGTGGTCTCGGCCGAAAGGGGGTTAGATAGTGACGACGGGAAATAAGCAAACATTGCTGACTGAGGAAAGTTGTCCATGCTTCATTGCTTCGCAATGGACAAACAAGTTTGACAGTCCACGAGATACAAAAACAGAATTTTTAACATTTTACTTGATCACACCCAAACTTAGCTTACTCCTCATTTTCAGCCAATTTGCCCTCGCTTTTGGGTGGTCTATCCCTCGGGATATTACGGCAGAGGATAAGGAAAAAAAAAGAAACAGTAACTTGCGCCATCAATATTTGAAGAAGAAAAAAAAAACGACCACCTAAAAATATTAATAACGGCTTTTTTCTTCTTTTTTTTCTTCTTTTTTTAATATTTTACGTGCAGCTGCGTTGAATTCTTTATCAGGCTTATGGTAGTCTGAGGTGTTAACGGTTAATGAGTCGAAAACACTGTCTCGCCTCCCTCACCCCCCCCCCCTTTTTTTCACTTTTACCCCAGCCTAAAATGGACAAATTCATCAAGGCTAAGACTTATTTCATTGTACATATAAATATGACAATAAAAGACAAACAATGGTCGAGCGAAGGCATGTGTACGACCATGGTGCTCATTCTTCCTGTATATGTGCCTTTGTTCGCGTCCTGTGTTGTTGCGCTTTTTAGGCAGTTAAGACGCTCAGGTTCACTTTGACGTATTGTACTTACCCAATACTAACGCACACCAGTTTGAAAAGAAAATTGTTGATAAAACAGCTTGCACCTAAAGGTTTGGATACGATACCGAAATCGGGATCATCATAAGATCAGGAGCAGCGTCATGCTTAAGTAAAATCCCGAGTAAGCACCCACTCAAAAATT
The DNA here is from genome assembly GCF_016920785.2 of Ixodes scapularis. Lineage (NCBI taxonomy): Eukaryota > Metazoa > Arthropoda > Arachnida > Ixodida > Ixodidae > Ixodes > Ixodes scapularis. The sequence goes on along the minus strand of NW_024609868.1, from coordinate 44,945,760 downwards.
TTAGATAATCATGCAGAACTAGGAGATGGCCGCTCTGAGCTTAACAATATGTGTATTTTCCGAATGTTCGAAAATTGAGGAGTGGTCACTAATTGTGGATTGGTCGGGTGCGCGGTATTTTACGGATAAACAAAAACAAATACGCAATCACATTGAATATAATTTTTTGTAAAGCTGCCTTCATTAGCTATTTTTTTGTGTGTGTTTGTAAGGAGTTTCAGTAATTTAGAAGACCACCACGTATTCATTATACAGGATGTTTGATCTGAATTAAAACATAGTCTTTTTACAGGTATTGAGAGTTAAACGAGTCCCTCTTCACCATGTATTTATCGATAAGGCTCAGCGGACATCGGATGACGGTATTCTAGTCATGGTAGCTATGATTATTTTAAATTGCTTAAATATCTATGTAATTGTCGGTTTTAGGGTTGATGTTGCAATTGCAGAATTGACGGCAATTACTGTTGGAGGTCAGACCAAATGAAAGTATTTCCGAAATTATATCAGTTTTTGAGATATTAATCTTATACAATTTGGCGTTTTCTTTTATCCGATTTAATGATTCTACAAAAAGAGATCTCCCAAGCCCTGCCCACAATGACACTTAGAATAATGACGTAGTGGTTTCAGTTACTTCATCACTCGTGTCATTGGTGCACCCACAAAGAACGCGCTGTAGCCGACAACATGATCGAAATAATTAGTCACTCTTCCAATCGTTTCTGAGGGCAGGGCTTTCAGGCGTTCCTTTTGAGCGCAGCTTTTAAATAGAGCTATAAAAAGGGCGAAAATTGATCGAGTAATAACTATAACAAAACAAACAAAAAACTTACTCTCTCGGAAATTTTTTATACTGGTCTGGCCTCTAATACTAATTGCCGTCAATATCGCAGTTTCAACTTATATCTTAAAAGTTAATTAACAGATTTTTTAATCAACTTAGAGTGTCGATTATACCCTCATTAATGACCGCTGAGCCTGATATATACTTCGTTAAGACGACATTCGCCTGAATCTAAACCGCTTTAAAAAAAATCGGTTCAAATTAAAATAAAATATTCGGTATATTATTATAACAGTAAAGTATTTCTTTTTCTTTCTTTCTTTCTTAAGGCACAGAAGCCCAGAAAAGCAGTATAAATGTTGATCCATCAACTACAACAATACCTTTATTGGCATGGCTGTTTCAATTCCCTGTATAGTTTATTCTACTGAACACGTAGACAAAATGTGAAAGGCTACACTTTCACAACCTGACTATTGCTCAACCAAGTGAGGATAAGTCGAGCCGACACTCCAGATTTCACCACGTGTTCCAGAAGCTTAGAAATTTGGGGATCTCGTGTATATTTCTAAATTTGAGCTGCGTAGGTAGAACATAATCGCTGGTGACAGCTACCCACGCAAAACGGAGCTTGGCAGCTGCATAGATTGCGAAACGTTTAGAAGCTATAGCGGCGATCAAATTTAACCTTTGTCCCCTTCACCCAGGTGTCCCACGCACACTCCAAGGGTGTTTCAACACCGAAACGTTTGATGTGATATTACGATGATTTAAAGCTCCATTGCTAAACGCCGGTGCAACACACTTTTGGTTCCATATTTCTAACTTGCCCGTCCGACGTATTGGTTGCTAAAACATGGTAAAAAAAAAAAAGAGCTAGCTAATCGGGTAGTTTTATATTATCAGCTAGAACCCCTGGTAAAAGATGATGAATCTTAATTATAAGATAATCTCATTAAAGTCGTAGCCGCAATAAAATATTTTTGAGTGTTTAAGTGTAGAGTCCCACATTGCTTTATCATCAGAGGCAGATATGAGGTCGCAATACCATTCCACTAAAATCAGAAAGGAATTATTAGAAGGAGAGAAGCTTCAAAGGCTATGCAGCCTACGCGTGTTCATTTGTACTAATCCGTTTTTTTTTGTGTGTTTTTTTTGTTTTTTTTTTGGGGGGGGGGGGGGGGGCTGGTTTGCCATAATTAAGTTTACCGTGAAACCTTTTATATCCTAATTATTCTCGATGACTACATTTAAGTATATTTTTTTAGGAATAAAAATAGAGGTATGTGTTGCAAACACAAAAATAACATAGTGTACGGGTATTGTTTTTTTTTTTGTGTGTGTGTTCGACCTTATATTTGCCAGAAGGTGGAAACGACTTCATTCAATAAGATAAACGCGGAAGAGAAACTTGACTAAAAATTTCATTGATAAGAAAAAGAAATAATAACTGTCCAGATGTCCAAATGTCCATTTTTTTAGTTCTGTAATATCACAAATGTGATCTCTATCTATGTTTTGAGTCCAAATTCTCGCTATTGATTAACCGTAATATAAACAACAACAACAACAAAAATTGCATGCATCGTTAGAAGAGGTCCATAGCCTAGTCCAGGGGTGGCCAAGCTGCGGCTCTTCGGGTGTTAAAGTGCGGCTCGCGGCTCCCTCCCTGATCCCCCCCCCCCTCCCCCCACCACTTCCCCGTCTCCCTCCAGGACACGCGAGCACTTATCCAAAAAGAGAAATGGAAACGCGTTTTAAATCAAAAGAAAGGTTGCGGTTTGTGTGCTACTGCTACCTTACGTAGAGTTGGACAGCTTTTGACTCAAATAGATTCAAAGTAGTTCGAGTTTCGGTTATTTCTCTAAACAAAAGTTTGACCCGCTCCCCCCCCCCCTCCCCCTTGCGGCTCTGAATTTTCGTAGCTTTGCTTGCAGCTTTCAGGATGGGTCAGCCTGGCCACCCCTGGCTATAGTCAATCAAATGCATATACTTCGTGGCTTCTATAGCATTGCTGTCACAACTCAGCACATTGAGTGCTGTCACAACTCAAACTGCGTTTTTTGGTCTAAACACATGTTTCGACATCGTCATTCACAGAGCTACCTCCGTACGGTGCAGTGATTGGCTCTCCGGGTGATGTGCAAAAAAGTAAACGCACGTTTTTTGTTTTTTTTTTTGTGTTTATTCACTGGCAGTTTAAGAAACGGGGAATGTGGCAATTAGTATCGTCACGCTCATTGGTCCGTGATACGCTCCTGGGTGTTTGTAATAACCAATGCCGCAATCTCATTGGCTGCGGCATTAGCTGAAGGGCCAATCAGATGCTCGGGGTTGGCCACGTCCCACGTCGTTCTTTAAGCTGTCACGGCCCGTGGAGGAATGACTGCGCCAAGCATGTAGCCAGGGGGAGCGGGGGGCCACCGAACCCGCCCCCCCCCCCGAAATCTTCGGCTTGCGGCCTGAATATCCATCGAGGCGAAGATCCAACGAGACGAAAGATCCAATCGGTCACGTGACAGGCGAGACGGAATATCCATCGAGACGAAATGTCCTATTGAGACGGAATGTCCAACGAGTCCGAATGTCCAGCGAGACGGAAGATCCAACGAGGCCTGAATGTCCACCGTGACTGAATATCCATCGAGATGAAAAATCCAACCAGGCCTGAATGCCCACAGCGACTGAATATCCAACTGGACGGAATATCAAACCAGGTCGGAATGTCCACTGAGGCTGGATCTTCAATGTGTTATGTTTATTTCATTCCTGTAATTTATCGAGCATACTGCTTCCAAATATATAATGATAAGCCGGGACCTTTTTTTCAGTACATAATTTTGTATCCTATGCGAAAGAGCTTGCTAAAATGCTCCAAATTATATTTAACAACGTGAAGATCACATAAGATACGTGATCTCCGTGCAAAAACAAAATAAGGAGAGATTTTTTTGTTTTCAGATTTTAAAGGAATGAAACGTGGAATGCGCTGCCTAGTGAAATTGTTTTGCCGCAAATGCGGAAAGGTTTTCTTTTTATGTTTGCACACCCTCTGCGATAATGCCTGATATAGGCGCCGCAGGCTCAAAAAAAATTTCATAAAGATTAAAAGTAACAAAAGCAACCAAAGTCAACACCGAAGCTTAGCAGTCATATGCACCCCAGAAAGTATTTTAATAATAAAAAAAGGAAGCCCGTTGCAGACAGAAACCAAAAGGATGCGAGAAACAAAGAGTCTTTAACGCAGCAAAGCATCGTGAACTTTCTAAACAGTTTTCAACACGGAGTCTAGAAAACAAAAGCGACTGATCGCTCCAAAACCAAAAAGCAGGCGTACAACAAAGAGGTCTTCATAACTTTATCTTCTATGCATAAATGCCCCATGTCACCCCCTTTTTGGTTTTTGACCAAAGTTCTTTTGTATTCTAGTGACCTCAAATCAGTTGCCAGGTTAGAAAAGTTGACTCTTGTTCTTGGTTCGATATAACAATGGTACAACACCCCCTGAGTGGGCGCAAACCCTAGACTGCAGACAAACTAAACCATCCACTTACCAGTAATGAGACAGAAAGTCTAACGAGTTTGAATATCCAACGAGAAGGAAGATCCAACCAGGCCGGCATGTCCACCGTGACTGAACATCCATTGAGACGGAATATCCAATTGAGATTAAATGTCCAACAAGTCTGAATGGCCAACGAGACGAAAGATCCTACCAGGCCTGAATGTCCAACGTGTCTGAATATCCAAGGAGCCTGAATATCCACTAGTGAATCTTTCGTCTCGTTGGATATTTTGACTCGTTGGATATTCAGGCTCTGAATCGAAATCTTCCACCTTGCTGGGGCCTCCTCTCCCCCCTCCCCCTCATAGAACATTTTGTCATAGGCGCCCCCCCCCCCCCCCCCCCCAGCCCCCCGAAACAAAATGCGGGCTACGTGCCTGCACTGCGCCATGCCATTTTAGTTTCGTTGGGATCAAAGCGTTACGCCATTGGATGTTTAAAGGCACAAAAAAGAAATAATGATATCATTTTTTTTTTTTCACGCTGCAATATGCAGCTTATTTAAACATACACGTTGCACAAGAGTTAATCTCTGAGGAATATGATCTTCCATTTGGGCAAATAATATAGAGAAACATGAGATACTGAGCGCTGAAAGTAAAATTGATTCTATTAACTTTATCTCGTCCAAACCATGCTGCGAAAAAATAAAACGAAAATATTTACAAAAAAAAAAAAAAGAAAAGAAAAAAACTGTGGAGAATATGAATGTTTGCAACGAAATTACCATATTTAAAGCATCGAACACTTGAAAATATCCGACGAGCATTAATTAGTCACGCGAGTCTCGGGCCGATAAACCTCGCTAAAAAATAATAATAATAATAACAAACTTCAAGGTGAAAGAAGGAGAGTGTGAGAAAGAAAAATAGAAAGAGAAACGATAAACTAGAGGGTAATACCGGAGAATGAGGCACGCGTTTCTGGAGCCCAGAGACTTAATTAAGGGGATGCGAAAAATAACAACATGTTGGACAGGCATGGACTAACAATAAAATGTGCGAAAAGACGAAGAAAAAAATAGGAAAACGAACTGCGTGTTTCGTACTCCAGGATTAATTTGGTAGGGATGAGAAGGAGAAGACAAACATGACGAGATCATTGCGATGCATGGTTGAAGTCTGATCCTGACGAGAAAGGCGTGCAACGTGGTATTTCAGCCGGGACACTAAAGGTTCGCGGGCAGATAACTTAGCTTATTTCAGAAGGCTTTTCAAAATTCATTCCAAGGACCATGGTTATTTAAACTACCAGCTTGCCAAGGAAGGGCTACACCGGTGTCAGGGGAGCACTACTTCCATCAACTTACATAAAATAACACCAATCCCTAATCGTTTTGAAAAAATCAGAAATTGAAATCGCTACCCGCATCATTTTTGCTTAGATGACACTTTAGACCAGCCTCCACGACGGAGCGGGAATCACAGCAGAAGCCGTAATGTTTTCAGACATTTGATGAGTACTGGTCGTTCTTTGCAGCTTGTTAGAGTTGATTTCTTAGTAAGCATGTGTGCCAAGAAGGATCGCTTTAAGGCGAGACTAAAATAAAAACTGCCCTACAAGTTTATCATGACGGAAGAGCGTCGCAGAAAGTCCAAAATAGCGTCGACTAGGGCAGAAAAATAACAAAAATCCTCGCTCGAACCAAAAAGCCCGGAGCGCAATCTCGGCGAGAGAAGTTAGCCGCTCGACCATTAATTCCACGCGTCAACTCAGCAAGATCAACAAAGCGGCAAAACGACCGATGTCTGTTTGCTTTCTCTCTTCTCTCCGCTTCACCGCTTGCTCAACTTCAGCTTGGGCCTCGCACACTAGACAAATAAATACAAAGCACCCGCCGTTCAGTGCAAGCGCTCTGCACGACGCTTTCTTTTTTTACCCAAGGTGTCTCGCCACACGCGTGTTTTGCTTCCTCCCGACTCGAGGTAAATTGGAAGAGCCCGATGCGCAACTACTAAGCTATCAAGTCTCCCCCAATTACTGGGCTGCAGCTGCCTCCACGCTTACCCTCCCACCCTCCTTGTCAAGAGGCAGTCAACGCTGCGTGAAAGCAAGCTCGTCCTACTCCGGTATACAACATATCGGCTGTCTGCAAAACGTGATTGAATCTCGTCGCTTCCTCAGAAAAACTGGCAAAACTATTAAACCGGTCAGAAATAAATCACTTTTTCGAGTAAACAAAAAAGAAAACAAGAACATCTTTCTCGATGACAAGCGTCATGCCTCAGCTCGATTTCATACGCGCCGACAATGCAGTCTTGTAGGCGTTACTGAAAAAAAAGTAACCGATTACAATTACAATTAGTTTATTGAAAAATTATTAAAAAAAAACCTACACCAATATGAAAATCTCGACCCCCCCCCCACCGGAAGAAAAAAAGAACATTTTGGCTTTATCTCATTGCTCTACCTGTTAATAGCAGAAAAGCACGTCACTATATATATATATACGGATTTCCAGCGTTTAGGAGCACATACTTGGTTATGCGGGCCAAAACCCGGAGCTTCTTTGTGTTTATGGAACCCTGTTACATTGCTCACGCGCATTGGAAGATGCGATTTTCCCGCCATCTGTATACCTTGGCTATCTAACGCTTTGAAATTAAATTAAAAGTCGCATACATAAAAAATACACGTTTTTGTTTTTGTCTTCAGTTCACTGACGTTTATCCTAATAAAGTGTATGTGTTTCCACCGCTAAATAAAGTCACCAACAGTCCTGCTTCTACTATAGAGACCGGTGAATGATTACTTCCAGGGCAATATGTTATCTTAATGGCTTATATATGGCTCTTACGTACTCAAAGGAATACTGTCAGCGCTAACACAATTTCGGCGCTTTTTCACATTTGCCTTATTAGACATTTAAAGTAACCTATCAAAATTGCAAAAAATTGAGGTGTTCAGTTTTGCATCATGAAAATTGTGCCCCTGCCTTCTTGGAGTGGACACTCCACTCTTTTTATTCATAGGCTCCTAATGGTCGCATATGGTTGTACCATGGAGCTTAAGAGCAGAACACGAGTTAATAAAACTATAAACGTCGAAGGAAGAAAGGCAGGAGCCGGAGCTGTTAGCACTGGTAATTTACCTCGTGTGCAAAAAAGGGACATCCGGGATAAGTCGCTTTCAGGTTTTTTTTCTACCTCCCGCTGCCCTAATTTTGCTTTCTGCAGTGTAAACCGGATCATGATGATGCATCTTTTGTTGATTGCATTACTTGTGACTGTCGAGTTTTACGGTCATGGCGCGGGGTAAAAGAATTCAGTAATTTTTGTTAAAAAGCAAATAAAACTGAGAAGAAAAATTGATGCGTATATATTTTATTGAGCAATTGATAGAGTCGAGGGTACGAGGCGCGAGTCTGGGCTATTACAGTCAAACCTCGATGTAACGAAGTCAGTAAAATTCGGAATTTTACTTCGTTACGTTGAAAGTTTGCTACATAGAAATTCGGGGCAAACCTTAAAGAAAGTTTCCACTAATGTTTTTTCGGTGCTCAAAACTCACCGAGGACGCCTTTATTTCGGTTGAAAGTAGTCCGTCATCTTTTTCTGGGACACTTATTGGCATCACTCGACGTTCGCATAACCAGACAGCCCGCATAACGTCTTCGTATTGCTGTGTGCTCGTGAACCACCTCAAGACATCGATCGCGTCCACACTTCACGGTTACTGGGCACATCGCAGGTGTCTTGCTCATCAGGCTCGATGTCGTCCGCGTCTTGCGAGTTCCCACGAACATCGCTAGCTACACTCTAAAAAAGCCCGTACGTCTACTTTCCCGTACAACACTCGGACAGCCAATCACCTCAAGTTACTGAGGAAGCTCAGCGAATGACGATGCCGACACATATGTTTAGACCAAAAAACGCAGTCTGAGTTGTGACATTAAGCAATGCAAAACGTCACTCTTCCATTGCTTAATGTCACAATTCAGACCGCGTTTTTTGGTCTAAACATGTTTCGCTATCCTCATATGCTTAGCTGTTTCCGTAAGTTGCGGTGATTGGCTCTCCGAGTGTTGTGCGGGAAAGTAGACGCACGGGCATTTCTTAAAGTGTATCGCCTCGTCGGTCACCTCCTCCGTATCAATGACAGCAGAGTCAGCGTATAGAAAGTCGTCGAGGTGGATGTTGTCAGGGGCGATTCCATCACCTTCAAGGCTCCATTGCCCAGGACAACGAGAAACGCACGCTTTCAGTTGGGCCGCGAAACGAACTACGCAGCGCGAACGAAGCCGACAGGCGAAACGACGGCGGCTCTGGTGTCCTCTAGTAGACGTTCTGTACCCCACATTCGCCAGATTAGGCCCCGTTTAACCTTTCGCACATTATCGGGGACCCGTTTCAGCGCGTGTGCTTCCAAAAATCTCCTTTGGGACCCAAACGTTTGCGCCGAATTGTCTATGAAACTTCGTTACATCGAAATTTCGGCAAACGAGACTTCGTTACGTAAACTCTAAAAAAAGCCCGTGCGTCTGCTTTCCCGCAAAACACTCGGAGAGCCAATCACCGCAACTTACGGAGGCAGTTCAGCGAATGAGGGTGCCGAAACACATGTTTAGACAAAAAAAAAAAAAAAAACGCAATCTGAGTTGAGACATTAAGCAATGCAAGCGTGGCGTTTTGCATTGCTTAATGTCACAACTCAGGCTGCGTTTTTTGGTCTAAACATATGTTTCGGCATCGTCATTCGCTGAGCTGCCTCCGTACGTTGTGGTGATTGGCTCTGCAAGTGTTGTGAGAGAAAGCAGACGCACGGGCTTTTTTTTAGAGTGTAGAGATAAAAAATATATGGCGTTCATACACCGGCGGTTAAAAAAAGTTGTGCACTTCGTTACATCGGGGGTTTCGTTACATAGAAGTTCGTTACATTGAGGTTTGACTATTAGATTGTGTAACAGAATTCCGCCACATTTACTTAATTAAAAAAAAAAGCCCGTGCGTCTTTTTTCCCGCAGAACACGGGGTCAGCCAATCACTGCTGTTTCCGGAATCAGCTCAGCGATTGACAATGCCGAGACATATGTTCAGACCAAAAAGCGAAGTCTGCGGCATCGAGCAATGCAAGCGTGACGTTTTGCATTGCTTAATGCTACATCGCAGACTTCGATTTTTAGTCTAAACATATGTTTCGGCATTGTCATTCGCTGAGCTGATTCCGGAAACAGCAGTGATTAGTTGTCCGCGTGTTCTGTGAGAAAGAAAACTCGCGTGCTTTTTTTAGAGTGTTCCTTCAAATGGCAACCACCAGCGGTTCCCGCAAACGCCTTGTATTGCAAGCCTCTTACTGTAGTATGCTGTAAAAACAAACAAACAAACATAAATATCCACCGGAAAAAGTGGTTTAGCGTTAGATATCTAGCATTTTATTACTGTCCGCGGTATGCACTTTTATTACTGTTCACGGTATGCACTTGCATTTGTTTATAGGACAATACAAACAACTAAGCTTTTGGTAAACCAAACATTCTATCAAACGTCTATTTCAGTCAATGTTAGCCGTGCACTTATGAGGATGGTGAATAAGAAAACTAGATGTCGGGAATGAGCTACATTCCAGACATGTAGTTAATTTTTTCATTGGCTTGCAAGCGACACGATTTAGATAAGAGTTGCCTAATACACTCTAAAAAGGTCTGTGCTTCTACTTTCAAGCGCAACACTTTGAGGGCCAATCAGCGCAACTTACGGAGGCAGCTCAGCGAACGACGATGCTAAAACATATGTTTAGACCAAAAAACGCGGTCTGAGTTGTGACATTAAGCAATGCAAAACGTCAGCTTCCATTGCTTATTGTAACAACTCAGACTACGTTTTTTGGTCTAAACATGTTTCGGCATCGTCATTCGCTGAGCTGCCTATGCGTGAAAGTGGACACACAGACTTTTTTTAGAGTGTATATCGCTCGCGTAATACTAAAATGTCAATAAAATAAGCACTCAACAGTGAAGTTAACTATTCGAGTTTTACGCCCTAGGAACACTGCATTCTCTGAAGACATTGTCTCAATCATGACATTGCGTCGACGAAGTCCCGGAAAAGTTTTACTTTGGGTTGGCCTCTGCTTGACCGTGATCGCTTAACTACAACCGAAAAAGAAAGCAACAGCCTTTAGGAGACTTTAGGGGAGGCGAAAGCACGTGGGCGGGAGCGTGTCATTTATATGCTAATGCAGCCGCAATCCCCGATGATGTTCCTCTGAGAACAAAGCCGCACGGAAGAAGTGCTGAAGGGCGTGTGCCTCGGCTTTTTTTTTTTTTTTTCAATATTATGCCCGTCATTGTTGAGCTGCTTCTTACGCCTCTTGTGTCTTTTTAGGAAGTATCAAAATTAGGCATTCTAAAAATAAAAAAAAAATAAAAAGACGTAAGAAACCTTGAACAAGAGGGAAGATTCTCAAGGTTAAAATTTCTATTTTTGTAGTTCACAAATAAAGAATATTAAACACATTTATTCGAAAATGCCTTTTCTTAATTAGTGTTTTCTTTAGTTTGCAATTAGGTTTTGCTTTTTAACTCCGTACAACGTGTACGCTATTAATGCCATGAGCCATTCCTGGGTACAATAACAGGAGACAAGGAAACCGCACTCCTGCTTTCAGCTGTTGCCTTAGGTATGATGTCCATTACATTTCTAGCCGTGCAACACAAAAATAACTGGAAATATAACTATTGATGTAAGATGTAACTGGTCATGCACGAGTAATAACAATGTGCTAAAGAGGCCAAATGCTGGTATAAATTAGAGAGCCAGCTCAACGTAAAATCTTTGTCAACGTGAAATGTTCAATCGCATGGCTACAAATATATTTGATAATATGCTATGAACAATGTTGCGTTGCCATCGCAAGTGTCTTGATATTGTAGCATAATATAGTGATGTATCGTTAATATGGCCACCTCCGTTCATAAAAAAAGTAAGCGTCTATAGTGTGAGTCGCCCATAAAAACGAGACAAAACTGCCTGAATTCGCCCAGTTCGCCCGTGAACATGATGTCTAGGTATAGCGGAGCATCCATATTAACGCAACATGACTATCTTGAAAAAGGAAAATAGAATACCATAAAAAACCGTGGTAGATTCGAGCATGTTCAGGAAGGCGTCGACTTTGTTTTTTCAATTGTAAAAGTTTATATCAGTGTTTCGAAATTTATACCCTTTTACAATTGACATTTTTATGCTCTTTCCATTAAGTTTTTTTTTTCGCACATGCATTGTGAGTCCTACCAGAATAAGATCTTTTGATGTTTATTTTCGGGTACTTATTTCATCGAGCTTTAACGTCATAGGGGCCCCGCAGTCTCAACCAGATCGGCATGTCACCCTGTACTTTGGATGTTGTTGTTCTGACCTTATTCTTGCGTTTGCTTTCTTTATTTTTCAGTTCATCTTTCTATTAGAAATATTCAACTAAGAATGGTTTGCTAAGTAAGTTTTTGATAGGTAATTAAAGTAGCGAATGATTTGCTTCACAGCGACATAAGAACTCTGTCTATTTACATTTTTGACGTCAGAAGTTATTTCTTACATTTCGCTGACTGATTTTACAGGGTATGGTTGCTATAGCAGCGCGGTTGATTGTACAGGGTATGGTTGCTATAGCAGCACGGTTTGGTAATTTGGGCCTACGGTGTGTAAGCCCGAATTGCCAAACCGCGCTGCTATAGCAACCGTACCCTGTACAATCAAATATTAGAGTATTTTCGTACTCAGGTATATTTTTCCGAAGAAGTGAGAGCGTGCCTTTCGGATATCAAACATGTGGCAACGGGATTTTCTAACTGCAACGTACTTCTTGCTAAGGGGGGCCACATTAAAGGGGTATGGAAGCTAAAATTGAAATATTCAAATTTCGTTCGGAAATGAGTCAAGCATGACGGATAATAACCGTAAATAATAATCGCACGTTTGTGTTTTGAACGACCGGCTATATTTTTCGTTGCAAACGGTGCACTCGAGCAAGCGCTCGAAGAGAAGCGAACGGAGAGCGCGAAGCGTCATAATATATCCGGCAGAAAAAAAAAAAAAAAGATATCCCCCGCATTTGTGACGTAACAAGGCTGGCGTGGTTATGAGCTTTGTTCTTGGTGGCGTTGTCAGCGTTGTGGTGGTGTCAATGGCGTCAGCGCGTTACAGCCGAGTCGTTCGAAGTACCCGTGGGGTGACGAGCGTATGGCTGGCCCAAGGAGCACGTACCTTTCAGAACACTGTCAGCTTTTGTCCGAGTTTTGAGCGACGGAATTATCTTCTAGGGGGAGAACGGCTGTGTCCTGTTGCACGAACGAGGGTCCGAGAAAGAGGGGAGTCCTTCCTTTCCGTCTTCTTGGACTGGTTGGTACAATGCGCGACTTGTGAGTTGAGGAGGAAAGCTAAGAAGGAAAATGGTGAAATGCCAAAGAGCGGAACTGCTCCAATGGGACTTGCTACGTCATGACAACGTAGCAAGTTCCCCAACGTTACTAGATTACCTCCCAAATAGGCTCACATGCATCCACCAAGTGCGCATTGAGATAACTTAATTAGCTTTAAAATGAGTTTGCTTGTGCCTTTCAACAAAAGACTAGTATTTTTGAGGTTATGCTGCAACATGCAACACATTAAAGCTAAAAAATGAGCACTGGAATTTGGTTTCCGTACCCCTTTAAGGCTGTCTTGCCTGCGCGTGGAGAAGCGAGAGCCCGGATCGTATCATGGTCCTCCCTTCGTATTCCCTCAGGGGTTGTTCCCTCAGCGCCCATTTCGGGAACGATACTCGTATTTTCTCCCTCATCGAGAGAAAGGTACACTCGTTGCTCGCGAAAGAGGGTTTTTATGAGAGAACCCGCTGTTGAAGCAATCTGGCAGCATTGAAGACTGGAAGGCATGAATGCTGGTAAAAACGTCTTTATTTGTGTTAAGAAATGTGGCCCTTTCCAAAATCTACTCCACTTTACCCCATACGGGCTTGGAGACCTTATTTGTAGGTATTAACTCAACGCCAATTCGGGTTTTAAACGCTTAAAATCGGAATTACGCAAAAAAAATATAATTTTGTACCGAGAACCGCATCCCCATGGTATGGGCAAGAGTCAAGAGATATGGTCGGTTTAGCTCCACCGCAAAGCAGGCGTATCTATTACCCGCATGGTTAATTGAAAGTTTCACATTTATTTATTTTTCCCGTATCTAGGTGCGAGTAAGTATTAAAAAAAAATATGAAGCTGCGGCAAATGACAAAGCTCTGCACGTTAAAACTTGGCGAAAAGTGAAATAGCTTAATGTACTGAACAACCTCGTTCATGTTCTCTATTTGGAATGCTTCATTTAAAAGTGCCCAAGACAGTGTCAAGATATAAAATAAAACAAAAAATTAACCTTAAAAAATAAGAAGGAAGAGATAAACGAGAACTGTGGAGCAAAAATCGTGTCAGCAAGCTTCTCCTGGTGAATCAAACGCACCTACAAGAGCCGGTAATATTGAGCAATTGGAACCTACAGTTAGTTTTAGCAACGTTTGTAAATCATGCTTACTTTAACACACCGAAGTCTTCATATAATATCGTTTTATTCTCTTCTTTATACCATGCACCCATCTCTTTAGTTTTGATTATTCTTTAACAAGTGGCCATCTTATTTTTTTTATAAAAATATTCTCTCTCTTTTCCCTTTCTCTTTCTCTCTATGTATCTTTCTCTTTCTTTCTACGCTTGGCATTTCCTCAGCTTGTACTCGTAGAATCGCTCTTACAACGTTTTCCATTATATGCTTTTTTGCCCCGGTGCTTTTTCCGTTATTGCTCCTCCCCCCTTTCTTATCTTATTCATCCTTCTTCATTTCTTTCTCTCTTTCCCTTTTCTTTCCGAAGTTGCAGGTGTGATTTATAAGATTACCAATTTGTCCAAACATAACTTATCATACCCCTCTCTCTCTCTCTCTGTTTCTCTTTAAAACCTTGGAGTGTATTTCAGTAAGAATTATATAAAGAAAGTTAGTCGAGCATCTTCACGTGGATAATAATATAATGAAAGATATGCCTGCTCCCACTGCCCCCCCCCCCCCCCCAAATTGTTTAGCTTTCATTACATTAGAATATTTTAAATTTCAAGAGTCCTGAACGGTTATGAACTTTTAATCCCAGTCATCTTTATAGTCTATAAAAAAGTATAAAATACGTGCTCAATCATAACAACTCCGCCCCCCCCCCCTCCCCCCCGCCTCCCCTAATAAGGGCTCCGCGCATTCCTAAATCACGATCAATGCTATTGTATATTTCCTTAACAATGTAAACGGTTCTTTTCCATCGTTAAATGCTTTTTGCGAAACGAAACGGGAGGAGCCGAAACTCAATAAAACTGTTCGGCGCAAAAAAGAAAAAAAGAAACCAGGCGAGGTACGAGCGCAGAAGCAACTTAAATTTTCCTAAAAAGCAGAAAAAAAAAAAAAAAAAAAAAAAAAAAAAAAAAAAAAAACATTATGTTCGGAGCAACAAAGCACCAAAACTGAGGAGGGACGAGCGCAGAAGCGAATCGAGTTTTCCCAATAACTAGAAAAAATAACAATGAAAAAAAAAAAAAACTACTATTCTCGCGATGGCGGATGTGGCACTTAACATGGGCGCGTCTGATCGGAACAACTGCTGCGCTTGCAGATGCAACCAGAAATAACTCGATCTTCCGGAGCTTTCGGCGCTTGTTTACTGCTATCAAAAATACAGGTTGAAAAATAACAAAAATAAACAAAAATAAAACACAAACAAGACAAGGTATGTCTGGCTCTGTATTTTAGCTATTGCGACGAATGAAACAAATTTGCGCGAATTAAAAAACTACAAAGACAAGCAATCTTTTTCTGTCTGCGCTCCCCTTCCCCCACCCCCCCCCCCTTTTTTTTTTCTTTTTTTTTTTTTGCGCAGGAAATTGATGGGTTAGTTCTGGATTTGAGAGTTTCCCACGTCCGGTGTTCTTAGCGCACGGCGCTTTCTTGTAAAGTATATACTATACTATATATGTTTTATTTTCTCAGATGAAAGCTTACAGGTTTGGAGGAGATTTGGGAAGTGATCCGCTACAAGTAAAGGATTACGTGTGATCGGTTACCTTTTGAAGTCATTTTGTAATTGCAACGTTTTTTTTTTTGTTTTTTTTTTCGGCAGTTATTTGTAATGTAATTTCGTTGCAAACTATATGTAGCGGATTATTATAATATCTCGTTACTTCCTATGAATATGAACATCACGCAGAAACTGACGCAATATGAGCAGGCAATTCAGCAGGATAAAGGTAGCAGGTTCAACGAAATAGAAGACATATCGCGAAGAGAATAAACGAAAACAACACACTATCAGTGCATGACTGGTCACTAGAATCACTAGAAAAACACCAAAGGATATGCGAGAAGAAAAAAAAAGATCAAGAAGGCAACGCCAAGTTGGAGTTGTCTTCTTGATCTCCTAGCGGAGGTAGAGGCCACTACTGAAGATACGCACCGATAGCTTTGCAGAGCTCTAGGGATAATTTCCGGCCGCCGTAAGCTAGCGGGATGGTGGTTGTGGTCATAGGCGTAGACTACGGGGGGGGGGGGGGGGGGCATCAAGGCTCGTGCCCCCGCCCCCCCCCCCCCCCCCCCCCCCCGGGCCATGATACTTAGTTGTCTTGTTAATCAGCGTTTGACCTGATATTCTGCAGACGCAGGCTTTATTTCCATGTATTAAAGGGAATATAAAGACTCGTTGCCGAGTAGATTAATACCTCACAAGCACAGAAGCCTGGGTTCTACCCCCACAACTTCGCAGCTGGCACAAGCATTTTGTTTTTTTTTCAAATTTGTGCTCGCCGGCGCATGCGCCGTGGTACCGGCGATGAACACATGGCTACGCTTGCACGGTGATTGACATTGACACACAGCGACGGACACATGGCGATATTCATACGCTGTAAAATGTACCCCCTAAATACACTACTGATAAATGCCGGTGGGAAAAAAAATTGCGCGGAAAAGCACCCCCCCCCCCCCCCTTGAAAAACTTCTCAGCCTGCCCCCCCCCCCCCCCCCCCCCCCCGGGGGGAGGTGAAAAATCTACGCCGCTGGTTGTGGTTGCAGCTTTCGAGATGCCTTGTCAGCTTAGAAATGAACGGAGCGCAAGTTCTTTCTCTTAGATGCATTATTTTATTTTTACAAGGAATGCCGTAATGCGGACGTATGAGAAATTAAAAGTTGTGCTGCAGAACAATTTTTATAGAACATCAA
The DNA here is from genome assembly GCF_016920785.2 of Ixodes scapularis. Taxonomy (NCBI): domain Eukaryota; kingdom Metazoa; phylum Arthropoda; class Arachnida; order Ixodida; family Ixodidae; genus Ixodes; species Ixodes scapularis. The sequence goes on along the minus strand of NW_024609868.1, from coordinate 44,929,178 downwards.
AATTGTTTCCATTGCTTTCTTGATAAGTCTACGGAAAAAGTATCGTGAAAGTAATTTGTAACGTAACGAGTAAAGCAACCCGTTATTTTTCAGCGAAAGTAATCTGTAGCGCTTATTCATACCATTTGAGGGCGGTAATTTGTAACTGTAATTCATTGCGTTTTTCAAGTGACGGGCACAAGTCTGGTTTGGAGGTTCGAGATCAAAGGCACACAACGCGGTGCACATATTTTTTATCAATAAAACATGCAGCAGCTATTGAAGACTACCTGGAGAGAGTCAGACTTCGGGTGATTCTTGATGAGTGTGTATTTGGTAGACACGGGCTCGAGAAAAATTTTGCTTTGCTTTTATAAAATTGATCTTTTATGGTCCCAGGGAGTACTCTTCTTTTTGTCCTGAAATATTTTTTATACCTCCAAGGCAAAAAAAGAACAAAAAAAACACGTGGTTGAGGGAAATGAGATGCTTCGCCTTCGTTATAATCTCAAATATTTTGCTTTAGCCTGTTACACTCATTTCTCGCAAACATTCTCAAGGGCTATTCAGAGCAACAATAACTTTATCCTTAATTTTCCTACAAGAATGTCAAATTTGTATGAAACCAAATTGCTAAAGTTGTCCTAGCGAGACGGTCTCTGTTAAAAAGGTTTTCAGATATTCTATTCAGAGCATGTTGGATTTTGTCTTAACTGGATTACACTTACAAACACAAGCTCTCCCATATCCTCAATAAAATATTTGAATGATGACTTTGGGCGTACATACATGAGGCATGCACGTCCGTTCTCTTTATCGGAGCTGGAGATGAAGGGTAAGATCAGAAAGATTTTGATTCTTGGGAAGCGGGCAGTGCGTTCTTGTTTATCTGAATAAAAGGACAGTAAGTGCATGCTGCGGTATCTTTCAAAGTACATAGAAAAACATGTAACAAAAGAAACGACTTAGCTAAACTATGTCACGGCCCACTTCCTTGAAAACGTTGCGTGATGTGTCAGGGGATATTAATTACTATATTAGCATCTAAAACGTCCCCTTTTTTATTGTCCTGGTCAAGGTAAGTTGAAATGTTAACGTGTACCACATTAAATTATTTTACATAATATGTAGCATATTGTTAACTAGTTGGATCTATGTTTTTTTTTAATTCTTCATATTTTTCTCGATTAGTCCTCAACGTTTCAAATCGAGTAAAATAAATGACTAATTTTTGCGTGCCCTAAGTCTGACCGTTTTAGCAGCTAACACGTTATTTGAATAAAGCCGTAAGTAAATAACGGCACTCAATAGTTGCTTGTTGAGGCGAGGGGTCGGTCTGTCATTGACGTACGGTGACATAGGTGCACGTTGCAAATAAAAAATCTGGCCAGCATAAACTCCCTCTCTTATGTTTTATTACCATGCAGCGCGTAATGGGAGATCGCACGAACGCACGCCGGTATAGCGCTCATCCCGATCGACACGAGCTTTCCAGGGGCGGGAAACGAGCCCAGAAATTATACCCAAGTTTTGCAGCGCGAAAAGGCATGCCACGTACTGGCGCGGACACAGTAAATGTACCGTCATGTGTGGCAGCGAGCCTCTACATATTGGTGACCCGGTGCCAAGCGACAGGCGACCTCACCCAGCAACGCAGCTACAGAGCCCTAGTTTTTACAGTGAGCTGATCGAATCGGCACCATGAGTCTCGGTGAGGACATCGGCGCTTCGGGAACCTCGCTGGTCGAGGGGGCGACGACAGCAACAATCAAGGTTCCGGAGTTTTTGATGTCAGACTCCGAGATGTGTTTCCTTAGTGTGGAATCGATCTTCAGGAAACACAGAGTTACATCGTCCTTGACGAAGTTCGACTACGATTGTTTCGACTTTGCCACAATCACAGCGGCCATGGTGTGGAATATAGAGCCATCTCCGCCCGACGACCAGCTCGACGAAAAGCTGCCGGACGAGCGAATACGACGCACCACATAATCGAAGCCCCGCCGGCTTCGACAACTTTTGACCTCCGAGAGTTAAGCGATCAAAAACTTATCGAGTTCCTCCGAAGAAGGGAACAATCCCTCGGAGTTAAAGTGACCGCGATGGACACGTCGATCCCGAGGGAGCTGATCCTCCAACGCCTCCTGACCCAAGTGCGCATGAGTTATAGCCTGCCAGCAACAGACTCGCTCACCTCACTGGCTCGTATTTGGAACCAGATTATTGGTGTACGCTGCCCTGGCATTTCTACAATGCGACAAGGCACACTATTGCCGCGCCCAATGCCTATGGAAGTCGAAGATCAACTCACTCAGGTCATCGACTTACACACGGGCATTGAGGCCAGCGTTGATCAACTCAGCCAAGAACTTCGCTGTCTCCGTGTGCGACCATCACGATCCCCGGCTACCTTTGAAATGTTCGCCGACATAGAAGAAGGTCGTGAGACCAGTCCAGCGTCTCGGAGGTCTGATGGTACAACCGGCGATATGGACAAAGCGCGAAATGATTCCGACAACCGTGCACCTTGAGAAACGGCAGGCGAGCCCCTGAAGGCCACCAGGATCATGAGCCTCGCTTCAGGCCGACTTTTCTGCGTCACGGAACGCGGAACGAGGGTCCGTTTCCTAATAGACACCGGAGGTGAGCGTTGTACCTCCTACGGTCGAGGACCGACGGCAACGTCAGGATTCTCCACCACTTCACCCTGTAAACGGATCTTTGATTAAGGCATACGTTGAGAGGTCGCTAACACTGGACATCAGCCCCCACAGGACGTTCCGCTGGGTTCTCGTCATCATCGCAAATATCTCTCAAGCCATCATTCAACATTTTAATATTCAGTTTATATTCATCTGTGCAATAGACCCTTTCCGAAATTCAGTCTGGCCACTTTGATCACTATCATCTGTGGAACGGCATCTGTGCCATACGAATGGCGGCCTTCTAGTGACTGATAAAGGAAGACGTTGAAGATGCTCCTAAGCGGATACTGCGAGGCCTGTACGTTCGGGGGTCAGTACGAAGCGAAGTAGGGCTGGAACACAAGAGCTACGTAAGCGTTTATTTCTAATTGCTCAGATTCAGTCAATCTGTCGTAGCACACAATCGGCTTTAAAGCACTTTGGTGTATAGAATTTTCTCGAGGCATCTCAGTGGGTTGGAGCTTTGTTCTGAATGCACGTTCTTGGTCACCATCGACCTGAAAGTGATCGAGGAAGAACTCACACTGAACAATTCCTCGCGTGCCGTCGACTTCCGAAGGTGACGGTGCCGATACAAGTTCATTTCCGCCATTGATAGGGCAAAACCTAAACTGCTTTACGAACCACCAGATGGCACTGAATTTCTGAAAGGGTCTATTGTACAGGCGACTGAAGCGTGGGCAAAAAGCCAACATATGTCTTCATGAGGCCCATACCCGTTTCCTCAGCACAGGCAAACGGACGATGCAAAATGACAATATAATTTAATTACAAAAGAACAATATAAAGCCCACATAAAACTTACAGATATAAAAAAATGACTAATTATTACAGTCTACAGACGTCTCAATGTGTTACATAAACAGAATTTTGATGAAATGTGGTTTTAGAGTTTCAACAATGATGTTGTTTCTTAATAAATTATTATTTCTTTAATTAGGGGAGGTTATGTCTTAGCATCTGGGTTCCGTAATTTGTTCTCCATTGTGGCATATTTCAAGCGCCTGTATTACAAACGGCACAAAAAATTGAAATTTTTGTTAAATCAGGTATTTGGTCAATTAGTGAATACTCACATCTCCGTTTGCTATGACTCTAATAATTAAGATGTAATCACAGAGATGGATAACTGGGATGAGGTGCAGTGCTTTATGGAGTGGCTCTGTATGGGTGTCACTTGATACATCAAAGATAAACCGAACTGCCTTTTTTTTTTGGAAGAACATGGAGTTTGTTTATGTTTACAAGATGACAATAATTTAGATAAGAAGCGAGGAGAGAGTTGTATGCGAGTAATTTAATGGTTACTGGAAGGTTGAAACGAAACTTTCTAAAAACCAATTAGAGCTTTAGAAACCTTACCGACGATAGTTTTGAACGTGGCAGTCCCATGACAAGTTTTCTTGAAAAATTACGCCTAAAGTTTTGACACTTTGAACTATTTAAAAAAATATGGCCCTATCACGAGGTGGTGATTGAAAATTATGAATTTATTATTGGGTTTAATAATCACTCCCTTAGTTTTACACGTGTGTGTTTATTTGCAGTGAATTTAAGTTACACCGTTTGTACAGTGATTCCAATGTTCGGTTTGCGGCTTGAGCAAGCGTTTCGTTGTCAAGTGCAGTAAAACATAAACTGGTATCATCGGCATAAGCTACGAAGGTTGCGTCGTTACTAATTTTAACAATGTCAATGATGTAAATAATAAAAACCAATTCGGCCAAATATACCTTCCTGAGGGATACCGGCAGTTAGATGTAGTGATCTGGAACACTGATTACTGATGATGACAGACTGTTGACAAAATTGTAAAGCTGAAGCTATCAGTTCGTGTGTTATACCATGGAAGCCATAGATATCGAGTTTTTTTTTTTTTAAGTCGAGTACAATGATTAATACAATCAAAGAGTTTTGAAGTCTAAAAAAAAAGAGTAGTACGTTTTTCTTCAATTGATTTCAAGATTATTTGTTTTGTGTTAAGTAGGGCAAGTTAGGTCGATCGTCCCTTACAAAAACCGTGTTGTTAGGGTGTAAAAATAAACCTTGATTATAAAAAGAAGGCATGACGGCGCTAGAAAACCACTGCAGCCACCATACGACGGACCGTATCAAGTTCTACAACGCAGTGACAAAGCTATGACGCTGCCGATCAACGGTCACGAAAGAGTCGTTTCGCTAGTTCGGGTGAAGCCCGCCCATCGTGACACCGATTTTTGTGTACCCGAAACAAACCTGTTTCAAAAACCTCGTCGCGTGGGAATACAACTAGACAACGGCAACACCAGTAATGGTACGCGGTAACTTTTCACAACCACCACCTCAACTGCAAAAAAAAACAAAAAAACGTTTTATTTTTGTTTTATCACTAAGCGGAGAGTACTTGTAGCGATCAGCCTAAGGAGGAAGACAAAGCTGCCACAGCCTGTACAGCCTCCCCCCCCCCTCACACACACACACACACACACACCAAACACACTCAAACTCAATCAGCGACGAGCCTCGCGGCAACGCTTTTATCTGGGCTTCATTGCTATCCGGACTTCACAAAACGCCCGACACATAGCCAAAAAACGTTCCACATTAAAAGATCCGTCAGGCTGTCCGATGATCTTGTACAAAAGAGAGTTACACTCTTGAACTTTCAGCAGTGGCTAGTGCTTTAAGAACCCCGCATACCGTTTCAAAGTCCGACCATAGCCGATACTGCCCTCCGGAGGAACCAATCAAGCTATGCCAGAAATGCGTCGTCACGTCTCTCATCGTCTGTGTTCGTTTGATATCACCGACTCAACCAATCCCGCACAGTAAATACGCTGCCATCCTGGGTTTTTTTTCATGCGTGTATTTGGTTTAGACGGTCATAGTGAACCCTCAAAGACAACAAGCGCCGTGACAGTGCACTATTTTTGTTCCGCTCTACTGACTCAATCAGACCGCAGCATCGTTCTGCTGTTGGACTGAAAGTAAAACACAGTATAAGTCATCTCGAGTCTTACAGCACCGACGGGTCAGTGAATCGACCAGCGGGAATGCGACAGCGGCGTACTCCACGCGCGACCGACCTCGCTGACGACCAGAAGATTCATTCTCACTTTCGAGACTTCGCCAACGACAGCGCAAAGTGTAGCCATTCCCGCGATGAAACCCCCGCCATATTTCAAAGGTCGGCGCTACTGTCGTTCTAATGAAACGTCGCAGCGCACTGTTCCCAAGCATCGCTGATGCCGACGGAGCTCCTCTAATTGTCCGAGGTGTGACGCACGGGGCAGCCGATCTGGAAGGGAGTGGATGGAAAATGCTATTCCCTGTGGTGTCCTCCCAGGGCGAAGTAACTGGAGCTTGACCTTCCAATGGGAAGTTATTGGGGGTGACACGGCCGCTTCGGCCAAAAGTGTTCGAAGCAAAGGTATTAAAAGGCTTCTACCTGCCAACTCACGTGACGTGATCTTTCGCGCGATATTGCTGTTGCGACTTCGCTCGTGCGGAAAAGAAAAGAGGAAAAAAGTGGAACCACCGCCGGTGCTTTATGTCGGAGTTGCGAATTCGCAACCAAAATCAAAGCAAGTGAATCACTAGCGTATAGTGTCTCGCGCTATATCTTGAGTTTTTTTTTAAATTATTTCTATTTTGTTTTTAAACTTTGGAAAAGAATGACGATCAGTAGCGTGAGTAAAAATACAGAAATAACCATTTTGGCAAGTCTGTTTATGTGTGTGTTCATAAGCTGATTATCTCACATTGCTTGCGTTCTTCGTGCACTCTTTTGGTCTATTAACCTTCAGTTGCGAGAGCAGCTGTCTCGTTGTGGCTGTTTCTTTTCTTCTGCATTTACTGAGCTGTTCATCCCCATTATTAAGCACTGTTCTTAGCAATCCTGGAATTACCAGTTTGAGTGCTAAAAACCCATCAAATTTACTTATAAACAAATAAAAACGAAAATAGTAATAAAAAAAAGGGGGGGGGGGTTAAAGAGTTGAAGGGGTTCCATCCATAACACATCAGAGTTGAAGTGTCATCATTTTATTCTCACTAATGATACCTCGCTCGGTTTGATGGTTCCGCACGCTGTGGTTGCATGACCGAGACTATGCCCCGCTTAATCTCAGCTAAAGGCGATGTTTATAATAAGCACTCGTTCTGTGTGGTATCTGGTGTGCCTGAGGTTGTCTTCAAAGCTAGACTTTTGCCAATTAAGGCATATTTGCGCCAGTATCAGTAGTGCAGAATGTCTGAATTTCACTTTCTGCATGAAAAACGGAGAAGCCTTTCAGGATTAATGTGAGGCCGTTCATTAATAATAACACTTGTCAACAATATAGAATTCGGTAACGCATACTGATGCAACCTCTGCTTATACAATATTTCACAATGCAGACAATTGCTTCGCAGTAATCATTGAACTAGAAAAAGAAAACATCCTGTTAGAATGCAGCCTGGCATTTAATTTATTACCGTGTGTTGTGTGAGGCTATTCTGCAGGGACACTGACATGGCGGGTCATTGTAGAGGCATTTATTTATAAAAAAAAAGTCGCTTTTTTAACTTTTTTTCTTGTTCTTCTACGGAATCCATTATGTGCAAAGCACCGGAAAATTGTTTTCTCACTTCCACGCCTACCCTCAGCTTTTCTGAGGTTTTATCGCATGAAATCAGATCCTCATTCATAAACGAGCTTTGGAAAAATCCGACAACCACATCCGGCGAGTGAACGATAAAAAAGTACTACAGTCTTTGTAGTAGTAACTGCATTACTTCCTTTAACACCCTCCCCCTCCCCCACTTCATATGCCGTGCGGTAAATGGCACGAATAAACAAAAACAAAACTTTGGAAATTACCTACGTATAATCACTTAATACTCGCACGAGTGAAGAACCTTCTTTTGGTAAAAATATTGCTAAATAGTTAACAAAATCACCCCTCTCACATCACAAGTAATAATCAGGACAAAATAGAACACGTACTCTATTTACGTATCTTCTTGGGATTTGTTTTTATTACACATCACGCTTAGGCGCCTTCTGGCCCTCGTTTCAGGCCTAGGAAGCGCAAGTTATCGTTCAACACTCCGAAATATTTATGGAAAGACCAAGTGCAGCGAATTAAAACACGGCCCCTCTTAAAAAGACATTACCAGAATCTATTTTAATCAGAAGAGAGCTGCCCCAAAGTGCGAAGGTCGTTCTTGAGCACTAATGGCGCAATTAGTTGGCCAGGTCGAGAGTTTAATGGGATCCTCTTAAGGCGTGTCCTTTTGATGTAGGAGTGGTTGGAGTGGTTGTCATGACTCGGATCTCGAGAACCTTCTCCGAGTTAATTTATTCCGGCGGACCCCCCGTTCCACTGGCGAAGCCGGGAATTCCCTTTCCGCTTTTCAGTTCATTTTTATTTTTTTATCTCGAGATGTTTGTTTGAACTTTACAGCTTTAATGACCACTTGCATTTGGGATTTAAATGTTTGGCGGATTTTTAGCTTTACAAGGAATCACCAAAGAAATAAAGAAACGATGAACGGAACCACCGGAAGCTTTCAGGAGTTTCCAGCAAAGCTCTCGTGGGCAGAAAAGTGTTTTACGACACCTCCAAACCTTCCTTATTTCCCAGCAAAAACAAAACAAACAAACAAACCTTTAGAGGCAATTATATATGCACGTAAGCGTTGTTAAGGAAGTTGTCATAAAGCCGACAGATCAAAGGACAGAGAGATACCCACGTGTATATATATATATATATATATATATATAATTATATATATTATATATATAATATATATATATAAATATATATATATATATATATTTTTTTTTTTTTGTAAATTTGTTTATTGTCCGGTAGGTATGGAACTCAAGCAGCCCAGATGGAAACGTCTACCCGAAAATTTAAAACTACGATGCCTGGAATGCGTCTTCTGCCGGCACGTTTAACCTGCCATACCGCCTATACAGCAATAGTCATCCCGAAGTGGCAAACCATTACGTCACTGGAGCTGTCGTGTGGTGCTGTCGCATGTCACGGTCTTGTTGGTTGGTCATGGAAGTTCCGGCAAAACAGACGAGTGAACACAAGTGTCTCAGTCGTTGCAGCGTCCCAACTCCTGGCTTGCTGAAGCTTCCGCGGAGTGCCAAGTTGAAGAGTGACCTACGGCAGAACAGCTCACTGCCGCTCTTACCTCGGCTGTTGTGCCACTACTATAGGATCCGGACAGGCAACAACATGACACACGTGAGACATCACAAGGTGGATGTCGAGGGACCATGAATAAGGGCGCGCTAAAACACACCAGTCAAAGACGCGTTACAAGCAGAATATATGAGAACTAAGGGTAAGTTCTGTCCACGTGAAATCCCCGCGACGACATCGTTAACACTGCGCATCCACACAGATTCACTAGCAGCCATCCAAACTCTGACGTTTCTTTTCACTGCAAGCAAGACAGTAAACGCGTTTGAGATTACATCAAAGTTTTGGCTGCCATAGTGTTAGGTTTAGCATTTGGGTGCATGCACTCCGGGATGACGGGCACGGGAGAATACAAAGAAAGGCGCACGAAGTCGGTCAAGCAAAAGTCGAGAAACAATTATTGCATCGCAGCTCCCCCCCTTTTCAGAAGGAGCCAACCATACAGAAAACACCAGGAATGGCAGAAGCAACAGCTCAAGGTGGCTCCGGGGCTTTTCTCACGGAAAACCCGCATACTGAAACGATACCCCAGATGGAAAAGCACATGCTTGTTCCGCATCGTATCTCCGCTGCGATCACCTTTGTCGCCCAGTACCCGAACAAATAAGAAAACAATACATCCTCTCGTAGCACAGAAACAGGGCGTTCAAACATTGTTTGCCGGTTCTGGTAGGGTAAAATTCTAGAACGGCCCAGGAGGCAGACACTTCTACCATTCATGAAATCTTTAACCAAGCTTGAAAATTAAATGAATTCGAGTGAACCACTTATTCGCCTAAAACAGTACCTAGACATTCTTCTTTATTACTTGCAGCTAGAAGAGAGTAAAGGCGATTTCTAATGTATTTCCCAAACGAGTCACTTTTCTCCCCGAGGCCACAGGCAAATGGCTGTGCGTGCGTTTCCTCGTGAAGTTTAAAAAACCAAAAAGGTAAAAAGGAAACTTTAGTAGCTCTACTAAAGCTTATTATAATTCTTGAAACCCATATGCTAGCTAAGTTGCACGATAATCGATCAAAGTGTGTAGCTAAGTGCGTTCGATGGACTGTCGGCGTCACACAAGAGGAACGCCTGTTGGGCCTTCAAGAGACCGAACCGTCAGACCCCTAGCGGGTAACTTTAGCTCGATGAGTTGAAGCATAAATGACTCGCTTTTTTCTGACGTGACATTTGAGCAACGTAGCAGAACGCTTCGTCGGCGCTTGGCCGGTACTCGTATTGATTCGCTGAAGCAGATTGAATACTTGTCCTAACCGATTTCTCACGCAGCCCTCGTGTGCGGTCCATGCGCCCCGCACTCGATCGAGGTGTGCGACATAAAGAATCCCGTGCACACGCTTTGTGTTGGACAAATCAATGTGATGTGTGAAAAAACAATTGGCAGCGATTTTTATATCAAATTTCTATGATGCAAGAAATGCGCTATTTAAGGAGCGGTTCTTTTAATTTGTTTAAAAGACAACATACAGTCTAGTGTAGTATAGGTCATGTGACGAGGTGTCACGTGACATCAACTTTTCCGCTGAATTTAGCGGGGAAACGAAAGTGGTGTGTAAGTCACGTGACATCAAGTGACATCAAATTCCCCTCCAAATTTACCGGCAAACTAAATCGGTGTATAGTTCTCACGACCAATTATAACGCGACATGAATTTCTCCGGCAAATTTAGCGGGGAGTCTGAGTTAACGTAAGGTCAAGTGACGTCAATTTTACGGCTCATTTGAACGCTCCCCTTTCTCTTTTTTTTCATTCATGTTTCTCTGGCGTCATAAACGTGTATTGCTACTACTACTAGTAGCGGGGAAAATGAACTGATGTATACGTCACGTGACGTCATTTTTTGCGCTAAATTTAGCGGGAAAATTGACCTGATCTATGCGCCGAGAAAGTGAAGGAGGGGACGAGACGAGAGCGCTCGAAGACGTCAGACCGCAGAGCTCTGATTTGAGTGGGTGAACCTAAAGCTAGCAAGCCGGCTTTGTCTTCACTGCATTCGTCGAACGTGTTCCGCGTTTTAACGCGTTCGACGAGGGCAGTGGACCGCACTCGTCGAAGCGTTCGAATGCCAAAGCCAAACGCCAGACGAAGGCGTTCCGCGTTCTAAAGCGTTCGACAACTGCAGCGGTCTACCCCCTAATCGTTCCAATCGGAGCTCGGCGTTCTCACGTCCCCTCTCGTCTCCTCGTCTCCCTCAGTTTCTTGGCGCATAGGTCTCGTAACGCGAGGTCACGTGACATTCATTCTTCCGCTAAATATAGCTGACAAATCGAATTAATGTTTAAGTCACATGACATCAATTTCTCCGCTAAATTTAGCGGGAAATGCACGGACGGACGTAGGAAGGGGCGGACCAAGCGTTGGGACTGGAGGTTCCGTCAAAAGCATTTCATGACTTAAAAGCTGTACAAAACGTCTCATATAGTTCGATCTCCATTCCAATGGAAAAAGTGATCAGTCCAAAAAACTCTCAATGGCAGCATGAGTCACCAAACTTCTCTCATTTTGGGGAAAATACATCTGTGGAGATCAATGCGAGAGCTCTTCTTTTGTGTTCACCATGTTTCGAGCTATTCTTTGCATTATCCCTATGCAACCTAAATATAAACGCGTAATATCTTCAGTAAACTCGATTCGGAAGAATTAAGTTTTATTTAAGACAAAAAAAAAAGAAAGTATAAAACCACATCGAATGAACACGTATACAAGGTTTAACGAAAAAAAAAATTAGAGGGGTGGTGAAACGATTTTTGTACTATGCGCGAATACCGCTTACAATGAATCCCTAGCGTTTATGACCAATGAAACACGCGTTCGTTTTTCTCCCTACGCAATAAAAATATCTGAAACAAAAATTAAAAAAAAAAAAAAAAAAACGAGCAGCCTTTTTTTTTTTTTAAATCGCAGCGAGAACAGGCGGAAACGTAATCTGGAGCCGATTTTATGCCGCCAATGTTGACCCTAGCCACGCGACCATGCGCTGAGTTTGGCAAAGCGTGGGACAGGCGTTGAGTTCCAGATGTTGTTAGGGTTCGGCGATTGTCGTCATTGCCGCGATGGGACACGAACAGTGTTTGTCGAGCTATCGATTATCACGAGCCCAAATTGAGTGCTCATGCAATGCTCGGGTTCCATCAATGAGACGCCCTCAAATATCCTCACTGGGGGACTATGCCGACACTCTGACCCCCACATGAAGTTATCAAGTTCTGCGAAGGAGAGACTGAAGGAAAATGCTCGCTTTGATCCTTGAAATTACTCCACAAGAAAGAAATTTCTTATCCAATGGCGTTACGTGCGCGTACACTTGGGTTTCATTAGCGCCAGTAAACTCGTTTAAAGTGAAACACATTCCAATGGAATATCGTTGCACCACCCCTTTAAGCAGCATGGGCACATTCGTAAGTTTTGCAAAACAAACTCCCTGACGCGATAAGTAGAGTCACGAAATATCCATTGCAGTTACTATTATCGAGAAGAGGAGCACGGACGTTGAGAAAGACGAAGTGTTTCACGTTGCGGTATCATTTGAGGGCAATTCAAAAAGCCTAGTTACAACGACTATAAATACGAACCCTCGCCAATATTTGCGTTGGTACACGTTTCGTATTTTTCACAAGTAAAACGTTATTAAGTTTTGCCATTTTGTCTGGTCATCCTCGTTGTTCTTCGTTGTGTTTTATATGCGCACTTTGAAATATTTGATGAAAGTAAACTCAGATGGTTGATGTTTGCCGCATATCTGAAGCAGCGTACTTAATTGTCTTTATCGTTTTATTTATTTATTTTTTTTCGTAGCAATAATTTTGGGGATTGTCGCGAATCAGGTTCCCATTTAGCGGGCGCAAAGAAATAGTATCCCCTGAATAGACACGTGCGCTTAAATGCTATTTCGAAAAACTGCATTGATTATTTTTTTTACGTGTCGAAAGATACGGTCGCCTGAGATCAAAAGAGGCCCTTTTTCGTCTTCAGAATGAAAGCTGCAGGACCGGGAGAAACTTTCTTAATGACACATGCTCACGCAACATCTCGCCGTGACAAAGTTTAGATAACAATGGTTAAGACATAAGAATAATGAAAGTTAGCATTTAAAAAAAATTTAATAAACTTAGATTAACGATAGCTGTAAAAATCTTTAACGGAAATGTCAACCATTTTCATAAGCGAAAAAACAACAGCAACAAGCAGACGCAGCCGACGCTGCGACGTAATGGCACAAATCAAGCAGCGTGAAAAGCGCAAGTCACTACGCCTTTTCTGTCTATGACTGATTCAGTGATGATAGAACACATGAAGAAACATGACCAACGACATGATGATGCGCTTTTGAAGCTGTCTGATTGGCCCATCAGCTCGCAGCGTCAACTGCGTCTGGACTTCAAGGGGCCCTGCAAATGCGTTTCTGGTCATTTTTTAATTTGCATCGAGTTCACTCGAACTAATGTGTGGGACACTAGCAGAACATTAAAAATGTAATGAAGAAGAAATATGATGTATATTAAACAGAGTAGGTGATATAAGTTAAGAATTTTGAGCACATTTTCTATTGTCGATGACGTCGTTGGTTCGAACCAATAGAAAACCAAAATGGCAAGCGCGTGCAACAACCATGCGCGATCTTCCTAACTGTTGGAATTACCATCCAGTTATGAAGATGTGGATGCCCCACCGATTTACGGATGTTCAAAGCAAAACAATTGAGTGAGAATCACGCGGTCGAAAAGATCAGAAGGGGTCACGTGCACCTATTCAGCCAGTCCTACCTCTAGAATTCTATGTCGTCATTATTCGACGCTCAAGACAACGTTGGCTTCAAGACCAATGTCGTCACTGAACACTCGTGTTTGACAGGGATAGGCACGCCCTTCGAAGCAGAATTTGGTCTTCTTAGCTTCTTTGCACTGCCATTTTAAGGTGAAACGAAGTACGATTCGGATGCCTCTGACTGGTGCAGTTGGATAAACTTAAGCGCGTTATCAGAAGCACATTTAAAAAAAGAAAGAGAGAGAAAAAAAGAGAAAGTTGATTTTCTGTTTTTGAAAAAATTAGTGTGTTATTCTCTTGCCCACAGATAAAGATGGAGTGACATTCGAGGAGTCATTCTGGCGTTCCTGAAAGAAGAGAGTTATGACAAGTCATATATCTTAAGTTCGAGCTGCACCACGAAAGACGTCCGATTCCTCGCACAATTAACAATAATAATAATAATAATAATAATAATAATAATAATAATATTAATAAAGCGAGTAGTAACCCTAGAATGGAAACTCGGCGGTCATTCCGGAATAATGAAGTTCAGAAAAAAAAAAGTAAAACAATAGCGAAATTTATGTTAGCCGAAAGAACATGACACGATAGTTGATATTTGAAGGATCCACCGCATTAAACATAATTACATTCAACCTAAATATCAGAAGTGTTGGAAATCGTAAGGTGGAAAAAAAAGACTGCTGTCCCTTTACAATATATATATATATATATATATATATATATATATATATATATATATATATATATATATATATATATATATATCCCGCTTTTGGAGGTGAGTTATACGGCCAGGGGGACATATTATAGGAGGCTAATCGTAACGATCAGTCGTCTAACTAATTAAAATTCGTTAATTAAATTTTGAATTAATCAAAATAGACATATGGTTCCAATTAGAAACTTGCTCAGCGTCATCGAAAACCACAAAATCAGTCATTTTGAGAAAGACTTTCGGCGCGTGAGAAGCGTAGTATTCTATTTAAGTTATCACTCGTGGAGCAGGTACAAGGCTGGGGCTAGATAAGAGACGGAAAAATCGGCCGGGCGCTTTATCGCAACCGCTAGCTTTGTACCTGCTCCACGAGTGGTAACTTTAGTGCACTACTACGCTTCTCACACGCTCAAAGTCTTTCTGAAAATTACTGATTTAGTGATTTTCGATGACACTGAGCAAGTTTAATTGAAACCATATGTCTATTTTCATTAATTAAAAAGTTGATTAACGAATTGTAGTTAATTAGTCGACTGATTGTTACGATTAGCCCCCTATAATATGTCCCCCTGGCCTTATAACTCACTTCCACAAGCGGCATAAGTGTAACTTTCACGGCTTTTTTTAAACAAATCTGTTAAGCTTAAAAAGAACACCCTATATATATATATATATATATATATATATATATATATATATATATATATATATATATATATATATATATATAGTGGCTAAGCTCATATAGTGGGACGAAAAGAAAGTTGCATTTCTTCCGCCATGTGACGTAGTCTTGTTTTCCTTTCCACAAAAGTTTCATCCCATCTAATTTTGTCACATTATATTTATTTTTTTCTGAATTGCCCCTTTATTCCCTTTAATATATCACTCTCCCCCTTCGAAAAAGAAAAAAATATTCCTTTTTCTTCTTTCTCTCCACGCTCCTTTCCCCTAACGGGAAAAAGAAAGAAAGAGAGAGAGAATTGTCTTCCTCTTTCAGCCCGTTACCCTCTCCCCCTGTAGCGATCAATACGGCCGAGCCTTATCGCTGAGGAGCTCACAACTCCATTGCGCCTGCGCGGGAGACGCGTAATGATAAAAAGAGAGAGAGAGAGAGGGAAAAGAAATACACCGATGCGGAGAAGAAAGCGGAAGTCTACGCTCGGCACGCCACCGCGCCGACGCTCCAGAATTCTCCCCTAGTACGCATGCGCGAGATCGCGCGACTGACCGACCAGCCGCTCCCGCAGAGAAAGCGGCCCGAACGCCGAGGCGTAAACAAAGAAGGGAGACCTCTCTCTCTCGCTCCCTCTTCCTCTCCCTCTCTTCGCCTTTCTTTCTTCCATCCTAACGCTCTTTCTCCTGTAACCTTCTTTCCTTCCATCACTCACTCCCTCCCGCGGAGATTCAACACGTAGCGGGCACCTCGCTACCGGGGTTCAGACTCTCCGAGTGTCGCTCGGCAGGGAAACACAGAGCCCGCGGTCTCGTTGGTGCATACTAACTAACGCGGAGTAGCGCCTCCGAAAGTGCTCGAGGCACAGTTTGTGAAGATCACCAATTTTGTGGCGGCTGTACCCCGTACCAAGATAGCAAACAAAAAAGAGTGAGCGGTCGTTTCTGCTACGTCTGTCGTCTTTTCTAGTGGTGCTGAGTGGTGTGTGCTTCGACGCTATCAGTACCTTGCGAGGTTCCGTCGGGAGTTTCCTTTCCCCCCCGCGAAGTGCTTTCGGGGAAGTGGTGTGTTTCTTCGAGTGAGCCCTCTTCTTTTCGGCGGGAACGGCATCGAAGCGATAACATACGATCGACGTTGGATTCTTGCCGCGTTTTCCTTCGTCAGGCGAGAGCCCGGTAAGTTTCCCACGTGAAGCCCTTCTCGCGAGTGGCGGCGCTTTCGTTGACGAACGCTGGCGGAAACAGAAGCGGGGCTTATAACTTAATGCGCACCTCTGATGACTTGAATCGGGGAGAAGCTACTACTGTAACTTTTTGAGTGACATCAGTGCTTATTAAAGCTGTTCGTCGGTGCCCTTTTCTTATCCTATTTACGAATCGAGCTAAATTCCTGTCTTTATAACCGTTTTCTATGTTGCGCGTAAAATCAGTAGCTCAAAAAAAAAGTATTTATTTTTGTAAAAGCATTTGATGCTATTTTGGTATATGTCTCGGACTAAATTAAAGCTTGCTGGCAGATCTTTGAGACTGAGTTCTGTAAGCATAGTATTGCACTGTATCTGAACCCAACCTGCTCGCCCTACCCAATAAGTATCCGTGAATGCGATAAGTAGTTTTGGTAGTGTACGTGCGCGTTCGACATCTGAACATTGCAACTGCTGAGTGCAGCTAACTACTCCATTGTATACTTTAGATGTGAGTCGGCATTTTTCAGCTTAGCCTTCTTAGGCGTAAAGAAATATGTTCGGAAATAATATCATAGGTTTAATTGTCTGTCGCTAAATTTTGGAAGTCGTATTCGTCTAAAAATGTTCACTATTAATCACACTGGCAATTCCCCAGAGACTCTTGAAAACCGGGAAAAGTTTCCCAGCAAGAATGGGTCTCTATAGTTACATTTTGATATGAAATGTAAAGTAGTGTGTTATTGGAATCGTTGTTTGACCAATCAGCATTCCGTAGGAAATTAAAAACTCAAATCGGATGAACATCACTTTTACATTCCAAAAGAAATTAAATGTGGGTTCGCGAAGAAAAAAGAGTGTTTCATGAAGAACAGTTTATATGGCGTGTTAAGCGCCTTTCCAATGCAGCTTGTCAAAAGTAATGACTTTACCTGCAATCGGTCTATAGTATATCTTATTCAAAGTCGAAAAAATAGAATATTTTCAAACGAACGGACAGAAGTCGTTACTAGTAACTGTCTCTCTAGTGTCATTACTGTCATCTGTTCTGAAACGTAATCCACCGGAATTGTTAAGGTGTTTTCTTATTTTTTCACAGTGCATGGAAAGCCACTTACCGTTATCTCGAAAGGAAGTTTAATTAGAGTGAAGAAAATTCAAGAGCTCGACTCGGCACACTCATGAAAGGCACCAAAACCTTGCTGCGTATCTGTTGTCCATAATCACAGGATCTTGAATATTATGAATAGCCTTCACTATTCCCAGAGCCATGACATTTTCACATCAATCGTACGAAGATAAATTGGAAAATGGGGACGTCAATAAATTCTGTCAACCTAAGCCTGAAGTGTGCGATAGGAGTCCGATTATGATATTGCGAACATTCGCGCTGCTTTCTCAGTGCTATGTCGTAGACTTTGGTATAAAGTGGTACATTTTTCAACCTTTTCAGTAAACGGGTTTCAAAATTAATGTGTTCTTCTGTAAAATTGAAGCTTGGATATTCCTCGAAGGTTCAAATTCGTGTTCTCATAAATTGGTAGGAATCAGACATTGGGACAGTAGTTAGAAATCATTTGAAAACATTGGTGCACATTACACATTCATTACGACAGTCCCCTTCAGGACACCAGCGCGAATGTGCTGCCGTTGTAGGCACATTGCTTCCGCAATTACTACCAAACTCATGGCGCAGTACAAATAAGGGTAGCTAGTCGTACTTAACAACAACTCAAAAGCTCTGATGTGATTTTTTTTTTTTTTTTTTTTGCAGTATAAAACTTGCAGGTTTTGTAACGCTTCCGATTTGAAATTTAGTGACCAGTTCAGAGTCAAAGCAACATGACCGCGTGATAAGTCTAACTATTACACTGGGTGCTAAAATGCGCCTGCCCCCTTTTTAAATTAAAAAAAAAAAAGAAGACATTGCGAGGTAGATGAAACTCAACACTGCCAAACTTTTCACAAATATAATTTATATTTTGGTTCCGAAAGAAGCAAATTTAAAGCATCGAATATTACTTACAGATTGGAAAGTTTGTCTGACACGCTTTACGTCCAGAAGAGATGATGTATGCTGCTTTTATACTTTGTGGTGCATGCAGGTGCTCCAAATTTCTCAAAACGTAGCTGCGAAATACACCTTAATTTTGTTGTAGAGTGAGAAATAGCTATATTTTCCTATGTTTTTATTTTTTCAGTCGTATCGTTTTAGGCACGTTTACCTTGAATTATCTTCTTTTTCTTACCACCCAGTTTCCGAACTACACCCCACTAACAAATGAACAATCTACACTCTGTTGAGCTTGGAACCACAGCAGTACACTCAGCATAAATAGTCACCGTTACTGACAAAAAATACCCGCGTAGGTATCCGCTGTGCTTTTGTTGTTCGAAACCACAAACACTACACGAGGACCAAATCGTCTGTCTAATGCGAAATTCCCGAGAGGCAACGATCAATTATAAACTAAGATGTGTTTCTCAGCACACTGGAGTTCGCTCTAGTGAATACTGCCAAAACCATTAGTGAATTCCGTCAACACCAGTTTTGACTAGGCTCTGGCTGCGCAGATATGCTCTGTACTCGTACAATAATAATTTAAAAAAAAACGCGGTAGAGGGGGATTCTGCTATGCTAACAGTAAAACATTCCGAAACAGTATTTATTGTATTTAATCCGCTAGTCACCGGAAGCTTAAAAATTAAGCAGTCCCGCGTTAATCTACAGTACATTCACAGCAAATAGCTGCAACATGTTACGGCAAAGACGCTGGGCATCGGTCTCGCGTTCACGCAGCATGGGGTGCGTGAACAAAAGCGTTTGGAACAAAATAGACATCTGACTATTTTGTTCCGGAGCGGCTGTAAGCGCGTCTGCCGGCACAAGTTCTTGGCATTGACAGTGCTACGATGGCATTTTGTTATCGGCTGTTTCTTTGTATGTTTCCAGGGAGCGCGTGCAGTGTGGATCGGCTGCAACAAATTCCCCAACTATAAAGCGGGTTGTTGGCGCTGTGGCGTAGCAATCTGGTAACGTCTCCGCTTCGCACGTGAAGGACCCAGGTTCGGTTCCGTCGGGCGGCGGCCGATCTTTTTCGAGGGTTTGGAAACACGGACACCCACGCTCTAGCACGCCAACTGCCACGACAACTGCAATGACAACATCTACGACGTCAACAATGGACTATTTTCTATTGCTGGGAAGAGCCCCATGACAATAATTACTATAAAAAAGCGTTACGGATGTCTTACATTCAAAGTGTCACTATTTTCTAGGTAGCGCTTCTGGTCTGTGCTCACGGATATTGAAATCGTTATCGGAGATGTGCTCGACTCCCGTTAATATAGGACAGAATAGAAGCCATCTAGTTTCTAAAATTGCATGACGCGTAATAAATGCCCAACTACGCAAAAACTGATAGGATGCGGGAGCAGAGCGAGACTTTTATTTAGACTGCTCGAAACCCCTCCCAAAAAAATCCAGCCGCTGTACTAATCTCCTCACAAATTGAACCTGGGATAGCTGCCCTTCTGGTGGCACATATCACACGACCGACCTGCATACCCTCATTACGAACGCCGTCCCACCTAAGGCGATAAAGAACATACTTGACCGACCTCTCCAGCCCCCTCAGCTCGTTCAGTGACGTTCGACGGCGAAACCCCCCATCGGTGGCGCAACAGGCCCACACGATCGTTGTACGCAAACTCCCTGCGATCGCAAACCCAGAAACGGGCTTCTCCTTGCGCATGCGTGCATTGCACGGTAAGCACGCTTCACAGGGGCGCAATCGCCCCCATACGAGACAGCCTCGGGCGGTACGCCTACGCAGTGCGCCGGAAAGCCAGCTGGCATGATTAAACAGCCATTGTGCAATGCATAAAAAAAGAAACGAAAGATGTTAATACCCCGAGCTTTAGAGTGACTTCTAATGGAACGCATGAACGGCGTCTAAGGGTGGACATCAGACCTTGCAAGTGGGAGAAAAGGAGACGGAGGACTCCAGGAACCGTTGGCGATAGTACAAAAGCACTGAACGCAATGTGGGCGGTATTGACGGACTCTCGGATAGACGTAAAGTGTTTGTAGAGGCGAGCTGGCGATGAAGTTTCAAGCGGAAGTGAATTTAGGGACGGCCCAAAATGTTTTTGTGTGATTGTCTGTTCCGGTTTCTGGCCCCAACTCGACGGGATAATGTAGGGCGTGGTGCGTCCGTCGGCGATTTCGACGAATCCTGAAGAAATATAAAGAAAACAATCGCTGGGCAATTGTGTTACACGTGAAATGTAACCCGAGCCCGGCGTCTACGCTCAAGCCACTCTTTGGCGTGATAACCTTAACACGTGACATATTCACAGATACACTTGATAACAGCTCCTAGAATGAAGGTACTGGCACTTATCGGGTTTTAAAGCCGGGTGGTTTTTCAGAACCTCCCACGCTCACCGGAATCAGCCAATCACCGTTGATCACGTGACCTTCCCACCAGCCGATCAGCGCCGAGCTTCGCGGTCGATATTTCGGGCTTCATTGAATCGGGCGACCCGCTCCTGACGAGCCAAAGAACGTTTCAAGTTAACACACGTCGCGTTTTTTTTTCATGATTTATTTCCGTGGCCCCTAGTTATTAAGCGAGTGCGCTACCACAGAGCCAAGCCAACTGCCTGAACGCGTCGGTTAATGATCCGCATGCGTTGAGGGCAGTCGTGCAAATGAGTCTCGCACAGCGCCCGCAAGATGATTGCCGTGGCAATGTCGTCGCACTACGCCACCTGAGATTCACACGACGTCCGTTAGAGGGCTTCTGTGTGTATGAACTAAATGAGCGTTTCACTTTTCAAGCGGACATTGGAAATGATTCTGTAAGGTGCAAGACACAATGATACATTAAGAACCGATGGGAGGGCGCAGCTATCGATGTGACTGTACTGTAAATTCACACGGGGCTACTCACCTTCATTTCCATAAAACCTCTAGAATAAATTAGCCCAACTTACAATCTTAATTTTCTTTTTTTTTTTTTTTACTTTCAGGTAGGAGAAGAAAGTAGAGCTGGCTTTTCTAATACGCAAGTGATGAGGCGATGAGCCTTGCTTGCCTCTTCCTTGTTGTTATCCAGGTTGCTATTGATTGTAGGTCGGCGCCTATTTGTCAGTGGAAGTAAACAAAGGGGCGACATGGAAAGAGTGTTCAGTCATCACGTCGAGAGAAGTAATTAGAAGGAAGGTTGGAAACACACCGCCCAAACCAGCACGGGGAGTGATGAATGTGCAATCCGCGGCGTCGCGGGATACTCGACTTTGCGTGGCTAGGTAATCAGTCATACAATTTATCAATTTCAAAGCCTGAAGCCCTTATTACTGGGAAGTGTTGATAGATGAACACACACACACACACACACACACACATGCGCGCGCGCTCGCTCCGGAGACACACGAACAAACATCAAGCAACAATTTGTGTCCTCAGCCTAAACGTCACGGTAAAATAAGAAGTAAAACAGGGGCTAGCCTTCCTTATTTTCCAATCGCAAAATTCTAACAACGAACGCTATTGAAATCGATCCGCTTGAAGCTTAGCTGGGTCAGTGTTCACAAATGTTTCAAGCAGTGCTGAAACAAAATTCATTTTATATATATAAAAAGGAAACCTTGTTATGAGGATTCTTTATTTCCGGAGTTTCTTGCTTTTGTTCGTTCGAGTTACTTTTGACTATGAATAAAAAAGTATGACGTTACATATAGCAGAAATTTGGTTTAAATAAAAATAATAAAGAAGACTGAACCAAATTAAAAGTATGTAGGCAAGACTAGATGTTCGATTGCTTGGACTGTAATGACAAAAGCAAAAGTTACCACATTGAAAACTAATCAAGTAATAACGCATGTTTCAGTGCGGCGGACCCTGGGAGGACGAAATTTCATATTACTGTGGCATTAAGAAAGAGACGAACGAAGAGAGACAAAAAGCTTTAATTTTGTAAAAGAGAAAAAAAAAAAAAAAAAAAAAAACCTGGTTTCTAGATTGTGGTATATTCCTTCCACCCAAAACTCTGCGTTTCGTTTTTTTCTTTTTTTTTTTCTTTCTTTTTTTTTTGCGTTTATTTTTCTTTAGATTTTGGCCCGCGGGAATTCTCATTTTAGGGCTAGTGAAGTCCCGAGCATAAAAAAAAAAATTTAAACGTCAAGTAGACTGAAAGAAGCAAAAATATAGTTATCAAGAGGAGCGGCACGCAAGGAAGGCGAAACAACGAGGAATACATAGAAATTACTGAAAGTAATGAGTGGAAATATTAAAACTCCACAAAGGGGGGGGGGGGGGGGCGGAGCGTCGCAGACTCCGTAGTTACATTATATTCATATTAATGACCCGAGGAGACCCAACTTAAACTAATTACGAGTACAAGGCGCCGGGGATGAGCCGTAGGACGTGAAAAGGGAGACTTGTTGGTAATGGTATTTCGAAACTATTAAAAATAATTAATAGTTTTGAGAACTCTAATATTTTTTCGACAGGACAAGAACAAAATCACTACGTTTCAGAAATACACATACAAATAGCGTTCACTCCAAAGAAAGCCCGTGCGTCCACTTTCTCGCAAAACGCTTGAAGAGCCAATCACCGCAACTTACGGAGGCAGCTCAGCGAATGACGATGCCGAAACATATGTTTAGACGGAAAAACGCAGTCTGAGTTGGGACATTAGGCAATGCAAGCGTGACGTTTTGCATTGCTTAATGTCACAACTCAGACTGCGTTTTTCGGCCTAAACCTATGTTTCGGCATCGTCATTCGCTGAGCTGCCTCCGCGAGTTGCGGTGATTGGCTCTCCTTGTGTTGTGCGGGAAAGTAGATGCTCGGGCTTTTTTTAGAGTGTTGAAGTGTTCTTCGTTCCTATTTGATGAAAAAATGCCGGTTACAGAATTGTGGAGGAATTGGTTACGATGAGGAAAAAATCTAGGGTTTTCGTTGTGACAAAGATAACACGACTTGGGACCATCACAATGATTACATTAAGAAACAGTTAATAACGGCATATTCCGGAGATCAAAATATAGAAGCTTGCTCAAATTTGGGGGGGGGGGGGGGGGGGATGGGGGAGTACACTTTGTGTATGCTACATACACTCTAAAAAAAGCCCGTGCGTATACTTTCCCGCATAACACTCGGAGAGCCAATCACTCCAGCTTACAGTGGCAGCTCAGCGAATGACGATGCCGAAACATATGTTTAGACCAAAAAACGCAGACTAAGTTGTGACATTAAGCAATGCAAGCGTGACGTTTTGCATTGCTTAATGTCACAACTCAGAGTGCATTTTTTGGTCTAAACATATGTTTCGGCATCGTCATTCGCTGAGCTGCCTCCGTGAGTTGCGGTGATTGGCTCTCCAAGTTTTGTGTGGGAAAGTAGACGCAGGGGCATTTTTTAGAATGTATACTATATTGCTTCCTTTACCGCGTCAGCTGTAGGGAGCTTGTTCTAGTGGGCGAGTGTCGTGTTGCCGCAAACGAACGGAGCCCGCATGCGCGCGTTCATCGAAGGTGGCTTTGGTGGCGGGAGAGGGCAAGTAGTCGCCCTTTCGCTGATAATAATCTCGGTTGAGGGGCAGCGCGTTCGGCCATTCACGATTGCGCGGGGGTCATGTTACCGCGCTCCTCGCCTTCGGTCGGCCGTTCCCTCGGCGCTCTAAGCCTCTGCGCGCTAGTGTTTGGCGGCCAAAGCATACGCCGGAGCAAGCGGCGACTGCTCGACGGCGTAAACGCGCCCGTGAGAGAGAGTATCCTCGATCTGTAGGCGCCGACGGTCTCACCCTAATTGTTAGGATGGAACGAATTCGACGTCAATATCATGCTGTGCGTGAACGTGAAGCGGCACGTAGAAGAGAACGTCACCGAGCGAAGAATGGATGCGCTAGCTGCCCTATGTGCAATCGGCTGTGGTTTATGAAAGACACCGCGCGACGCGACATCACTGGAATTTAGAGTCAATCACGAGCAATATTATTTACATGCAGTACCAGCGGACGCTGTTCATTCGCACATGTCGCGCGATTGTCCGCTAAATTGTGGGGTATACTTAGTGCACCAGATATAATGCGGAACTTTTAATTTGTCTTACAAATATTATACAAAGCACGCTTTTTTTTTAAAAGGCCTTTGCAACGCTTGTAATAAACCCTTTTTATGGCGAACGCCACCAGGTGGTGCTCCAGTCTTTGACGTCTCGTAGAACTTCCTGCTTTTAAAAATAATAAACAATGGCCACTTGAACACCGCGACTTCAAATGTTGATGAAACGTTTCGACTGCCGATTCTCCAGGTGAACGCAAAACGAACGAAGCAGTGCGAGATCTGTTAAAATGTTTCGAGTATTCTTGTAAGCCAACTCGCCTTCTCCAAGATGTAATATCGTATACAGCCGAAGGCCCTCGTTAAATCTCCACCTTTGTTGTCCGTGTAGCATTTATGCTTTCTACCACTGATGACTTAAGCAAGCTCAACAGGCTTGCAAAGACGGTGCGAACGGAAGTCGCTTGGGACGCAAGCGGCAGCTCATGTTTGTAGACAACAAAAGGGTCCATAGCTAGCTTAAGAAAAGTTATTGAGTGTCTCAACACTATAAAAAATGCTAGGCGGCTCCGCGAAACATTCTTTTCAGAATCCTCCTCCAAGACATAAAAAAAAATCTAACCTTTTATTAACACGTAAGATGTCGCGTGTAAGGACGAATAAACGCAGAATGAACATCCTTGACCTACACTGCCAATTCTGAAATTGATATGACGCATGTATACAGCGAAAACCGAAGAACCACCCTGCTTCGGCAAAACACTTCATTTCGCAATTCACCTCTTTCTCTCAAAGACGAACAGTAAGCGGCCTCTGCTCAAACTGCACTTGGTGCTGGTCACATGAACAGATATGATTCGTACGGCTTAACCCTATTAATCGGGTGGCAGCATACAATTTTGTTGGTGACAAGCCCACACTACATGTCGGCAGTCCGTTTAGCTTCACGCCAGTTTTACAAGAGAAAGTCAGTGTAAAATGATTATCGTAAATATTTTATTAATTTATTTTTTATGTTTTTTTTGCTCATTTTTTACAAGCAGTGCGTTCATTTTGTGATAAAATCGAGGCGAGCGAAAACGGACTATCGGCACGTGTACGTTGGGGTTGCGAAAGGCTCCCCTTAATGTTTTCTTGGTGTCTGACGGAACAAGTGTTTCTTTCCGAGAAACCTGAATTTGAAGTGATACGAGTTTTCGTCACTGTTCGAGAAAAGCGCACGCATTCCCACAGCCCTTCTTAGAAAGAATTCGTCGGCCTTTTTTTTTTTTTTCCTAATGATATTATTTATTTCGTAGTCGTTGACGGTTTAAAAAACGCGAAGCGTCGCTTATAAAACTCTCACAACTCTCTTCAAGATTCGCTAGTTGGCGTTCTTTTCGGCTAGCGCCGTAATCTCGTTGGCTGAGGAACGATGATAACATGCGTGAAACTCGTCGCGCCTCCCGTTTCTTAAGCTGTCAGCGCCCATTGTAGAAGCTATGACTTGAAAGAGATCATTATCGAGACGAATTCCAAATTCAAAGCGTAACAGAAGGCGCCATGAAACGAGATTACGAACGAAATCGCGGCAACGCGTGGCAACGGATTGTTCCAATAAACGACAGTGACGAGTGGGAGCTACGTAAAACAAAGATGAAATAAAATAAATGATAGGTCTTTCATGGTTCTTGTCGCATTTCTACCAAAAAACAAAAACAATTACACCTCTCCTTAGCAATCGCGTTTTTTTTTTTTTTTTTTTAATATTCTAGCCCCAGCCTGAAATAATATATTGCTCAATATTTTAGAGGGTGTAAGCGCAATGACTTCAACATATTTCTTTTAGCTACTCTCGCGGCTCAGCTTTGTGAAACCACGCAACATGGTTATCACGGAGGGCTAAGATTGAATCCAATTTTAAGAGCCTCTCCTTCGAGTGTTCCAGGAGAGGTCGGAATAACGTTTTGCTCGTTGTAGTGTTTTGTTCTTCGCCACCTATCCTCTCTTCATAGTATTCTTCCCGAGAATTCTTCTTTCAAGATGCATTCCGAAATATGGCAGGGCAATCTACCCGTGCGTGCACAGCCGAGCACCAAACGATGTTCTTGTTTCCGAGGGGTAACCGGGAAAAAAATGTAAAAAGACAAAGCCAGGCATACAAAAGAAGAAAAAAAAAATAAAAAAGCCTAACATACTAAAAATAAAAAAAAGGCATTCGAGATAAGTATTTTGTAAGAGACGGATCGGTCTCACTTTGCCCGCAACGGCCTCTCCTACATACGCGGGAGAAAATTAGTTTCCTGGGCGGTAGGCAGTGATAGCGGGGCTCCCTTTTTTGTTACGTAAAAAGTCGGCAGCAAAAAAAAAAAAAAAAAAAAAAAAAGAAACAATGAGGAACCGCAGACGATGGGCTGGAAACGAAAGTAAGGCCTCGCTTATCGCTAACGCCAGGAGTGATAAAAGTGTTTGTCTTTGCGTAACCGACCAGTTCTGCGCCAATGTTCCTCATCCAGCCGCCTTTCTTGTTCCCAACTCTGTGGTTGGGAAAAGAGCTACGAGGGAACTTAGGAAAATATAATATGCCTCCACATATTTGCTTCGAAAGTGTAGCCTGTTTCCTCGTGACTACGACACTTATTATTATTATTCTTCACAGTCATTCAAGGGCACTGAGAGGTTACTGAAACGCTGGGCGTGATTTTTTGGTTTTAAGCGTGCCTATGGTTTTAAGCTTGTGCATCACCTTTAGGTATGGCTGGGCAATTGATCGACTAACCGTCCAAACATTCGATTAATCGTGTAATCGCAAATAGTAATTTTATCCGGTTTATCGCTAGGCCTTGAAGTTGGACATATTCGTGGAGGGAGAGAAAGCCTTTTCGTCTTAGGAGAGAGATGTCCTCAACGGTAAGCAACTTTAGCAAACCATACGACTGTAACCCAGAGCAATTATAAGGTTAAAATTGTAACGCTAAATGCAAAATATCTAATGTTCAAGACTGCTTAAATACTCTTTTTTTTTTCGTGGTAGAGCGTTAGGTTTTAGTGAGGCTGTAAATTCTGCCGTTAATGACGTAGTAACAAAGATAGTAAAAAAATGTCATGTTGAAACGTTTAAATATTATTACGCTTGATGGTCAATACAACCAATTAATCGATCAATTAATTTAAAAAACGTAGCGACTAATCGGGTTAAAATTTGTAATCGACGCCTAGTCCTACTTTTAAGCATATATATTTGGGATGAATATGGTCTCATGTCTTGTGTTTTCCCTCAAAGGCCTTCGTGCTGTTTGTAAGCCCGTGAAAAATAAACATTGAACTGAGTCATCGTAAGGATTCTCGCTTCGTGATTTTTTCCTTAGCGTTGGTCGACCAATGCCGCGATCTGATTGGCTACAGATCGAGCGACAATAGAATGTTTGAAACATGCTGCATTAATTAAGCTGATAGTTACTATTGGCATTTCTCAATATAGAATTTTTTTAAACTCTAATTTGTCGTTGAATAAGGCGCTTAGCTATAGTCCTGCTTGTATTTGCTGCGACTTCGTAGATTGTAATGCGCCAAGCTCTTCGTCACCCCCCCCCCCCCCCCCTAAAAAAAAAAGACCTCCTTTTTTGCGTTTTTAACGGGCTGCCGTTTATTTGGTTTATTAAAGGGCGCAATTTGGAAATTTATGTCCTGTATATGCACGTGAAAAAGGAATATTGATCGATTCACTGAATGGCTTATCCGCGTAAACAGTTTTTTGTTTTTACTTACAACTATTTCTTTTTTTTGCTATTTTTTCCACCACGGTTGTTTTACGTCGATATTCCCTTGTTTTATGCTAAAAACGAATCCAGCGGCAAACGCTAAAAAAAGCTTCTGTAAAACTTTTTTTAACCGGGCATTTTAGCAGATTTGTACGTAGTTCAACTACTCTACTCAAATTACTGTAGCTAAACTACTTTTCTGAGTAGTTTAATAGCTTTCAATTACATTCTTATTTCGGTAATTAGAAGTTTACTTTAATTACTTTTTTGAGTAATTTCTACTCAATTTACAAATTAGTTTCGAATGTTATTGGTGGGTTTTTTTATCAACAAACATTCCTGCACAAAAATGGATAAGACGTTGAATGATCAGCTGATATTTGAAAAGAGGGGGAAGCATGGGGAATCATGTGTTATAGACAGGGGAGAGGGGGGGGGAGCGGTTTAGAGCATCTGAAACCCCCTAAAACTTTCACGTGCCCTCCACTGTAAAAACACTGCTACGAGGCGCGGAGAGCGGACAGACACGTCGCAAAGTGTTGCCGAGTAACTGCGGGATCAGCGCCGAAGACTGGCGTTTATTCGTGTCCAGAAGCTCAAGGAGACGACGTATTTCAAGAAAGTCCTCGCTCCTCCCCAACATAGAAACTCTCGCACACTATCGGAGGTGCACTCACTGCAACAAAATGCAGCACTCACTCTGAATCTCGTGTGGTGCTCCCGTAGTTTGTGCTGTACTTAAAGCATCGCGTGCTCAAGAGCAACAGAAAGGTGACCTCTTTGCGTTGCCTTTCCTTTCAAAACTCAAAATATGCAGGAATTCCAAGATTTGATGATCGTTTGAGAAACCTTGTAATTCCTCCACGATTTTACATTAAAAATAATAAACAAGCAACCTTTAAGTACATGTTACTTAAAGTAGTACTTCGAGTAGCTTTAGAAAACTTGTTCTTTACTTGAAGTACATTCTCTGAGCATGTGCTTGTTCTTTACTTAATTATTTTTTCTGGTGCTTTCCGAGGAAAGCGCAACTCCCGACTTCAAAGTACATTCCCCAAATTTGAAAAGTATAAATGGCGTATCGTCATGTGGAAACACGCTATCGTCTTTCTAGACGTCATCTTGCCATTTCCCTGAGTGAAGTTAGAGCGGCTATAAGACCAATAGGAATAAGTGCCTTATAGGCTGATCGTGTTAAATAGTTCGTCAGCGTGCGTAAAACAACGACTCTGTGGTGACTTGACTTCACCCAATATTTGCTGCCCTTTCTGAAAAGAAGTGATGCACCTTCGATTACACCTAAAGCAGTGCATGCCAGTTTAAAAAAAATGTAAAGGGTATCAAAGGACATCATAAAATGTTGTGTTCAAAAGTACTTGTACTTTATTTTAAACGTATATTATATTTATAATACTTTACTTCAATTACATTGTACGCGGTGTACTTACTACCTTACTTGAAGTACATAACGTTTAATTTCACTTGTACTTTACTTCAACTACTTTTTAGACGTACTTTAAGCAACACTGTAAACAGGCAAACACTATCTGCAAAATCAAAATCAGGCAGCACTAAACCTGAAAGTAGAAATTACACGTACGCGGTACATCATTGACAAAAAAAGTACGAAACGATTAGGCACGCAAAAGCAGAACCGGCTAATTTTGTGCGAAAACACAAGCCGCTTTATATTTGGCTAGCAGCATTTCGCTAACAGATCAAAACCTATGTACTTCCTTGTTACCATATATATATATATATATATATATATATAAGCTAACTTGAAAAGTAATTCGCTTCTTTTTTGCGATACTTAGTAATTTACTGAATTATTCTCCATTTCGGTGATTTCTATTCTACTCAAATTACTTTTGAGGTCAATACTCACTAACTTAACTCAATTACTTCTTTTTATTAACTTGTACATGCCTGCATTTTCGAGATAATGAGACCGTGTTTTCCGGCCCGTTTATATAAATAATGCATCGCTGGAAGCTGAAACTCCGTTCGAATGTGACGATAGAGGTTGGAATTTGACGCAAAAATTTCAGAACACGACGTTACCTGGATCAAAAAATAGTTGACAAAGCCGAAATTGTTCTATGAGCCTACCTCCATATGAGCTTAATATTGTCGAAATAAAAATTCACATTGTGGACGCATCTAAAATTTAAAAAAAAAGCTATTGTCAACAAAAAATAGTATATAGTTTTCTTTCTTGCTGACAAATCCCCCCCCCCCCCCCCCCAAAAAAAAAGAAAATTATATTTTACAGTAGCCCACAATGTCAATTTGCGGTTTGACCGTATTAGGCTTATTAGGTGGACGTAAATTCAGAAAGAAATATATCTTTTTTTTTCTATTCTCTTTTGATGCAGGTAACGTCATGTTCTCAATCTTTCGCCTCCTATATCTCAACCGTTAGCGCCACATTCACACGGAGTTTCAGCTTTCTGCGATGCATGGTTCATTTACACGCAGGGCGAAAGATCACTGTACTCGTTTCTCAAGAACGCCCGGTATATTAAAAGAAAGGCTTTAACTTAAAAAAAGTGTCATCTGTGTCGACTACGCTCCGCTGAATAAGCCACATCTCAGGAGGCCGTTCGCTCTTTATATATGGATAGCTGTCGATACTGTAATCGGTGTCTGGTGAGGGTACTGTATTAATTGACAACGTAACAGTGCCGAGTACTCCCGAACAGACCCGGGCACTCCCGAGCACTCCCGACAGTCGTGAGCACTCCCGACAGTCGCGAGCACTCCCGAACAGTCCCGAGCACTCCCGAACACTCCCGAGCAGTCCCGAGCCCCTCATTATCTCTCCTCGGCCAATCATATTGCGGCATCAGCCAATAAGGTAGCCGGAGAACCAATCATGAAGCCTGATAACGATAAGAAACGCGTAGCGCTTCTCGAGCTGTCGATAACGATATTAAAACTCGAAACCACATTTATTTACTTTTTTTCTTTCACGCATACGCGTACTTGTTTTAGCCCTACGAATCGAGGAGCTCGGCAGTTCACCAAAGACAAACAAATTATATAAATTGTTTTCACGAACCGCACACGCGCGGCTCCGGAAACTTGCTATCACTCTGCTCTAGCGAAAGCCGATTAGAGGCGGTTTTTCTTTTCCCCGCAACGCGACTAAAAGACGAATAAACATAAAAACAAACACACACACACACATCCCCGGGTGGTGTCCGCATTCGAGTCTGAGCTTAAGGAGGCGAACACAAAGTCCTCCTAAAGCCTCGTTGGAAGGAGGGGGAGGGGGGGGACTGGGGGGGGGGGGGGGGCTTGATTCCTTGAAGCTTGGACGCCCACGCCAGATCAAATGTCGCCACGACATGGCTCAATCTTGCCGACGGCAATTCGCGTCTCTGTAACCCCTAGAGTGACCTACTTTCCAGCACCAGCCCCTTCTAGAGGCGCAGCTATATTGACTCGGAACGAACTTATAGTTCCAGCCTCTGTCGCAATATTGCCCGAGCTTTGCGGATAAGATCCTCATTATTTGAAAAGCTTATATGTGCAGTGTAGTCTCACGCGGACAACGCACGCAGACAACAGTGACGTAACGTGCCTCGGAGCATATTTCCAGCATCATGTAAGCACACCTTGGAAAGGGAACATTTTGTTTTTGTGTCAGGGGTTGGTGACGAATTGTTTTTTTGATACCCCCGAAGCGAACTGCGGGAACTGATCCGGATCGAAACCGACGGCTAGAGAATGCCGCAACTCGGGAATGTCTGGAGGAGCCTGCAACAGGTCGAGGACGCGACATTGTCGCGTGATATCCTGTGACTGTGATTATAATAGAGAGTTAAA
Organism: Ixodes scapularis; assembly: GCF_016920785.2. Taxonomy (NCBI): domain Eukaryota; kingdom Metazoa; phylum Arthropoda; class Arachnida; order Ixodida; family Ixodidae; genus Ixodes; species Ixodes scapularis. The sequence goes on along the minus strand of NW_024609868.1, from coordinate 44,897,317 downwards.
ATAGACCGTTCCGATTTCATAACGATACCCGATACTACGCCGACGCCTGTGCGCCTGCGTTGTAACGTATAAGGTATCGTTACCGGAGGTATCGGAACAAATACGGCGAGCCAGTCTTCAAAACGGATCTTTGGTGGATTGGAACGCAAGGAAAAGCACGCCAAGCAAAGGGCAGCAAAGGAAAACGCGCAGGGAACGCGCGATGTCGAGTCAGCAAAACGCCCTCATTGGTTGAGGTCGGGGGTAAATAAAAGCACGTGAGTTTGGTGTGTGTGTGTGTGTGGGGGGGGGGGGGGGGCAGGCGCCTAAGGTGCACAAGGAGCGGACGAAATTGCACGTCGTATTCCACTCAAACTCCCTAATAGCGATATTTAAAGTCGCTTATCCAAATGTCTAACCTGCGCAAAGATATAGTCTCGTCACGCGCCAGTCCCAAACGTGGATCGGGCTCGGCGCAAGCGCAGTGGCGACGGCGGCATTTCCTTACATACGCGAAGCATTTGGCTACGCTAAATTGAAACATGCTAGCTCAAAACGCAATTTAACATTTTTGGCCGGCTAGTGCTGCTGTGCGGGGAAGGGGAAAGGAAGGAGAGGGGGGGGGGGGGGGGGGGGGGAGCGATCGAGTTTGTTTTTTATGTATACTGCAATACCGCGCGGTTGTTCCTGATTTAGTTAACTTTTCAATTCCTTAGTTTACATATATGATTGCCATGGGGTAGGTTTATTTGGCATTTCCCTACTTTACATAACGTTAATACCCGTTTTACTCCGTAATAATATGACTGGATAAAAGAACTTACAACTGACGAGAGTTTGGCTAAAAACCGATAATACAATGAGACTCATCTAAAATAAAAGGCGTAAATCAAATTACACGTTGTACCTTCCACACTTGCATTTTACAAAACCCCAAAAGTAATCTGAGTGTTTGTTTTTAACGTTTGGCACAGAACACTCACATTACCAGAACGCTTTCGACGTGAATCTTTAAGGGACTGTACCCAATTTTGCATCGTTCTCAGCTCGGAGGTCGGACGGCTTCCCGCGTCTCTATACCGCTCCCGAAATGTTATAGACGACGTAGAACAGAGATTGCTTCTTAAGAACAAGACAGCACAAGGTAGGAAACTAAAACAACAAAAATCAAGTGAACGTCGCGGGAGTGAGAGCATGAATTTTGCAAGCCTTCATATCCCTAAAAGCTTCCTTTCCCGTGTCGAGTTGCATGTCGTATCGCAAAAATTCTATCTTGGCTTTTTTTGTTTTGTTTTTATAAATACTACATTTTCCAACTTGGAGACATGGTAGGAATGACAAACACTGTCCAACGGCCGACAGAGCCTCAGAATTAAGAACAATGTGCTCACATGCTAATACAATTCAAAGCACAAATACGAAGGTGCACCGCGTTCAATGAATATAATAAAGCAAAAAAGACAGTGCACCAGCAAGAAAAAAAAAATATAGGGCCCACAAATCACAGATACGGCTCGCCAACAAAAGACGCACTGAGCAGGGGAAAAATTGTAGGTAGTTTCTATAGGTGGGTGTTGCAAATTCTGGCGAGCTGCAAGAATTAACCATTTTCTCGGGTAGCTTATTTCCACTCTTGGACCGTTCGCGGAAAAAAATGTGTACTTAAAAGCATCTATTGTGCAGCTATACTCAGCAAAGGCTCTGCTATTTCGATGCCTGAAAGGATATCTTAAAACCCCGAGTTGTGTAATGTAGACAGCTTTATCCAAGTTTTCATAACCAGAACTTAGACTGAACATAAACTTCTATCTGTCTAACCTGTCTACTTTACGCCCGTGCTGCAATGTGGGCAAGCCAGTGTTCTCATAAAGGGCTGAGACAGAATTGAGACGACCAAATTTGTTAAATATAAAACTGAGTGCTCTCCTCTATACATTTTTAAGTAAAGAAATGTTTTGCGCAGTGTAGAAATCCCATACGGTTGCAGAATATTCGAGTGTAGACAGAATAAATGTCTTATACTCAGACAGTTTATTATCCACACCATCTTGTTTGTTTTAACTTTGGACGCAAGTACCACAGTTTCGATATCGCCTTACGCAGTATGTAGTTCACTTGAACATTCCAACGTAAAGCACCTAATGAGACCGCCAGGTGCTTTTAAAAAGAGACTTCAGAAAGGAGATGACTCTCCAACGCTTACTGATAAGTTAGAAGGCTACGCTTGAGAGTGATGTGCTTCTAAACACTTTTTATGGGGTTTAATGACATTTGCTAGGTCGGGCACAATGCATACATTTTACGAAAGCAAGTATTGAGTTGAACTTGGTCATTTATATCACGGACTTCAATGACAATATGTCGGCGTTAGCGAACAAGCCTAATTTTACAGGGATGCTACGAGTAATGCCATTAATAAAAATCAGAAATAAAATATGTCCTAGGACAGAACCTTGAGGAACGCCCAATAATACCAAAGCACAGGAAGATCGGGAACCACAAATAAGAACAAACTGGGATCGTGATTCTAGGTGTCCTCGTAGCTAGTTGGTTATATGATAATTTTTTTTAAGATGCACTCCAGTTTTAAAAGCAACTTAACGTGAGACACCTTGTCAAAAGCCTTGGGTAGATCAAAACATACTACATCAATTTGCCCGGTACGGTTAATAGTGATACTAAATTCATGAATCGTTCCAATAAGCTGTGCCGTCGTGGACAATCTTTTACGAAAGCCATGTTGGTTGGGACTAAAAAAACGGTTGAGCTACAAGTGGCCTATAATGTGTTTATATATAATGTGTTCCAATATCTTCGAGCATAAGAAGACTACAGAAATTAGCCTATAGTCGCTAAATAGTTGGCGGGGTCCACTCTTATAAATGCGAATGACATTGACAGATTCCCAGTCATATGGCAACTTTCACGAGGATAATGATTTTTCGAAACGTTTATGTAAGAACTTTGCACACCACTCCGGATAACGGACAAAGAAAGGTTTGAGAATGCAGTCGACCTCAGGGCCCCTCTTAGTGTCAAGATTCGAAAGACGTGATAAGGCGCCTTCCTAGAAAATATTAATATCTGGTAGGGGGTCAAAGCTGTCAGACACTGTCATATAGGGTGAGTCATCATTGCAAACTGTAAAGACCGTCAAAAACTAATCAATAAAGCTATCCGCGATTACACCGGGATCACTGACGCTACTAGTATAAAATATAGAAAGAGAGCTGACAAAGTATTGTTTTTATTGTTTGTTTGTTTTTTGTTTTTTTTTACTCAATGCCCCAGTGATCTCTATCATTTTCAGTTTGTTTAGTTTTCGAGGGGAGCGATTTTCACTCATTCGTTACGTTGCTTATGTGTACAATGATTGCTGTAAATTTCCTGAGTGCTTGCAGGCGGCTGATTATTGTAAAGGTCTGACGACAAGTGAAGCTACATATTGCATCTTTTTTTCCTCAGACCATAATCAAACTTTTATAAAAATAAACTTATTTTATTTATTCGACGATGGGAACATATTGAAAAATTAAGATGCAGAAACGAGACGCGAAAGCGAAAAGACGTGGTCCCACTGCTTATTCATCACACAAAAGACAGTTTGAATACAGATTTGAACGCGAGTCACCGCGAGATCCGTGCTTCGAATGCCGCACGGCAATGAGTTCAAGGAGAAACTTGTCAGGCGGAATTGGAACCACGAATATCGTGGTGACTGATATCTGCAGACTGTCTGTTGTATGATGTATCAGAAGTGTGACTCCGGCTTTAAGACGGAAAAGAAAATCCACTAAATTTGAGGGGCAACGTTTCGAACGTTAAATTCAGCGCACTTCTTTGACTTGGTCTTTCCTGAACTTTGGTCACCTTGTCAATAGACTACAGCAGGACCGTTTGGCTGGGTTCCCTCGCTAGGGCGCCTTGCGCCTATTGGCTGGCGTAGCGAGAGCCCGTGATGCTCTAATTGGAAATCTCGCTATGGTATCTCGGTAGACACACAGTTGCACCAAGATTTACCGACCCGAAATCTTAGTTTTTGTATGACGAATTTAGTCAGGTATGACCATAACATGTTATTTCAGGGAGGCTATCCTTACACTACGCACCGCGATGTTATCTTCGCCGACGTAAAATCTGTATATTTTTCTCAGGTCCGAGTTTATTTCAATAAATACATATATATATATATATATATATATATATATATATATAGTAGCCCCATGAATTTATGGTTCTACCCTTGACAACGTGTCGCCGCCGTTTTTGACCGTCAAACAAAAAAAAAAAATTTTAGACTTCGCATTTTACGAGAGTGCGGTTCTGCTTAAAGAGTTACGATATTCCGTACTTACTCAAAATTGAAACAAAATACGTTTACAGCGCTACTAAAACAACGCGAGGGCGCGTCAAAATAAAAAAAAAAAGGACACAGGCACACTAAAATTAATTAAAAGGCCGATTACCATGATTTCCTAAAGTCCTATCTTCCCATAATCTTTGCGCACAAGGGTCCAGTTGTCTACATCAACACCAGTAGCTTGCACGCGTCTGAGCTGGCTATCGTTTCGAAACTTTATTTAGCTAACATAAAAAAGTACCTCGATGACCATAAAACGAATAGAAAAAAAAAAACACAGTATAGAATACAACGTCGGCGAGCCAGATAAAATTGAAGTGAAATCATGTGCCAACCGAAGTGATAAAATCCGAAGACTACATTCCTCTCTTCATTCATGAATAAATAAATAAATAAATAAATAAATAAATAAATAAATATTAATAATAAAAAAATCAGCGTATACAAAAGGGCCAAGGATGCACACCCCATTATTACGCCTAAGATATTTCGTGCTGCGTTCCGAAGCTCGGAATTCAGCTCGTCCTTTTCTTATGGGAGAAAGAGCTAGACTTTCGTAGCAATACGGACAAACCCAAACGCCAATTTATATTAAAAAAAAAATGTTTTCCTCGAGAATAAAAGGATTTTGAAGACTGCATTAATGTGTTGACTCGCAAAATTAAAATTAAATCACAAAACATCGGCACACAAAGAAGAGCTCACGCAGAGACCACGTTTCTTACGAAAGAAAATCTCCCTCCCTGCGCCGTGTTCTAACTTGGAATCCAACTGGTTCGTTTCGTACGGTAGCGACAGCGGCAAACTCAAATAACACTCTAAACGAAATAAAAAAATAAAGCGCTCGGTTCCTTCCATCCATGAACCCTCGGCGACAGGCATCGGTCCACTGCTTCTAATGACGAGCCGCAGCTGCCGACTCCCGACGTCGAGCTAGCGGGAGTTTGATCGCTTTTATTGAATTTGCATCATCGCAATTAATTACGGCACTGACGGCGATCCGTCTCGGTATATAAACAAGTCAGTACAGCCGACTACTCCCGGCGATGGCGCATCAGTCTTCGTTGCTTCTTTGTGCTTTGCGTTCGAATGGCTTTCCTGTGTAGTATATCGGGCTGCTTGTTTATCGAAGACAGCCGGCGACCGAGGTGCGACCAAGCGGCGGTGGGCAGCATACGCCGTGGGACACGAGGAGCGTAATCGAATCAAGACCTCATTTTGGGGAAGGCTGGGCGCGAGCGGTCGATCCCTTCCCAACTGGCCTGACGATGTCCAGCCTTGTCCGAGCTATTGCTTTTCCTTTCTTTTTGTTGTCGTCATGATATGGTGATAGCGTTCAGATGTGAAGCTGCGTAACTTTACTTTATTGAAAGAAGAGGTCGTGAGCCTGGCGAATGTTACATTAGGCCTAGACAGATCTGACGTTGAACAACAAGATATGCGTGTAGTGAACTGCGATTAGACGCGTTGTAAATACGAAAAGGTGTTGTATAAAGTAGGAGGTTGCAAAACAAGAACCTGTTCATTGCATCAAGTACTTTCACCTCACTGGTGCGCCAAACATTTTTAATGACGGCTCATATGTCTTGTATTTTGGTGTTCGCTTCGCATAAAAGGGATCGGTGGCCGTGACTGCTAGCGCACAGCAGAGCCGTCTATAGAGAGAGTTTGGTCAGTGCGAGGAGCGGCCAGGGGTCAGGGCGTGCACCAGACGCATATAGAGGGTTTGTCGTGGTCTCTTAGCCAACCGGAAGCCGAAAAAATCAATTAGCGGTTGTAGCGAGAAATAGTTTTAATAAGAGCCCAAGTGTTAAATGTCGTAACTCTTCAGGGTTGAAAATATGGTGCACGTGATGTTTCGATTGTGATCGTGCAAGAAGATGTGAGAAATGAATGTGCTGCTCGAACTCTTGTTTTCTCGGACAGAGTGTGACTGATTCCCGGCCTTCGGCGCCCGACGTACGGACTATGTCTATCGTTTGGATGACCATGATTGAAACATCACGTACGCCGCATTTTCAGTCACCGAGACTTACTCTGACGCACTTATTAATTTTGTTTCTCGCGACCGACGCCAGGGTATTTTTTCTGGCTTCTGGTTGGCCACATTCAAATTTGCGAAGACGGCCTGGAACACTCCCAGCCTGTTTTTAATCAATGGCGCCTCCTCATTTGCCTCCTATACTTCCCAATGAATATCCAAACCTCTCTATGTACGGCTTTGGCGCACACCAGCTCGGAGCACGCTGAGCGAAAGCACACGCTGCAGAACCCAGAGATCCTGGGCTCAATCACCCCACAGCGGCCCGTTTCTTCCTTTTCTTTAATAACTGATACAAATTAATAAAAATTGGCTGCTGCTATATTAGCGCCGCCTACTCCTTTGAACTTGAGTAATTAGTGTCCATTTCCTTGAGAGTTCACAGTTGTCACCTATACAAAAGACTGAACAAAACACCCTGCAATACACTCCAGGTTATAAAAGTACACTATTTACAACAGGGTGCAATGATTTTTCAGGCTATTGACATATAATTCCTACACTGAAATTTACGTGGTGTACTGTGGAATAAACACGAAAGGGGACGTTTTGCACATTAGATTACCCAAAAGCTTTTTTACATAAAAAGCTCATTTTACCGCGATAATATATAACCAAGATATATTAGTACAGTATTTCAAATTTCACTGTTGAGTAATTATGTAATGAAATTTATCATATGATAATGTTTCTACTTTAGTACCGCGTCTGTGTCATTCTTGATGTATATATATAGTGGACTCAATAACTGACCGCTATTTTAGTTTCTAAGATGAAATCCCGTATGGCGAACATAGCCCTCTTTTGTAGAACTGAGGGAGGCCAGGGTTCAAGAACCTTCACTAGCGACAAGGGGCGGTCGTCAAGTACCACGAACCGTAAATTGAGCTCTTTCTGACACTTCTCGAATCGCGAGCATTTTAGTAGGATGCAAGTTTCACCTTCGACCTGCTCTTCACGCGCGCATTCTGGATAATCTGCACGATGAATACGATGTAAAAATGAAAGCCGTTTACAACTCCCTGTACCGCCGAATTAGAGCGCAGCTCTTCAGGAGGAGGAGGGGAAGGTACCGAGAGGGGGCTATGCCCCTCCTCCTATCCTGCTCGGCTTCCATTTAGGGGAATTTTTTCTCTAAATTTTGCGGGAAAAATCTTTCGTCAGATTTAGCCGGGAAAATTTCCCGCTAAATTTAGCGGGGAAAATTTTCCGCTAGATCTAGCGGGGAAAATTTTCCGCTAGACTTCGCGGGGAAAATTTTCCGCTAGATCTAGCGGGGAATATTTTCCGCTAGATTTGGCGAGGAAAACTTTCCGCTAGATCTGGCGGGAAATTTTTCGCTATATCTTGCGAGGAAAATTTCTCGCTAGATTTAGTGGGGAAAATTTTTGCGCTAGATCTAGCGGGGAAAATTTTCTGTTAAACTTAGCAGGAAAATTTTTCCGCCAGATTTAGCAGAGAAAATTTTCCGCTAATCTAGAGGGGAATATTTTCCGCTAGATTTAGCGAGTAAAACTTTCCGCTAGTTCTAGCGGGGAAATGTTTTTGTTAGGTCTAGCGGGGAAAACTTCCTGCTTGATTTAGCGGGGGAAATTTTTGCGCTAGATGTAGTGGGGAAAATTTTCTGTTAGACTTAACAGGGTAATTTTTCCGCTAGATTTAGCGGGGAAACTTTCCCGCTAGATTTAGTGGCGAAAAATTTCCGGTAGATTTAGCGGGGAGAGTTTTCCGATAAATTTAGCGGGAAAAATTTTCCGCTAATTTTAGCGGGGAAGTTTATCCATCACGCACCGCGCGGTTATGCCGACGGCGACGCCAACGTTGCTCAAGCCGGAAACGGGCGCCTAAGAGCTGCGCTCTAAAAGCTGGCGGTATAAGTGACATTGAGACGAAATCTGTGTAGCGTTTCTATGCTGCGTGAAAGAAATGGGCACGCAGAATTTAATCTGAGGGTCGATTTTGTAAAAGAGGGAGTCTTTAGAGTGTTCGTCGAACCACGCGGAAGTACACTTCTTGCATACTACTGTTCTCAATATCTATCGAGTGTGTCCTCGGTAAAAGGGCGCTCGTTGACATTGCCCGTCTCAGTGTGCCTTTTTGGCGAGGCAGTCTGCCCCTTCATTGCCCGGGAGGCCACAGTGTCCTGGGACTCGCGGAAGTGCAAAGTCGTGGCCTGCCTTCATTGCCGCCGTCATTTCAATCAGAACTGTGTAAATTTGTCCGCCGTTGTTATTTTTATAGTTCATTGATTGTATGGATGTGAGAGCCACCTGCAAGTCACTCCATATGACCCATTTCTTTATCATGCTGGCACACCGAATATATTGTAATGCTGACAGTATAGCATGTATCTCAGCTGTAGTAGAAGATAATCTATGTGAGAGCCGGAATGAAAGATGTGTTTCTAAGGATGGTATAACGAATGCAGAAGCTGATCCTTGATCGCCGGTAGATCCGTCTGTGTACACTTGAGTGAAACTGGGGTACTGATTGTATACTTAAAAAAGAGACAGCTGTGCCGCCACCAAGCTGCTCACTGAGCTTTTCTTCTCCATTCCATTTAGTTTCGTCAGAAATTTAGACATCGTCAACTTACAGGGGGCAGGTGAGACTAGTGTTTCCCATTGAGTGTACCTTTGTAGGTGGCTTTGATGTTCTAAAAGAACGGCATGTACTCGTGCTCCTGTTGTGTTAACAATATTATAAAAAAGGAGGGTCGATATGTTGTGTCGTTAATCAAAATGTATGCCTGCACGTTTCTTTTATTCGAAGGACCGAGATTGGCGGCTCCCGCGCCTCTGAAAGAACAAAAAAAAAACCCAAAAACCACGAATTTTGCCCGGTGGCTTTTGTTCTGCGCGTGGCATCAGCACAGTGGCTGCTACGTCGCGCGCAAAGCGAGCGTGCCGTCGGGCAACGTTCCTCGATTATTCGTCGCATAATTCGCTCCATGGAGTTCAGCCTTTAGGCTACGAGCCAACGCGTAATGTAGACGAGTTTCGGAGGTGCTTGAGAGGCCATCGAGCACTGGTATAGAATAGGCTAGCGTTTGGTGTACCAGTGCTACGTGCAAGTGGAGGAGGGGAGATGTTCTGTCTATCCACTCGGCTCCCGCAATGCAGCGTAAGGCATTAATTATCCTATTAACTTTTTGTCCGACATCAGTCACGTGCGTATCCTACGTAAGGGTTCGGTCTCTAACTAGACCCAAAAATCGGTTAGTCTTGACAATTTTTAGCGGTTCTCCGTTGACAGAGAGCCTGAAGTCTTAGTCGTTTTGGGTGAAATGGAGAACTGCCAATGCTGTCGTAGACACGTCCATTTCATGCTCTCTTAAGAATGACACAATAATGTCTAGACCGTTCTGCAATGATGTTTTAACAGTATCGATAGAGAGTGCTGACGCCCAAGTGCATATGCCGTCTGCGTAGATGGAAAACTTTAGTACTGATGGCAGGAGGCGTGATAGCTGATTCATAACCGCGTTGAAGGGGGATGGGCTCAGTGCACTGCCCTGAGGAACCCCATCGCAAAGAGTATGTTCCTGGCTTTTGCTTTGTTTGTGTCTACAAAAAGCTTGCGTTCATTGAGAAGGTCTGCTACCCAACGCAGGGTGCGACCGCAAACACCAAGTTCAAGAAGTCCATGTAAAGCGTGACTATTATTAACGGTGTCAAAAGCCCCTTTTATCTCGAGAAATACGGCTACCGTAATGTTGCCTCGGATTCTTTCGTGTTCTACATGAGTTACTAGGTTAAGTATGCAATCCACTGTAGATCGTCGTCTCCTAAAGTTAGCTAGGTGCGGTGAAAGCGTCTTGATCTCTTTAACCCACTATTGCAATCGCTCGACGATTAATTTCTCCATAACGTTACCAACACAGCTTGTTAGACTCATGTTGCGGAAAGACTCCAGTGACATGGGCGATTTTCCTGGTATCAACAGAGGGACATCTTTTGCTAGTTTCCAGTCCAGTGAAAGACGTTCTTGCTGCCATATCTTATTAAATGGTTTAAGAAGAAGAATGGTTGCCTTAGGTCCCAAGTTTGTATGTTATGTCATCTGGTCCTGGGGTCGTTTTTTACTTGAAATTGTTCATATATCAGTTTCCAGTTGGGGCAGTGTGAAATGAAGATCCAACTTTGAAATAGTTGACCAAAATTGTGTTTCTATTGTTTGTTGTACTCCGTTGCATGAGCTTGTGAAGTCTATAGTACATGTTGAAACGCCCGGCCGCGTGAGCAGTTAGGAAAACTCATCCACAACGAGGACCACAGAAATAGCCCCATGTAATGCCAAAGCCCGGAATGGGTTAATCTGGGTGACAGGAGTTCTAAGTGCTGAAAGCACGTTCCAGACTTTTGGTATTAAGGTAAAAGGCGAAAACCATTGCAATTACCGGGAAAGTTCTTCTTATTTTTTTTTCTAGTTTTTTTAGTTGTTGACGCATAAGGGCATGCGTTCGTTGAGCCTCTAAGTAGTGCTCAACTTCCCCTGATCGACTGTATTTCCGTGCAGCCCTTCGTCGTATAACCCGTAGCCGCTCATATTCGTCATCCACTCCAAGAAATCCATGAGGAACTGATATTACACGCGTGGAGCGTTCCTTATTTGTGCGAATGCTTTTTTACAAAATTTTAAAATGCGCAGTCAATTGTACTTACGATGTTAGTATTCAAGTGTCGATAAACTTTCCAATTTGTCAATTCAGTTTTACGTTTGTGAGGAGAATGCAGAAGTTTAGGTTGACACACCAGGATAGGAAAATGATCACTTCCCTTGTCTCAAAATCTGTGCGCCAGTCCATACCAGAAGATACGTTCTGGGAACAGGGTGTTAGGACTAAACAACTAGGTTATGTAGGACCGCGCAACAATGTTGCGAATTCATTGCTCAGTACCATTAGGTCAAGATGTCAAGCTACGTTGGAGATCATATCTTCACGAATATCGCATCAATCACTTTCCCAGAGGGGATTGTGGTCGTTAAAGTCACCAGCAACTATGAATGTTTTCCCAAGCTTTCAGATCATACGGGAAAACTCTGAGAGCGTGATAGGTGTAAGGGGCTCAAAGTACACACTTGCAGTGACTATGCACACCTTACAGATGTTCACTTTGCATGCGACATATTCTGGTGCATCAATTTTTGATGTAGATACGAGAGTTGATGTCAGGTCCTTTCGCACACACAACATAGCACTACTGGGACCGGAAGGTCATGTCGGTTGATACGTCAAATAGTTGGACAATCGGAACTGGGTTGCGACTCGTGCTTCAGAGATGGCGAGAATTGGGAGCTGATGAAGGGCAACAAATTGCCGAAAGTCGCCACTCTTCGTTCGCAGACCATTGACGTTTCATTGTAACAGATAAGCCTGACGGTATCGATCATTCATTTGAATTGGAGTTAATCGGTGCGCTCGAACGTGCAAAGATATGCTCCATTGAAAGTAGCATTTGCACCTCAGGAAGTTGTCTAGCCTCCGGCAGTGTTGTTATAATTGCCTTCAACGCAGCAAACGGAATCGGGAGCAGCAGCTTCTTCAGCTTTTAGGATCGGGCAGTTGTGTTTTGTCGGAGAGGCATTGGGATGGATTGTTGCCGGCGGTCTGTGCTTTAACTTTTCTCGTTGCCAGACGCGTTGGCGTCAGCGTCGAGTCATGTATTGTTGACTTGCGTGGAGGAACCCGTGAAGGAAGGCGTGGTGGTATCGGTGGTGCTGGCGGTGCCGACGGTGCCTCTGGTGGTGGTGCCCCTGATACGGCAGCACTGATGGCCTCAGCGTAGGTATACTTTTATCTTTTCTGCATTGATTTTTGAGGAGCAGAAAGGCCTCACTGCCTCTGGATTTGGTGGTGGCGAATGACGCTTAGCCGCCTTGCCGTGAATCAGTCTGTGTTTGCGTAATGTCCTTGCCTCTTTGTTTCGTACACAACACGTGAATGATGCAGCATGTGGTCAATTACAGTTTTCACCCTTGGGATGATTTTTGCGTGGAGCAGCATTCGTTAAGGTTATGTGGGCCTACGCACACTTTGCATCGCTGTGGTCCGCGATAAGCATTAGTCACGTGTTTATGCCTTTGGCAGAGGAAACAGCGTACCGCCTCTCCAAAATATTCTTCCACCGGGTGACTGGTGAATCCTAGGAAAACTTGTGTGGTCATTGTACATTATTCCCTAAATTGTAATATGACGCTCTCCTGTGGGTGCTTGACGACACTCGAGGTATGAAGGCGATTTTCCGTTTGACAGACGTCACCCCTTTGTCAGTGAGATACTCCAGGAGTTTTTCATCCGTGTACTCGTTTGGGGCATTTGTTTATCTTTCCTAGACTCTTTGAGTAAAAACTTTGCTACATTTGCCACGACATCAGTTTCAGCAACAGTTTTCAAAGCTAGAAGCTTATTTGCTGACGACAAGGAGGCAACTCCTAACACAACGCTTCTATTTTTGGGGATTTTATGTGAGCTCACCTTCTATTGTGCTTTGGTGATAATTTCGTTTGCGATGCGGTTAGCGTTCACTTGCCAGAAGGACTGTGCTTTCGTCGACTTGAAGACTAAAGGATGCCTTCTGAGCACTTTTTGCTGCATGTAACCGTTGTGAAAAATGTCTGGTCAAGCTCAACGTTAATTTGGTCTCCTAGTGAGTAGTCGGAAATGCTTGCATCGTCCAACAGCAGGCATAGTTTCTTCTCTGGTCTCTCTCCATAGTCCTCCATTGCTTGGCGTGTAAGGGCTGAACAACCAGCTGAAAGAATCTATTGAGGTGGTCGCGGGGTTGGCAAACGCCATGAAGGAGGAGACGAGCCTCCATCGCCTTGCTTTGCCTGTTGATTTCGGTATTCGATTGTATCTGCGGAGCAGATCTCTTGCTCGCGGTCGCGGATTCGTGAGGCAGTTCTCAAATTACCTTTCATGGCGAGGTTTTTCCTGTGGCGTTGTTTAAACAACAACTCGAAGAGAGCGGATGAAAAATGGATGTTTGTCGTCCAGACACTTCTTCTCAACAGCTTCAACTTCCCTGCCCGTCCGATCTGGATGAGCATTGTAACGGCATGCTGTCGTGTATCACTACTGCCTGGTGCACGTTAAAACCCCAAACTAGCAGTTGTATTGCAATGGCTCAATTGCTCATCTACAGCATAGACACTAGGAAACGTTTGGGGCTGCACTAACATCCGGCTGTCTAAAGACGCAAACAGCATAATTATTACATTTCAGTGGCGTTGTCTTCATCAAAAGAAAAAAAAATAGTAATATATTTGAAAGTTTTAAACGTCAATGATTTTTTTGACCCATATTTAATTAATCGCCGACGTTGATATCGCGCGAAATGGAGAATGATTTGTGTTTTCTTCATAGAGCAGTCGTCGAAAAAAATTGACGCAAAAAGAGCATCACTTACCCTCTACTCCAAAGACCGCTTACCAGGACTTGTTGGCACTCGCATCCTCTTCAAGAATTACCGACAAATTTGTCGTCCTGTTGTTCGCCATTAATAATAGATGCTGCTCAGCTTCTCCCAAATCAGTCACCAATGATATTTATGTCTAGACCACACGAAGTGGTGACTGAAGTGGTACAACGTTTGTTAAAATGCCAGCTGAACGTTTTAAGAAGATACACACAGAGACGAACAGAAAGGCAGATGCACCAGCGGTGTGTCTGCCTTTCTGTTTTTCTGTGTGTGTGTGTCCTTAAAACGTTCAGCTGGCATTTTAACATGCATGAACCAACCAGCGCGGCTTCAAGCCGTCACAACTGGTACAACGTTTATTGCTACTATTGAACCGAACATAGCACGGAGGCCCACAGCAGGGATGGAACGCTAGAGTTTTTTTTGGGATCTGCGCTTTTACCCTAACTTCCTTGTATTCGCTAGTTGTAAATCGTTAAGTTTATTTACCACAAAGGAATACTGCTTACAAGCGGAAACAAAAGGTGTGCTCTTGAATATTAGGAGAATGCTGAAAAAAACAACTGATGTGAGAGTTTGAAGCATAAAGAAGGTTTAGGGACAGCTTCTTTATGTGTGCCGTTTGAGAATTAAAGCCGGGGTCACACTGCTCATGCAGCATACAAAATACAGGGGGGGATCGGTGGCCGAGTGGTCTAGCGCACACCAGCTCGGAGCACGTGGAGCGAAAGCTCGCGCTGCAGAGCCCAGGGATCCTGGGTTCGAGCCCCGCCCCTGCCCGTTTCGATCTGGATGAGCATCGTACCGGCGTGCGGTCGTGTATCACTACTGCGTGATGCACGTTAAAGACCCCAGGCTAGCGGCTGACCGCACGGGCTAAATTGCTCATCTACAGCTGGGAGACTCGTCGCCCCTGTGAGGCAGACCAAGTTCTAGGCTGTATAAACACACACACAACCCAATTTTTTACAAAATACAGTTCACAAACAGGAGTCACGGCAATATCCGTGGTTCGAATGCCGCGTGCCAAGTTATCTCCTTGAACTCATTGCCACGCAGCATTCGAAGTACAGATCTCGCGGTGACTCGCGTTTGAATCTGTATGCAGACTGTCTTTTGCATGATGGATCACCAGTGTGACAAGTGAAGGAAAACAGAGAGTACAACAGAAGTGAGAAACGTTTACTTGTTAGAATACATTAAAATAGATGCTTCAGATGACGTCTTTTTTGTTAACGCTTCTTTGTTGGAGCCCATTCGCCTTCGACTACAAATTAGGGAAGCATATTGTACCATTCTCCAACGTCTCTATGCGAGATAAATGTCCAGGGCAAGCATCTGTTCAGCTGCAATGTCTCTAAGATTAGCTAATGTGAATAAAAACTTGTCTCTCGGTTTCAAAAGACTTCGTTTTATTTCTTGAATTATGTACGTGTGTGTGTGCGCGCGCGTGCGTGCACGTGTGTTTTGCATTTGTGTGTGCGCGTTTGTACATGCGTGTGTTTGCGCGTGTGTGTGCGCGCGTGTGCATGTGCGTGTGTGTGTTTGTCTGCGTGTGTGTGCCTGTATAGTGTGTAGGCGTGTATGTGTGTGAGTGTGTGCGTGTGTGTGCGTGATTCGGAGGCGGATTACGAAAATAAAAAAAATGGGTTGAAACTGAAGTGAAGCAATGTAAAGCGTAGAACGCATATGGGATTGAACCTTGATGGAAAACAAAACAAGCCCATCTGCTCTTGGAAGAAACTAAAGTTTTGTTACGACAATTTATGTTGCACTCGTTAAGCGCGTTTTTATATGAAACGTCTTTGTGAATAAAATAGGAAAGGTAAATTTATCTTAATGTCTATTAAAGATTATATACATATATATATATACATATATAGGGTGGTCCAAGTCACCAGGCTCGATCTAAACTGGACCGTAAAAATTGATGCCTGCACGTAGTAATCTAAACTTTTCATCAAAGGTGTATTTCACAGGCCGGTTTTTTCTTGTAAAATTACAAAGCGTAACTCTCTTTCTGTAAAAAATAAGGCCAAAAAATTTGCCAGGGTCTACGGCGGGCAGCGACGGAGACGACAGGGGTTCAGTAGCGCGGTGTGTTTGGCGTTCGTATTGATGGATGGCGCTACTTCCATATCGCGACGGCTCGCGACCACCGTGGTTTATTAAAATGAATATAATCTTCTTGAAATGTACTTTCGGTTAAAAAATAAATGCGGACAATAAAAGCAAAACTTAAAATAAAAAAAAAAAAACGCGTCTGCATAACGGCGGCGCTTTCGCTGCCAACGGATTACGTCTGCGTGTCGTCTGCTTTCTTTCGCTGGTCAGCTGCACCTTCGGACGCTGCTCCTGACGCCATCTATCAATACGAACGCCAAACACACCCCGCTACTGAACCCCTGTCGCCTGCGTCGCTGCCCGCCGTAGACCTTGGCCTTATTTTTTACAGCAAGAGAACTACGCTTTGTAATTTTAAAAGAAAGAACCGACCTGTGAAATACACCTATAACGAAAAGTTTAGATTGCTACGTGCAGGCATCGATTTTCACGGTCCATTTTAGATCGAGCCTAGTGACTTGGACCACCCTGTATATATATATATATATCGCGTGACGTCATGTTCGCGAACAACTCATTGATAAGAGCTGTCAGCTGGTTGATTCCATCAACTGCGGCCTCTCGTTACGCGTAATTCGAGAACTCACGGAGTGATTAGCCGGGACTGCAAAAATCTACGGATAGAAAAGTCAGTCAGCAAATCATTCTGCTTTCCCTTTTCAAACAAAAGCTCACAAAGTAAAATAAACTATTTTTTCGATGGAATTACTCCTATGATTGCCCCGCAGCGCCGTGTTCGCTGGGAAACCGCTTTCTATATTTCTGATTTCTATTCCCTTTTACATAAACCGTACATCGATTTTTTTAGTGCTTTGGTAACCTGGCTCTTCAAGCGGATTGTCGGGGACATCAACATTTAATACCCTATATCGAATATTAAAAACAAAAATGCTGAAAGGAAAAAAAAAAGTATTAATGCGTGTGATACGTTTGTGCGTCGAGCTTTCGGGAAAAAAATGAATAAATTCACCCATCCGTAATCAGTACCTGTTTTCCGCAGTGGCGTAATCCTTACCGGAGATATAAAGATAAACTTTGTTGCATTTAAAGTGCAAAAACGTTAATTTATCAAGCGCTGTCTTTTATCTCTTAATATTATATATAAAATAAATAGCGTATATATCTATATATATATATCTATATCAATAAATATATATATATATATATATATTTAAATTCAGGTGCCACAAAGTAAAAATGAATTAATAAGAACATAAATTTGAGTGTGTCGGCATGTCGGCTTAGCATTCGTAGAAAAAACATGCGCCCTCCGGCGTTGAAACTTTTACAACCTCAAGCGTACCTTTTTTTCTTTTTTTTTTTTAGTTTAGCGTTTAGTCATTTTTATAGGAATATAATACTTTTTTCTTCCTGCTTGAAATACATGTTTGGTGTTCCCGTGGCACGAAATTCCTGCATTGGTACAGAAAACGAATGACGACAGTATAAATCTGCACGCTACCCTAAAATCTAATATCTAAAATCAATATATATATATATAGAGAGAGAGAGAGAGTACGACATTGCATATTACCCTCCGTGCTCCGTTCATTTTTATAATTCTCTAGGGGTATTTTAATTTCCATCGTAAAATACATGCCCACACTACTTATACCTTCATATTCCAGTAATTAGGATAAGCACTACTCGCAATCCCAAATAACTATCTGGGAGCACCTCGCTAAGGCCGATAGTCACATTACGGTAGAGAGTACGTTAAGCCGGAGGGGGCCGAGAGGGCCGAGTGTGGCTTTGAGGCCGAACAGGCACCCCTTTATATATATATATATATATATATATATATATATATATATATATATATATATATATATATATATATATATATAACGGAGCACGGAGGGTAATATGCAATGTCGTACTCATATAAACAATGTTTGTTAAGAAATATAAACATATATATTATATAATTTAAAAAAATCAAAATTGGAAGCAGCACTTAAAAAAAGTTTCATACAAAATAAAAGCTTAGTATTTTTCATTGTTTTGATATTGAGCTTTCTGAACATCATTCGTGCTCAGGTAACATACATATCGCCACGTCACGGCTCAGTGCCACGCAGCAGAAAGCTAGACAAACTCCCAAAAGAGTCAGACACTGATCCAAAAGTGCCAGATTAAAATAAAACGAAATGATAAACGATTTCCTATCATATCACTTCTGAACGAAAGTCTAGCTCTCAAGACCCGTCGAACCTTATTTGTCGGGCTCAACAATATATAACGTAATGCACGAACAGTAACGAGCGACAACGGGCGAATTCAGATAACAATATAAAGTATAAGCAGATACTAGTAATATCTAGTTGATTTTTAAATACTTTCTACACTTGCAGGTTACAGCGGGTATGGATAGAATAACGTTTTTTTTTTGTTTTTTTTTTTATAATACGCATGATGCAAGCAGTTTAAATAAAATAAACACTACACCTGCGTTGTTACAGTAAGCGCAAAATAAAGACCATGAGGCGCTTTCACTAAAAGCACCACTGCGCGCGCATTAACAACAAATTCGACAGCGTCTCTTCAACTGCTTCTTTCTATGCGTGCATTTGAAGAACAAAATAAGGTAAACCGAGCTTCTAAGTACACTCTAAAAAAGGTTTGTGATTTCGCTTTTCTCCCGAACACGGAGGCAGCCAAAAAGGCCGAACGATGCAAGCATCGCAGAGAATGAAAAAGATAAGCATACGCTTCGACCTTTTCTTAGACTGTACTTTTCATATTATTCTGACTATATATACGTTAAAAACTGATGCTGCATGTTTTGCAGTACAAAGGTACTTCGGATTACTGTTTTACACAAAAACCAAACATGCAGGGAATGAGAATTCAAGACGCATTATACACTCCAGCCAATAAGTTCGCGAACAACTGCTTTCGCTCTCGAAATGTCGAAACCTGCAGCGAGCGCTCACTTGTGTGACGCATAACCTTACTATAGAACCGCCGTTCTCGCAGAAGGCATCCGATTGAAGACCATCTGGCACTCTTCCGCTGTCCACGAGTTTTGATACTCAGCGTCGCCGCGAAGTCCGGGGCTGCTGTAAAGCTTCCAAATGTCAACGCAGCACTTGCTGCAAAGAGGCTTAGACGTTTTTACTTCTGACACGCGTAAAGACAGCGACCTGACGTATTCACGCGGCGTGGCCGTCAGCCGCGTTCAAGTCACCCTGGTGGAAATGCGGACATGGTCGGACAGCTTATAAATAGCGTGTCGCTTGCTTTGGCCTTCTTTTTTTTATCGTGCTTCCTACGCGGTTCGTTCGTTCAGTTTTAGTTCAATGTCCCTTACTCTTGGTGATTGTTTTTATGTTTTCGTCTTGACCAATCTTAACAGGCTAATTTACGAAAAAAGAAGGGGGGGGGGGGGGGGGGGGGGGGGATTGATGGCCGACTGTGTTAATTCCATCGAAACTTTGAGCATGTGGAGCGAAAGCTCGCGCTACAGAACTTAGGGATCCTGGGTTCAGTCCCCGGCGTCTGCCCGTTTTGATCAGGATAAGCGTCATACCGGCGAGCGGTCGAGTGTCACTACTGCGTAGTGCAGCTATAGACCCTATGCTGGAAGGTCTTACTGCACAGTCAGTACTGGCTAAATTTCTTATAAATAGTAGAGGCACCAGTCGCCTATTAATGCTAATTTTCCGCTGTCTAAACATACGCACAACACAACTTCCGGAGTCGTAAAAATGTGGACGAACATTTAAGGTTTCTATACTGTCGTAATTAGCGATGGAGTAAAATTTTAGGTCTTTCCTTTTTTTTTTTTTTTAGTGTTAATGTGTAACGGAGAAAAATATTGTTTATAGCATCTGGGGCTAGATAACTTTGTGTTCAGGCAGCAAAATATGAGATATTTACAACTAAAAACCTGGCATAAAAAACCCTCCCCCCAAAAAAACAAAAAAACAATGCCATATTCCGGAAAACATTTGTGGAAGGGCATTTCGTCTTACGCTAACTGGAGCATCATTTAAAACGCATGTCTTTCGAACAAGCTAAATACACAAAAATACTGGTTCACAAAACTGAAAACGCAGTTTTTAATCTTTAAAGCCGCTACTTCACTAATATTGCGCTATCCTCATTAACGTAGTATAGATCCAAAGGTCCAGGTTCGTAAAATGTGTAGTTCGTCCAAAGTACAAATATAACCGGAGACCGAATTCGAAATAGCAGTTTGATAGAGCAGCTACCTTTCCTCCCACACAAGCGTGCGCTTTTCCCGTAAGGGTGAGTCTTTCAATATAAGTTTTGTTGATAGGTAGGCTAATCCCATGCCTGCTCTTAATGACACACCTTGATACAATATTTTAAGGTCTAGACTTGTCTTACCAAAACCCAAAATTGAAAAGTTATTATAAAAAAAATTAACTTTCTCTTTTTATAGTCTCCATTTGATGGCGTTCTTGTCTGTCAGCTTGAAAAACCAACATGTTAATCAATTTGAAATATTAAAACGCACTCACACACAAAGCAGAACAAAAAACTGTTTCTGACACAGGTCTTTCAACTGGCAGTCACGAATTCATTGACGCCGATCACAATAAGAAATAAAATTAAAATAAGAGGCAGACCTTTTTCTGGGTGGATGTCTCCAATTGTGGCGTGACTCAATAAATCCGTGATGGCAAGTTGGAAAACATGTGCAGCCTCAGTGCTCAGTTCCCTTTTGCGTTTCATTATTTTGTCGTTTACTACCTTCGTCACTATCTCTTTTTTTTTTCTGCTCAATCTGATCTAATACTGAAAAATATACGTGTTAAAATATTCTCATCAGGTTTTCATGGTCTGCAAGGCGTTTGTATTACTCCTCCGGTACTAAAACCAAAATCAAGAGAAAAAAAATCACCGCGTTGTTATAATGATTTTTCACTCAAATTTCTCCTGCCTTCTTCTTATTATTTTTTTTTTGTGACTGAGTTTTTACATTTCTGATTTCGGAGTTTAAACTAAAAGGACCGCTGTTTGGGTCTTTCAATTGTTTCTACAATGTTCTTGTTTCAAAAGCTGTGAGAAAAGTAATGAAGTGCGATAGCAGAAACAGCGTTATGTAAGACACGAGCAAAAAACCATAAACAAAATGACTACCTCAAACAAAAACGACACCGAATGATGCGTCTTTAATATCGAACTCTTCCACGACGTCTTTATTTTTACTTGTTCTTTCATCCTGTGCTGTTTGAACATGGGCATAGTTAAAGTAGTTGTTGTTGTTGGTCCTCCCGGTGGTGTGGGAGGCAGGTTTCGCTCCGATGGTCTGGAGCGTGGTGGCACGAACGTCGCTGAGTGACGGGTCGACTCACTGCTTGTAGAGAACTATGTGCATTTATTTACACTCTAGTTACAAGTCCCAACTTGGGAGACCATCCTGCCTCCGCCTAAAGTCTCGACCCCCGTTCCCAATTTCTCTCAATCAAATCCAAAGTCCGAATCCCTCAAAATCCTCTCCGCACTCTTTTTGTAGGCCCGTGGGGGCCTCCTTTCCCCTCAGGAACCGACCAATCTCTTCAAATTCCACCACTCACACGTGGTACCCTGTTCTCCAATGGTCAGCGAGCTGTCAGCCTGGCGCTCCAACCGCCAAACCTAAATTCCTTGTAGAGTTGTTCTCTGCAATTTTCCCAGTCTGACTCAATTTTACACTAAGCGGCAAGATCTATATACAGGCACATTCGTCTAAAAGTCACAAGCAGCTGCAAGAACGGGCTTTCCCAGGGATCTGTCCG
Source organism: Ixodes scapularis (assembly GCF_016920785.2). Lineage (NCBI taxonomy): Eukaryota > Metazoa > Arthropoda > Arachnida > Ixodida > Ixodidae > Ixodes > Ixodes scapularis. The sequence goes on along the minus strand of NW_024609868.1, from coordinate 44,875,639 downwards.
AGCAGACTCCCGAAACCCGAGATGTTTCTTAACGACCGCGGGGGAACCGCTCCCGCATCTCGGCCGCTCTGCCCACGCAAACGCTCCATCCAAAACGGCGACACCCACAAAAAACGCTAAAAAAAAAAAAAAAAAAAAAAAAAAAAAAACAATGCCGACGCAACTCTGGAAAGTTCTAACAAAAGAAAACACCTTAACAAATAAGCATGATTTTTTTATACTTAACTGGCATCGCGTTGGCTTTCTTTTTTTTTTTTTGTATTTGGGCCGGTATTTCCGTTCGCAATGTCGATCCTGAAATTAGCGCTGTTGTTGTTTGTAAATGAAATCGATGGGTTTTCAGGGAAGCTAATTCAAAACGAATACTAGTATATATATTTCACGCGACATCTTACCGCTCACATTTCAGGTTGTTTGTTAAACCGTTTAACGAAGTAATAAAACAAAGCGCATGAATAATCAGTGCTTGTTAATTCTATCTACTTGAGCGTGATACTCGAAAAAACAAAAAAAAAACTGATTAGTGAAAGACGTTACGACTTAGGAGAGCTGGTGGAAAGCAAACGCGGCTAATAAAAAAGTAACAGTAAAATATAAAAAGATCATATATACAAATCAACGATTTACAGCCGGCTAGGCTGCAAAAAAACGTTCTTTGTCTTGAAAGATCGTTGAAATTTCGCCTGTCACATTTTGTTGTGTACATGCTTTTTTCCCTAAGCGGAGTTTCATTTTTCGGGTGATTTTATATCCCAGACTTTCTCAACTATCGTTACATCGATACACACGCCAATCTTGATCTCAGCACCTCCATGAAAAATATATTGGCTTCGAACATCCCTTTTTCTTTTCTCTGGCTCATGGTTACAACTTACCAGTCTCATATATCATATCGTGATTGTTCGGAAAATGCGTTCACTATATTTATCTTTCTAACAGACGTAAGATTTATAACCTTCTTTATTTCTTTTTGTGACCTGTGCAAACTCGGAGGCAAAAGAGCAAGCCTGAAGAAAGTAAATTGCAAACGACCCTTCTCATTGCATGTTTTTCATTATTATTTTTGTATGCACAGTTTTCCATCTTTCAATAGACTTTCTATCTCTCGCGAACACTTGCTTGCTTTCACCTTGACTCACGTTGTACTTCGTGTCTATCCAAGTGCAGTGGGATGACTAAAAAAATGCCTCAGGCTTTGCTACAAGTCGCCGTCAAGGATCACGATTTGATCGTGCCAATACCACAGCCACCACGAGTCCGTGAAATTATCTACAATGGAGTGATGTTTTCAACGCTCGCGAGCCTTTAAGGAAATAATGCAGAAATGTATAAGCATCCCAGGTGTTACGACCCAGTTCTTAGATTATGATAATAATTATAATCAAGGTACAGAGAATTAACAGAGAAAAGACAGGCAAGCTAGTGTACTTTGAACATTTTGAAAGCCCGAGTGTTACGATTATTTTCTTTTATTTGTATATGGTTCTTGAAAATTTTGAACGGGTATTGATCTTATTTCACTAACTTTTGCGGCAGTGGCTAAGCATAAAACGTTATACGAAAATTAGGCCGATGCTACGAGGTAATGAGACCAACCAAGCAGAGTCAAAAGCACAAGTTAATAGGCCTTTTTGCTTGGTTATGATTGGTTCAGCGATGATATTACTCGTACAGAGACATGAAGAACAACATGATGGTGCGCTTTATCACTGTCTGACTCGTTCCAAGTAGCGTCGGTTGCGTCTTGACTTAAGGTGAAATGAAGTATATAGGTAATCACGGTGCGATTTAAGGGACACGTGTGTGTGGGTGCGATGTGCATTTGAGAATTTACCCTATCGATTGTGATTTGAATTTGGGACTTGTCGGCAGAGTGGAGTGTTGTGAATTGTGTTAGTTATTGCCGCGTTTGTAGCACAGGAGTCTTCACACGCCCACGGGCAACTAATAAAATCTTTATTTGCAAGCGTCGATGAAACATTGCATCGATGTCTTGGATACCAGTTTTGTTTGGTTGGTGCTGCCCGCAAAGTTTATTCCGCAATAACTTACGTCGTATCACGTCAGAGTTTAGCAAGGTGCCACCGTTCAAGAGCGTGGCTCTAACAAATATTTTCAGTTCAAGAACCATTGTCTGTTAGTCAGCCTTACATCAATAACTTTGACAATCGCTACCCATTTAGATGAATTCAACGAGCGTCTTCCTTTTATCAAACTTTGTTACGACGAGAAAGGAATACCGGTCGTGCTCATAATGCGTCTTTGTTTGCAGCGAAAATCCGTCTATCTTTTAGTGCTTTTAATAAATTGTGAAATGAAATCAGCAATGTACTGTTTCAATATTACCGAATAATAAGGTTTGCTTAATCCTGGATTATACTGGAAAGTGCTTAGTGATTGTGACACTATCTGTTTTTCTAAACCGAAGTTTTCTTTATTCAGACAAGCTACTGGATAGATACCGCAAATTCTAAAACAGTGCGTGCTGTTTATTTAGACAAGCTACTCTTGCTTATTCAAGTTTCGCTTATTTCGCGCAAACTACTCGTCAGATTTTTGCGAACCCTCCTGGGATATGACTCATGTCCGGTGTGCCGCAGAAGTAAACAATGTGTGTTGTTTTCAAATGGCGAGGTATTGTTTCACTCTTATGTTCATGACACTCCGGATTGTAGTATTTTGTACATCATCTAGAACAGGCGCGACATGGTAGAAACTGTTTTCGTACAGATTGATACGTAACTCATGAGTAATCGCGACTCTTGGGAAAGGTGACTCGGCTCAGCTGCGATTGTCACTCCGTGGTGGAATACGGGATCTAGCCTGGCTTTCTATTCTGGGTTGACTTTTTCCGTTTTTAGTTGGGTTGACTGAACTGAGGATTCCGGCATTTGCATAACAATTATTGCTTTTCTTTTTATATGCCACTTTGATTATGTCTTCAGGTCTGCCTTTCATATACCTTGCCATCTTGAACATCACTGATTAGTTCGTCAAATATATTTGGCATGATGCAGCTTTGATTTAGTTAAATAATTATATATCTAAACTTACGATTATTGCTGTTATTTCAAGGTAGAAATACAAAACATGACATATACATTTATCATTTTATGCTCCTTATCAAATTTTAGAAGTTTCAATTGCGTTCTTTTGCTATCTCTATTTCGCTAGGAGAGTTGAACAGTTTTGGCGCAAGAGGCGAACTTGTGAAAGAATTTCAAACATTAAATGTAATTGTAAAATATATAACGAGGCAGACATTTAGCGTGGACCTTAAACTATATAAAAACATTGACAAAACCGTGAACTCATATAAAAGTATCCACATGTTCTACTCAGTTGTCAGTGCTAGTATCACATTAGACAATAGTTACTGTTTATTAATTTCAATAGAAACGTTGTCGTTCTTTTGTCAATTTGAGTTCGATCGAGAGTTGACTGTACGCATTAGAATGCGTTAAGTGAACGTTCCAGAGGTAATATGCGTGCCATAGCACATCTGCGCATCACAACACGGGTTTCGTTTCCTCCACTCAACCCCAATCAACGAAATAGACAAACATATACAAAACGTAATTGGCGCTGAGTAGCACTGTAATAAATAATGAAATACTTAGATACAAATACAATTAACTAGAACCTAATTGTCGAATTCACCTTCAACTTATTGCTTCTACGTGCGAATCACCCAAACGAGAAATTAAAATATCGGTCCGACTCTTCAGTTCCTCGTGTTAGCAATCGTAGTTACTTTTGGTACACCGAAAGGGAAACAACAAAACGAAACTCCCATAAAACCCTTTCGCCTTCCCAAATGCGAAACCAAACAAAGAACCAATGCCGAAAATTTGCGCACGAATTAAACCAGGAAACACTTCCGTAAACAAGATAAACAAGCCCCCGAATGCGAAAGAAACAATGGCAAAAGAGCCCAGGAAGCAAATCCCACTGCTATTGTCCGAATCGCAGCTTTCGCCTTCAGCCTCCAGCCCCACATTGGGCGCCAGAACGCGTGCTCCCCGGAGTATACAGTCTGCGCAGCAGTTTCCCACCCTTCCAAGATTCAGGTCTGTGGGAGATCGAGGCGGCGACGGACAGAATCGCCCTCCCCCCCTCCCCCACCCCCTCCAATTACACTAAGAACAGCCCCCCCCCCCCCCCCCTCCCAGCCATTCAGCTTCCCGGTATAATGAGTCTCACAGAAACATCCGGGGACTGCCGTATCCTAACGGCGGATAGGGGCCGAGGTGGCTCGGGAACGTTCCGTGTTATGGCCCTAATTAAATTCCGGGAGCGCGATCGCGTATATACTAACGACTTCGCTTGGCCACCGTGCCGCTCTGTATACAGCACCCCGTCCGTCCTCGAGCAGACAGTGCGGTGGAAGCCAAGCGCTCGTTACAACCAGTGTTACGTCTATCTCTCGCCACGTGATCATGGCGCCTTCGGCTCGGATGTAGGGCAGAGCGTGATCACGTGACGACAGAGAGAGGTGTATGTGATTGATTCCGACGAGCGCGAAGCTTCCACCGCACTGTCAGCTGAAGCATGAGTTGAGTTTAATACCGCGTATATTTAAAAAAAAAAGGGTCGGGGGAGGAGGAGGTTTTATGCGAACTGAGCTTTCTTACGTCTGCTCGTTGCTCCGTATACCTGCGGCGTCGTAGAGGAGGTAGTTTCCTAATCCCGGCTGCGGTGGCAAGAAGCAATTTAGGTGTGCGTTTTTTTTTTCGACTTTGTTTCTATGCAGCGTTCAATGAGCGTGCAGGATTTAGATAAGAGCCTGCCTTGTTATGTCTCCAGCAAACCGTGATTGTTTAAATGCCAAAGGCAAGAGGATTTCTCCTTCTTTTGTTATTGTTTTCTTTTGCTCGAGTTGGCGAAACTGATGCGTACCTGTTGACTCTGCGCTTATTTTGTTTTTATTGATCTCAGCGTCGTGGGTTCCTGCTCTGCTTTAGTGAACGCGTTTGTGGCGTCGCGTGAAGATGGCGTCCGTTTCGGAAATGGTTTTGCTCGAAAGAAAACTCGGAACGTGTTCCGCTCGGTAGAAAGCGGTGCGTTTTGTATGCATGAGCGGGCAACGAACGTCAACAAAACATGCACATGCTGTGTAATGACCGATGTTTACCAATGTGGAGAAGCGAGACCGACGCTTTTTTCGCTTCTTGCAAAACGTGGGGAGTGACGCTTTGTCGGGAACACTCACCAGACAACGGCGCGCAATATGCTACTGTTGCGCTGCGCACGCTTTGTAACCGCGGCGTTTTATCACGGTCACAAAGGGTCGGGTCAATGCCTCTTCTGGTTATATAAAAGTTCTCGCCATGAGCGCTGAGTGTTCGCATTCAGCCGAAGGTGATGTCATACGTTTTACGAAGCGTCGCAGTTAAGTATATAGAAATCATGCTTATTAATTAAGGTGTTTTCTTTTGCTAGAACTTTATTTCTAAGTGTCGGCGTTTTGGAGGGAGCATTTGCGTGGGCAGAGCGGCCGAGAGGTCGGAGCGGTTCCCCCGCGGTCATTAAGAAACGTCTCGGGTTTCGGTAATCTGCTCGGACAGATCCCTGGGACAGTTATTGTTGCAGGTGCTTGTGGATGTTAACCGAGTGTGCCTGTGTATAAAGAGTTTTGCCGTTTAGTGTAAAATTGTCGCTTTTTGCCCGGCGCAATAATTTAGCGGTTGGCGCAAGCCGGACTGGGAAGAATGCAGAGAACGACTCTACGAGGAATTTGGTTATGGCGGTTGGAGCGCCAGGCTGGCAGCTCGCCGACCATTGGAGAACAGTGTACCACGTGTGAGTGGGGGAATTTGAAGAGATTGGTCGGTTCCTGAGGGTAAAGAAGGCCCCCACGGGCCTACAAAAAGAGTGCGGAGAGGAGTTTAAGGGATTGGGACTCTGGATTCGATTCAGAGAAATTGGGGACTGGGGTCGAGACTTTAGACGAGCCAGGATGCTCTCCCAAGTTGGTAATTGCAACTAGTGTAAATAAATGCACTTAGTACTCTACAAGCGGTGAGTCGACTCGTCACTCAGCGACATTCGTGCCACCATGTTTCAGGCCATCGGAGCGAAACCTGCCTCCCACACCTCCGGGAGGACCAACAACTTAACGGTCGCCTTTACCACTAAGCGTCTAACGACCTCATGCGCCCAAAAAGCTACATCCGCAGAAATCTAAGCATTTGAATTTTTATGGTACCTGCATCTGTAGAAACGCTGCTTGCCCTTCCGCCGTGCTTTGACTGTGCGTGCACGCATGAGGCTCACCAGGCGCCCAAACGTTATCGAAGTTGGGATACTCACGCAGGCGGCGGGCCGACTGAAACTCCTCCCTACCATTCCTACGTTGTCAGCGACTATGAGAGCCCATGTGATAGAAAGCAAGCCATGTAACGCATTTTCCGGTGTCTGATCCGCCGAGTGCACATACCTAAAAGTTGAAAATTTACCCGGTGCGGACTATACGAGGTGTTGTATTTTTAGATGGTTCACTGTGACAAGGCGTGAAGAATGTTTTCAATAACAGAGGATATTAATAGTGATTTGTGTATGATACAATCTCCTCAATTAGCTAATACAGAAGGCATTTGTCTAGATGGGCTGTGTAGGAAAGGTTTACGTTGGGATATGGGGATAAGTGGAGACTGTGCACCGCGTGCAAAATATCTATGCAAAACAAACTTTTTTTTTTAGTCGAAATCGACTTCTGCGGACTATACATCGGGTGCGGAATATACACCGGACGCGGACTATAGACCGGAAAATACGGTACACATAATATGTGTAATCATGCAAACGCTGATCGTATAACACCATTTAGTGAACAGTCCTCCTGGGAAACAGGCATAGTAAGAAAGCATAAGCCCCGTGCTCTCCCCGACGCTTCCATTGCTGGACAGCGTTCAGCAGTTAATATGAACATTTTCTCACGGATTTAGAGACGGGAATAACGCGTTGTAAGCAAATTACGTATACTCAGTGTGACGATGGACTATTTCTAGAGGTCCACCAGACAACACTGATGGCCATCCATATTACGGGCGGCGCTTCCTGCGGGAGGCGTGCGATTGGACCTGACTTTACGCAGAGAGCTTAGTGAATACACTTGCCCGTATGGAATACATTTTGTCCCGACTACGCGCTCAGAGCTGTGCAGTAGTCGTGTTCGATGTATGCTCCAAATGTATGCCCAAATGTGCAAGCTTCGGATAATCTACGCAGCAGTTACCAGAGGGCGACTACTATTTGAAAATGATTTATTGCGCAAACATTTTTGAATTTACACATTTAATTTACAGGGGTAATATACGCTTAGCATTCTTTTAGGTTAGATGAGGCCTATCTTATTGGTTTAACACTTGGAAAAGAACGACACCAAACTTACGGTAATTGTGTAGAAAAAGGTACGCATAAAGTATCGTTATAGTAAGCTTAGCATACTTCAACTTAAGCATACATTTTGTATATATTTAATTTAAGTTGTGTCTTTGCAATGTGCTGCGCGCGTAAGCCCAGTCTGGCGTCTAAGATGTAAACCCTGAAAGCGCAGGGAGTTCCAGAGTTAAGAAAAGCGTATTTCTCTGCCCAGGTAAATGAACTATGCCATCTAGAATGTTCAAATTTATTGAGACTGACACTCTAGCGGTTGGTCAGATTGAGAAAGTTTGAAGACGTGACGTTACCTGAATTGAAAGATACTTGAGAAAAATGAACTTTCTCTATCAGCCGGCCTCCATGCACCTGAACTTTATTTTGTCAAAACAAAAGCAAACAAAAAATACATGTTTGCCGCCTGTAGCATCTATTTCAGTAAAACAAACTTTTTCAGTAAACAAAAAATATATATATTATATTTTCTTTTCTGACAAGTGGTTTTTACTTATATAAATCGCACGAGCGTTTACATTACCATTTATTGTTTTGAGGGTACTTTAGGCTGATGTGGACGTTGGCTCGCAGAGAAATTTTATTTTTCTCAATTATGTTTTAATCCATGTAACGTCATCTTCTCAAACTTTTCAGTTCTATTATAATTCATATCTTCACATACTCACAGACTTGGAGTTTTCTGCGATGTATGGTTGATTTATCCGGGCCGAAAAACACGGTTCTCTTCCCTCGTGAACTCCCTGTATATTTCTAAGTTAGCAAGCTAAAATATTTCTCGAGTGAATGTTTTGAAGCATTTCATAATAGTACAAATTATACTTCTAGTTAAATTTTTAACAAGGAACAGCTCATCTGATGTAATTCGAAAATGATGACACACTGGTTTTACGAATAAAATTTGTAGCAGATGTTCGTCCCCTTCTCATTCCTGATGTCGCGTCATCTACGTGAATAAGCGGCGAAATTGCTGATGAATTTATTGGTTTATATCTTATTTACTCGAGTTGTAGACACACCCTACACGAACAAAGCTTGCTTATCCGTTTCTCCTCCGGAGCACGCGATCGACAGGGGGCGCCCAGCAGTGACTTACGAGACAGACATTTTCTCCACACGCGAAAATGCGATCTACGCAGGACGCGCGGATTAATGCTTTTCCGACCCCTTTAAGTGATGCGTTAGTTATTCAGATGGCTCTGATTGGCTGTATGCGGGCTTTGCGGGGAAAATAGGCGCACGAGATTCATGCTCGCAAACAATGCGTTCGTTACTCGGTTAAATAGGGTACGTTCACTGATTGATTCAAAGGCAACATGCGTCCATTGTGCGGGGGAGAAGACCGCCGCTTTGTTTTAGGACAAACATTTTTAGCGCTAGAAAGTTTATGAAAACGAAAACGAGCTAACAGTTTTTTTTGTTTTTGTTTTGTTTTTATTCAGGCAGCACTAGGGGTGACACGTCGCGGAATGCATTATGCACTTCAAAGAATCTCGTGATATCTACTTTCTCGCAAAGCACTTTCGAAAGCCAATCGAAGCAATTCACGTAGGGAGTTCGGCAAATGGTAAAACTGTAACTAGGATTAGACCTAAAAAAAAAAACAATCGGTACACTAGACATAATGTTTCACTTGCTTACGTTTTGCTCCGTGTTCCGGGCTGACTTTTTTTTTTTTCTGGTGTATAAACATATTTTTAGACACGTCATACGTCGAGCTCTCTCCGTGGATTGCAGCAACTGGCTACCCTAAGCGTTTTGCAGAAAAGTAAACTCACCAATTTTTTTTTTTTTTTTGTCAGTATACGAGCTGCCGAGAAGGCGCATTTGTTCGCAACGGTTTTATTTTGCTAACGCTAGACCAGTTGGCCACTGACTTTCTATTTTATATTAATCAACTTTGATTCATATTTGAAATTGGCTAATCAAATCTTACACTGCTGCCGTTTTCAGTCGAGCGATTTTTCGAAAGAATTCAAGATTTCGAATTGAGAGAAAGAGATCGATACGGAATGAAGCCTGGGGCACTTTTCTTTCGTGCCGGAGTTTAGACATAAGCCAACGTAGAACGAGATACGATGGCTTACTCCACCGGCCACGGAATTGTATCTTCAAGATAAATACTTAACCAAAACTTGTTGTTGGCCTAGTTGGTTCATGATGCAGTCTAGAGGTTTTTTGCGCTTGTCCGTGTCTACTCGCTTCTGATTGTCCCTTGTGTCGCGCAAAAAAACCTCTAGAAATACTGAAATACCTCTAGAATACTGAATACTAAAAAAAAGGGTATCACCTTACACCCTTTTGTCCCATATAATACACCCCAAAACTTCATTTCGACGTACAGCGCCCTATAGTCGAACAGACGGCACCAAATTTTACCAGGGGCTTGATAACGGTTCGATATAACTTATTAAATTGCTAAAGTACGTAGCAAAGACGAAAGAAAAAAAACACGGAGCTTTTGCAGTACGACCAAGAAAACTCCGATAATCTTTTTTGTAGTCAATAATACGTACATCAGCTATCTTAATAAGTTGTACCACACGGCTATCAAGCCCCTCGTAAACTTTGGGGCCGCCTGTTCGATTATGGGGCGCTGTACGTCGAATTGAAGTTTTGGGGTGTATTATATGGGACAAGGGGTGTAATAATACACCTTTTTTTCTGAGAGTGAGGTCAGTATGATTATAAGGCAGTGTTTGACTTGCCACAAATCAACTCCTTCCTGCTCATGTGAAGCGTGAAACAATGTACTCCTGTACTTTTGAGCCGTGCCGTACCTGTCACTGGAGCATAAAAACTAAACAAATTTAACTTTTTTTTTTAATTGCTCACAATAATTTGTCACGTCTTTCTCGGGTCACCAAATATTTATTACAAAATTGTATAGTGTCTGGGAAGAAAACTCACTGCCGCTGAGATCGGCTGCGACGGAGACCGTACCCGATAATCAGCAGTGGTCTCTTATACTATACTACTTGCTATGCCTTTTTGGCACGCCTCCATGGCCGATGAAGGCGCGTGCCTAAAAGGCCGCTCTAAAATGTCTGAAGTCAACTCACGTATTCAGGAATGAAACGCCTAGCCATTCTTGTATTTATCTACACTCCGCAAAAGTGCTCATTACTTTTTTTTATATATAGCTCCTTAAGTACCCAGTGCAGGGGTTCGTGCCATTACCTATAGTGGCGAACACTCTCTGGCACTCTTCGTGCAACCCCTGATGGTCGCGTTCACATTAAAAAAAAAAATCTGAAGTTTGGGCGTTAGATTGGGAGATGAATACGAAAACGGCGAACGCAATAAACCCCAACTTCACTTTCGTGCATTTCTGCGGTGTACTACAGAAGAAATTACAAGTTTATTAATATTAATATAAATCCGAGGTTTCATTCCGTACTCTGGCATCTGTATAAATAAGATAAAAAAAAATTAACTGCAGATTTTTTTTCTTTTTTATAAATAAACGCAATAAACACGTCATAAAATTGCCGACCATCAAAAGCTAATGCAAACAAGCCAGCTCTGCGTTTGTATATGATGTTTGTCACAGCGTGCCTTGCCTCCTGCTCGAGACAGGTCTTGAGCTAGGCAGCGTTGAGATGTCGAGATCTGGCGAAGCCAGATACCCGGAAACGCTGACAGAATCACTCGGGTACGCATGTTGAAGGGGCTTGTAGCAAAAGAAACGCTACAATTTGTTCGGGCTGGAGCTGAAGGATTTAGGTCTGGCGTCAGACGAATTCAGAGGCCAAGATATGATGCACTCCACGTGTCTAAGAGGAGCCCATAAAACAAAATGCCTTACGATCTCCGCATTATACGTACAGACTCTCAAGAACTAATTCGTCGACGCGTTTATTGAAGTCGAAACCATGCAAATTACTCTCCGTGGCGAAGTAGTTCCTTTTATAGAACTCACGCAGTGTTGCTTGCGAGGGTTTATAAAGTTATCTCTCAAACATTACGTGCGTGATGAGCGGGTAATTGAAACGATCGAAATTGGGTAGTTACCGACAGCCATTTTCCTCAGCTTTTGTGATGGCACGTCGTACTCTCACACAAGCTGAGGGGAATGCCGGTCTAGTTGGTCAGGACATAATTGCCTAAAAATTCGCTAAGGCGAGTAATCAAAAAAGCTAGTTGAGTTCAGACACTGTGACCCTGGGGCGTGGAAAGGAAGCGGAACAGGAACTTCGTGTTTGTGTACTGTCCCACCCTCGCTCCGGGTTTACAATGTCTACAAATCTTTACGGCGCACATTTATTGGTACTTAAAGGCCTATCGGCATCTTTTTCTCCAATCTTTTTTTTTTTTTTTTACTTTCTCCCCTTTCCTAATGAACGCGGGTGAACCAGGGGAATCCAAGTGTCTCTATAGCGCCTTCTGAGCCCTCGCGAGTTAAGGACCGGACCAAAAGCAGTACTTATCGAAATGACAGAAAACCCCGGATGCGAGCGCCATCAAACTACTCTCCGTGAGACAGATATAGTTTCACATAACCATAACGGGGATCATAAAACTCCGAAGTGCCTGAAGAGTGCCCTCTCACTACGCCCACGTTTGACGGGTGAGCGGGGTCCGACCAGATCAACGGACGATAAAAAAAACGCGCAGCAGCTGAAGCGGATGATGTCCGTAATAATACGCCTCCGCATGACTGTCGCGTGCAAGCGACGTCACCTGGAATTACAATCTACGTGATGACCTACAAGACGTTTTCGAAAAAAAAAATTAAAAACCGTCTTTTATACAACCGTATTCGAAACGAAGCGGTCAATTAAATAAAGTGGAAGAAACAAATGACGCTAAAGACGCTAAAAAAAAACAAATGTATCAGGTCGATTAATGAACGTGGGTATTTTGAAACAGGAATGACAAATGACTTATACAGAACATAGAGAAAAACAGTTATCACTGAGTTAAAGCTGTTGTTGTTGTTGTTGTTCCTCCCGGTGGTGTGGGAGGCAGGTTTCGCTCCGATGGTCTGGAGCGTGGTGGCACGAACGTCGCCGAGTGACGGGTCGACTCACAGCTTGAATAGAGAACTATGTGAAATTATTTACACTCTAGTACAAGTCCCAACTTGGGAGACCATCCAGCCTCGTCTAAAGTCTCGACCCCCGTTCCCAATTTCTCTCAATCAAATCCAAAGTCCGAATCTTCTCCAAATCCTCTCCGCACTCTTTTTGTAGGCCCGTAGGGGCCTCCTTTCCCCTCAGGAACCGACCAATCTCTTCAAATTCCACCACTCACACGTGGTACACTGTTCTCCAGTGGTCGGCGAGCCGTCATACTGGCGCTCCAACCGCCAAACCTAAATTCCTTGTAGAGTTGTTCTCTGCAATTTTCCCTGTCTGACTGGCGCCAATCGCTAAGTTATTGCATTGGGCAAAGAGCGACAATTTTACACTAAGCGTCAAAACCCTCTGCACACTGGCACACGCGGTTAACATACACAAGCAGCTGCAAGAACGGGCTGTCCCAGGGATCTGTCCGAGCAGACTCCCGAAACCCGAGACGTTACTTAACGACCGCGGGGGAACCACTCCCGCATCTCGGCCGCTCTGCCCATGCAAACGCTCCCTCTAAAACGCCGACACCCACAAAGAACGCTAAAAAAAAAAAAAAACAATGCCGACGCAACTCTGGAAAGTTCTAACAAAAAAAAAAAACACCTTAATAAATAAGCTTGATTTCTATATACTTAACTACTGTCTTCTGTAATCTCTGTAAATATATATTCTAACCCTAATAATTGCGCCAGTACTGCAGTCTCCACTCAGTTCCCTCAAATTAGGTACAGATATGGATTTTTTTCCTCTTTCAACGACGTATGTAAGACGGGAAAAAAGTAATGAAATTCTGAAAATACTAAAATCCCACTGCCAAAAAAAAAAAAAGCATCTTTGTCATCCACTGCGTTATTAGGTCTTTGCAAGTGACCCGGGGATATCCCCGCCTGATGTAGTCATCTACTCGCCTCTTGGTGCCCAATGTTTCACAAAGCTGTTCGTTTCTGTCCGATAAGCTGGGATGAAATAGACTGGACATAAACCCGGCTTACGAATGCAAAACTGAATGAACGACAAACAGGGCGCAGCAAAGGCATGCAGTATGGCAGCCTCCTCTACAGGAAATAGACCGTGCCCTCGTGCGAATATTGGAGCCGGCACGGCAGGCTTCTAGTCTTTGGGAGGTGCTCGAATAACACAGGCTCTAAACTAAACTTGCGAAAGAAACCGTGATTTAGTTGTCGCGCACCGCGCTCGCATGCCAGGCGCGGCTCGTTTATTTTCTTTATTACTTTTTTAATGTAGCGTGGAATTGTTTGTAGGTATGCCTTTTCACGGGGCTTTTCATGCAATGTAGTGACGCAGGTTAGTTAAAACATGACAGTTGCTATTCAGAAACGTATGTTTTAGGTCTAACAACATTACAAGCCGTATATTTTATGGTAAAAAGAGAGCCAGAGGCACTGTAGAACTAGGGGATCTGCAATTATGTTTGTTTCAAGCGAGCTTAACAGAACACAGAATTTCAAAGATTTTAATAGAATTGTATCCCTCCCTTTTTTTTCTGCTTTACCGCTAATCCGCATTTTAAGCGCCCTGGTAAGGCGCCAGATCGTGTTCGCAAAAAGTCGTTCAGTGCCATATTCTTTCTCAAAAGTCCTTGACGAACAGCCTGTAAATATGTCTACCCTCAGCACTGCATGCCCCTCACTTCTCAATCTGTGTTGGCTACAATGCATTGCCACGATGCGCGAGGTGTGCGCATTACCTTGTGTAACGTCACATTTAATGTGACGTTACACAAGGTCGTTTAACACGACTTGTATTTTTGTTGTGTTGATCAGCGCCGGAAGCTGCCCAATTATATACTATACAATCATCTGCCAGAACTGCTGGGTCTCCTTTAGGAGCGACAAAGCACTCTTCCGCACCCTTTCTTCTTGTGACTTTCTTTTATTACTCTCCATAGAACCCTGAGTTCTGTTCATTCTGGTGGACCGGTCATTTTCCCACATGGCTTCTCCCTTTAATTAGGTGACTTATTTTGTTCCTTTTTTTTTTTTTTGCAGTTTGCTTTACTTGAATATGTGAAGTTTGGTTACCTGTTTGATTGCTCAAGCCATTCTGCTTGAAGTGGTTCAGAAATAAATATTAAAACTAATTATATAAGTTTTATTTATGCAAAATGAGAGTGCAAATTAAAAAAAAAACATTTGGGTCGAGTGAAAAAAAAAAGAAGCGTAAGTATATAGTTGGCATAAGCGAATCTAAACAAGCTATAAAAAAAATAGCAAGCAAAACCTGTTAGAGGGACACATAATGCAAAACAGAACTTCATATGTCGTTATATTAAAATATATAGATCTTTTTTTTCTTTTTGAGCACTAATGAACATCTCGGGTGTAGTAAAGAGATATAAAGCGTATTCTTGGTGCAAACAAGACCTACATTTATATTGCCTTTTTTTCTGTGTGTGTGTGGGGGGGGGGGGGGGGGGGGAGGGAGTTTACATTTGCCCGTATATTAAAAAAAGGCTCAAGGCATGCCGAATTGGTGGCAATGTTATTTCTGCCTCGAGAATACGATTTATATTCCCGGAATGGCGTGTGCTCTGGTGCCTCCCTTGCTGTTTCTTGTTCTTGTTGTTGCTGTTGTTGTTTTTCTTTTCTACACGTAAGTACTTTACTAGAAGCGATAAAATATTATCTCCATTTTTTTTTACCCCGTAGTTTAACTGCCCACTAATGACTCAGTGGCCAAAGTTCATTCTAGATCATTTATATTAGCTATATTATCATAAACATTATTCCAACGTTGACGATGTAAGTGTAGCTATATAACAGATATAGAAACCCTATAAAAGTAAACCCGATAAATATTGAATGCATATATCTATACTTCTATCACATTCTTGCATGTAATTTTGCTTTATGATGCGTGTAAAATTGTTAGGGCCGCGTACACGGGCAGTTGTATTTCTTCGTTGGGTCATCCTCTGAGTGATTCTGGCCGCGTGAGCTAATTTCCGCCTCTCCACTTCCCTTAATCTTCCTCCCGTTGCTGTGGTTACGGGCCACTTCAGAACCCTCTATTCGCTTTACTGTACATCTCCCCGTAGCGCTTGCTTTTGGAACGAGAGCCACGGAGGATCTGTCCTCGACAGCTCGCGCAAGCGGCCTTCATTTTCTCGTTGCCATTCAGAGCCGGTGAATAATTTCCTCGCGTAATATAGAAAAGGTCACTGAGGCAACTGGCTCCCACGAGCCGCCTTCCGATGAACCTCCCGTTCTGCCGCCGAAGAAAACGCGCACTAGCGCGCTTTTGCGAAATACATGCACCTTTTTTCTTTAGAATAGACACGCTTTTGAAGACGGTCCTTTGTTATGCCGATGGTAATACAATTTCTTTGTTTACTTGCTTTCCTTTTCGTCCGACGCGGCGGGCTTTTGCCAGATGGAAAACGTTTTCCAGTATTTCACCTCAGACGGCGTTCGGGGATGGTCCTAATCAAAAAAAGGGAAAAAGAAACGCGTGGGCGACGCAGAAATGGGGAGCGCACACAGATGGCTTTCGACGGTGTTTCCAAATGGTTTGACGCATTGTGGCTGTCGAGACATTGTGCAACAATATATAATCAGGCCTTTCATTGATCCATTTGTCAATTTCATCGCCTGGCGTTGATGCTGTAGACGTTGATTGGTCCTGTTGACGTAGTATGGCATGCTAATACTATTTTGCATACTACGATTTTGCGAGTGACGCCCACAGTGGAGACCATTAGGGTCTAGAACGAGAGTCTAAGAGAGCTTCCGCATTGATCATCGTCCGAGGAGAATAAGAATATTCGTAGCATTAAACAGATTAGAAGTTGTGGACTTCAAAAGAACCATACGTGAAGTGGAAGTCGATGACGGTAAGTTGGATACGGTATTTCTCTTCCTCTTGAGATTACCACATCGCTAGGATTCCGTGTTTTAGGAGTATACTGTTCGGCAGATTCGTAGAGTGTTTTCCGGAGTTTATCAGAGTTTATCTTGAGTAATTCTCAATTTTCTGAAAGATCGAGTTCAATTTCGCAGTGTTTCCTATTAAACATAAATAAATAATATACGGGTGTAAGCGTATGCTACATAAAAAAATATCAAACGCGCCTGTGTCAATCAATATTACCTCAGCTGGATTTGGCGTTGATGCCATTGCCATTGGCAATGCTAATTTGTCCCACGACAAACGTTATACAAAACTGTTGATTCCATAAACGTCTATATTTTAAAATCAATAAGTTCCTGGAGGTAGCGACTGGGAAGCTCGCTTTCCTTTAATCGAATTCCACAACGTACCCCGCGGCCGCGCGAGGTGGGATGGTAAAGAATGTAATGCACTAGAGTATAGTTTCAACTGCCCCTCTTCCCCCTTTTACGCAATCCTTATGGTCCATACCCTTCACTGTTATAAAAACACACCCTCTACTTTCTCTAAAGCAGAAATAGTCGGCCCTAACTGAAAACCAAAACAGTGGTGTTTGTCGTGACTAAAGCACAATGACCTATTGTCCTTAGTGAACCCAGGATCCTGGTTCAATCCCCAACCCTGCCTCTTCGATCTGGATGTGCATCGTACCGGCGTGCGGTGTGTACCGCTGCCGCGCGGTGCACGTTAAAGACCCCAGGCTAGCGGTTTTACTGCACTGGCTAAATTTCATATCTGCAGCTGGGAGACAAGTCGCCCGTTGAGGCAGACTAAGTTCTAGGCGATATAAGCATACACACAACCCAATTTTATTTCATTGAACCTTCACGAGATAAGCGGTAAGACCCCTTTTGGTAATGGTCCGAGATTGGAAAGATAACTGTAGTGGCATTTTCCAAGGCCTGTGCGTTGACCAAGCTGAATTTTAAAATACCGTCCTTTAGTTTACTTAAGGACGAGGGGGCGGGGGGAGGGGGGTATTGCCACATCAAAGTTCGGAGTCTATTGGATAAAAAAATTTTACCGGTGGGTGTGTGTTTTTGTTTTTTCTTTTTCGCATTTATCTAAAATCGGAGAACCCTACACATGGGATAAAATGACTGGCACGCTTTTTCTGAATGGAGTGCCGCAGACCATAGCCAAGACTCTCCTAAGGTAACGGTATTTAAAGCGTTTTTTTCCTTGAAATATATGCTGAAGTGTTTAATGGTTAGACAGTAACAAACCCCATTATGTAACGGGAAGATTTATACAAAGTCAAAGAGAGAGGTAATATTTCGTAAAATTTTAAATATAAGTAATACGCAATTGGAAAAAAAAAATTCGATTAACTTGAAACATTTTTTTTCTTCCTTTTTTTCTTTTTTTTTTACTTTTACGACATTTCGTTTTGCAACACTGGGATGCTTGACCGATAAACACGTGGTGTGAAAAGAAGTCTGGCGAGTAAGAACTTAGAAATGCAGACTCGTCGGTTATGTTCAAAGCCTGAACAAACTTTTTTTTTAGGTGTTCATGCTACAGGCCTTTTTGACAACGTCGCTCTTTAATACTTCCTTCGAAATTCACAGTCCTCAAACGATTCTAGAATTTTATAATTATCATCGATAGAAATCAACTTCCGTGGAGTCAAAGGCGCCACCAGCTTTGGATAGTTGTTCGACACAGTTTAACGACTCTGTTTTCAGATTTTTTTAATTGTTGTCGATTGCTTAAGCAATTTATACTTATGTCTGTCGGGTGATGCCCACAACAAATGCTCGCACAAGGGTATAGCGCCACCGCTGCTACGCACCACGCTACACGAATACCTTCTTCAACATGACATTTATACAACGCTTAGTTTGGCATTGCAGCCCAAAGCAATACAGCTTACGCAGCAAAGAATATTATTTTGAAACCTGATTCGAGATCCTATTTGTTGTGAAACGCAATGTCGTTTCAACGCCGCCAGAGCCATATAAGGTATACATATAATCCATGTGCGTTCAGAACAACCTTATAACGTTTCCACGACGACGGCGCATTATTTCGCGAGGAAATCACCCGTCCACGTCGATCCTCCTCGCGGAGTCCAGAGCCTTCGCCGTTGTCAGGGAAACGGTTACGTACGAAAACCCATTTGCGCAAAGCCCGAACCTTTACCTTTTTGGGGTCGAGATCGTCGACGACACGATCACGACGGCGCTGTTCCAGGATTTGTTCGCCCGGTGAATAGAAATAAAACAGAAGAGGCACGACTCCTTTGGGCGGCGATCGCAAAAAGTCAAGCATGCATGGTGAACGGAAACGCCCGATCTTCATGCAGAGTGAACTCGTGTTCGATTAGTGCTAGTTGTGAAAGATCGTGCGAAAAGTTCATCAAAGTTTTTACACAATGTTCCTCCCCCCCCCCCCCTTTCTTTTTTGCATCCCTCTCCGACGAAATCATCTCACGCTATGGCTACAGAGGTTTCTATGCTCTGTTATTATGGTGCGGGACACTACCTCAGGCTGACAGGCTACTTGACAAGCAAAATCAGCAGTTTGATAACAACAATCACCAAGAGATGAGATCGGTGACGGAGTTTGCGCATTCGCGATTGTCCCAGGCAAAACGCAATATTATATTTGTGGCATTAAACACGGTAGTGAGCTGCCTCTTCGGAATAACCGTGAAACGAAGGCTTAGGGCGGTAAACCAAATAATATTCTCCGTTGCTAGTAATCCTAATTAGTTGGCATGGGTGCTTTCTTACGAACAAAGAGCCTGCTGTCCAATACGAACAATTCACTTTAGACGACGACATGCATCATTATTGTTTCCTCTTCATAAAATTTATGCCAAAGCTGACAATGCAATTCACATGGTGTCTCGCTGCGTAATTCACACGAATCCGCATTCTTTAGCATGCATTTTAATTTTCAGGAATGTAATTCAATGTTTAAAACATCGCACGATCACGAGCAATAATGGTTTGAGATAGTTTGGCAAAACTGTTCTCGTTTATTTTATTTCTTTATTTCCATAAATAAGGAACATTATCGTACCGTGAAGATTTCCCCTCTTAGACAATACTCCTTAGCGGTGGTATGAACGCATCATTAAGAATACATTTTACAAAAGCGAATATATAACCTGCCCGTATTGTAATCACGATCCCAAAAGTTCCAGGTTTTGCAGCAAAATATATATCACCTGAAAGCCATTTTCACGGCCAATATTCAATTAACCAACATTTTCATTTAGTATCCAGCCGCTAGCACTGTACCCAGTGTGTATCACGAAACGCAAGAAAAAATGTTCTTTAAAAAAACGCCAATCATTCCACAAAAACGTTGTTGATGCTGTCTGCTTTAGCCTGCGTTTCTATTGAACGCAATACACGTGTTTGCTTCTAAACGCTCAATAAAGCGGCAGAATCGTTCATACCTTCCGTAATTTTTTTTCATTAGTTTATTTGTCACAAGCTTCAACAAAAGTGTTATCCGCGTTATTGCACTCAACATGCCACCTGACAGCAATATCACGAATCAATGCGCAGATGGCGAAAAAGCCAGTATCCACACCCTTTTTTGTTTAACAACAATCACGCTAAGGAAATGTATCGGGCGGGCCTGGCCCACATTTTGTCTGCATATATTTACAAATTTTTCGGATAGCTTTTTTTTTTTCCTCAAGCGTGAAATTTATTTGACGATTTCATAATCGCCCATTCCTCATAACTAGCGCGTAGAATTGATATATTAAAATCCATACAACAATCAGTCAATACCCTCTTGCAGGTAAAGAAAAGCGGGACAAGCTACTTTCGCCAAGCCCTATACACCAACACAGCGTTTCGAAAGAAGCCCGCTTGGCCCGCACCAGGTGTGGGCACTGCGCCTGCGCAGAAACCAAAATTGGGAGGAGTGAAGCGTCTGCTTATGCGCAGTACCGACAGCAGCGCCACCTCAGTGGTGTGACGTCAGGGAGTTGAGTTGGTCTATACCTTTTCCACTTTTGCGAGCGAACGCTGGAGCGGACGTGAGAGAGGAGGCGACCCCATTCGCCTCCTGTCTCGAATAATAATAGTAATAATAATTAGTCTGTTTTTTTGCACAGTAAACAAATTACACAATTAATCAAAGGCCCGCGAAAGCATGGCGATGCTTGGGCGCGGTGCCTGACAGCCAGCGGAGGTGCAAGTATTTATAGTCAGAAACAAAACAAAATGACTTTCAGCCTTTCCATCCTGGGGAAGAAGGAACACCAGCGGAGCTGTACCATGGAAAGTAATTGCCGGCCGCAAGTCGGTAAGCCAGAGTGGAAAGGCTGCCGCCATCTATAAGCGACGGAGGCAACCAGATACGTGGTTTGCCGCCGTCGCTCATAGATGGCGGTGGGTGTCCAGAGTTCGGTGTCTTCATTTCTTTGCGGGGGACACGATCCTGGGGAAGCTAGCCCTTAACAGCTCAGCTGTAAAAATATTGCACGGAAGAAAAACAGATCACAAGCGAATCAACCCGTGAAACAAATTACAAATGTTTAATTTATACTATATATACAATAAGAAAAAAATAACACACAGTAGAAACATATTACAACCTAACAAGCCCGTAAAACTGATTCAGATACGGTAATTCATGCCCAATATTTTAAGTTCTTTTTTTTCTTTTTTTTGCAGCTCTAAGCGATTGCCATTTTATGATTTTAACGAGCAACATATTATGAGAAACAAAAAGTGTTAAAAAGCCGTACTCTTTTTCCGTAATGTGTCAAATGTTTTGGTAGAATAAACCTTTCTGTCCTTCTTAAGACCCTTTTCTTGTCTAGTGACTTTTTGTCAGACGTTTACGTAGCTCAACTACTCTACTCCAGTTACTGTAGTTTAACTACTTTTCTGAGTAGTTTAGTAACTTTCAATTACATTTTTATTTCGGTAATTAGTAGTTTACTTCAATTACTTTTTGAGTAACTTCTGCTTAGCTAACAAATTACTTTTGAAGTTTTGTGGCTGTTTTGCCTATCAACAAACATTCCTGCACAAAGGCGATAAGATGTTCGAAAATCAGCTGATATTTCCAGAGGGGAAGCATGTAGCGTAGGGAAGGGGGGGGGGGGAGGATGTGTATTGGAGAGTTCGAAACCCCCAAAATTTGAGCGGTTCGTGTCATATCCGTGCTCACAGTGCATGACCAACTAATGGCGGCCGCACATAGTCTATGCATAATTCTGAAATTTGGAAAGGGTTTCTTCTCAAAGGCGCCTGCCTAAGTAACCGATTTGTGCGTTCCCGGATAGATGCTCATAAAAAAAAGACACCCAGATATTTTATCAAATAGGAATAGGAGGAAATAGGACAACGAAAACCCACGACTAACGTGTTTATCTTCTTCAAAAAAAAAAAAAAAAAAAGATTTAACCAGCTATGAATTGAGCTTTAAGGAAAAAACCGACAGCGGCTTTTTATTTCCCGAAACGATGTTCGCGTTCTCGATTTCAAAAATAAGCATCTAAAACTCGGATCTCAGAAAGGCATGTCAAATGCTCTGATCTTTGGGGTCGCACTACGCACGTTCGGTCGGGAATTTTCGATATCTATATCAATTTTTTAAAGAAAAAAAGAACTAACAACGCTTTTACGACGATGGGCGGATCTTTTCAGGCAAAAAATGGACTTCGAAGTTTATGCCCTTAAGGTGGAGGGCTCATTCCTCGCCGAGCCCAGAGCCTTCGCGTTGTCAGATGAAACGGTTTGCGTACCGAAAAACCCATTTGCCCAAGGCACGAAACTTTACCTTTTAGGGTCGAGAACGCCAATGGCACGACCGCCACGGCTCTTTTCTCGGATTTCTTCGCTCGTCCAATACAACCAAAAACAAAAATGCCATGATTCTTTTATACGGGGATCAAGACTCAAGCAAGGCGAACGGGAATGGCCAATTTATTCGTTCTGTGGAACATTGTGCAGCGCAGATCTTTCTCAATGCTTTGGTTTCGAAACAGCAAGATTGAAATGGGAAGAAAAGGTCGCGCAGGATTTCACGAATGCACAATTAAATTTTGGAACCCTTTGAACGCCATTTTTTTCTGTTGTAAACACGTGTAAGATTATCGGCGAGACTTGTTTAAATCACCAATAAATATTTGGTCTATCAATTAATTTAACGTCATTTAAACACATTGAGATTAGTAAAGAGGTAGATGGCCCGAGAGCCAGTTGTCAAGTTTAAATTAATTATTAAATACTATCTCAGGTTCAAAAGCAACATAGAAAAAATATATAGCACGTTTATTGGGCACTTGTAGAAATTTTAATGGGATAGAAAAAACACGTATGACTGTGTGACTTTCAGATATCGTTGGTCATGGAATTCTAAATATTTGTTTCACAAACTTGAATATTTTTTCTTGTATAAGTCAAGACAATGTTGAAGGTCAATAGCGACCAGATAAATTTGCTATAATTTAATAGAACTCAATAAAATGCTTCTTACTGGAAGAGAATCCTTAGCCCCTATAAAAATTATTTTTTACTTTTTATTGAAAACATGTCGACTTCTTGTTGACTCTACTTTCTTTTGACTTTGACTTTCTGTTGACATGGTCAACGAAAAGTTTGTTGACTTTGTGCTGAACTTAGCCTGAAACTTTTCTGACGATTTTGTTCAGCCTGAGTCAAAAGAAAAGCTGTTGGCACTTTATTAACTTTATGTTGACCTTTTTCGGCTGACTTTCTGTTGAAATGGTCAACAAAAAGTTTGTTGAATTTCTCTTAAAACGTTTCTGATGATCTTCTTCAGCCTGAGTAAAAAAAAAAGCTGTTGACTTTCTATTAACATTATGTTGATTTTTTTTCTGCTGACTTTCTGTTGGCAGTGTCATCAAAATAACTGCAGACGTTCTGTTCACTTTGTGTTGAAAATGTTCAGTTGGCTCTCGGTAGCCAATGTCAATTGAAAAGCTGCAGACTTTCTGTTTCCTTTTTATTGAAGATAGTACACCCCGACTACATGCCAAAAGTCGCTAAGTTTCTCAGTAGTCTCTGACAAAGTGAGAACGGGAAGCAGCTTCAGTTGTCCCGCCTCCAGCGCGAGTCTACTACCCTTGACAACGCTTCGGCGTTTGTGCACCTCGAGCGCGCGTGTGCAGGCAAAGCACGTCGGAAGGCATGGGGCACGTCCTGGAGGCCAGGCGTTCGAAAGGAATGCCCCGCCGTTCTGACTATAGTGACTTTGATGAACACATTAAATAGTTAACTAGTAAGGAAAATTAAAATAACTATCTGAAAGTGGAGAAACTGCCTTGACTCGCTTCGTCCTGAGTTGTGCTATGCAGAGAAGCGATCATATTTCTTCAAGGAGCCGTTTTTGTGGATGGTGTTTTAGCGGTTGCGCTGAATTATTAGTTGTACCAATGCGTTTAGGTAAGAGATATCGTCCACGAACTTCGAAACACTGTTTTCCTTTGACAGACTCCCTAGGAGAAGATCAAATACTTGGAACCTTAATAAGTACTAAGGTGGTCACCGGCCAAATGATTATCTTCAATATATAAGCTCTATAAGGCTATGGAGCAGTTAAAGGGAGGGTGATTTGTTTCTGTTTGTGTTCGTTTCTAATGTGTAGTTCTGGGATTATGTAGTGGTGCTTTCAAATACCAAAGAATTTACCAACATTTTGTGATTTAGTAACATACTAAAAAATATAAAAATATCGCGTTTTTTACGTTATTTTGCGGCAGCCAATTTGGTGGAGAGTGGAAAGCCGCAGTAAGCTTCCGAAACTTTGTTGACTGAATAGCTAAGCTCTAAAGCATTTTTTTAATCTTCTGTACTGTAAGCTACAGAAAAAGCATATGTGAGGTTACAGAAAGTCTGTTGATTTTATTATTACCAAAGTGGAACAATATTTTAAAAAAAGTCAACAGAAACGCTAGAGCAAGTCAGATGAAAAGCTATTGACATTTTATTTCCTCTGGTGACTTTTTCAACAGCCTTTCAACAGAAAAGCATCACAGTTTTTTGTAAGGGCACCACTTTTTGAAACCTTGTAAGAGTTTTGTATTTTATATTAACCCTGATTAGTGGCTACCCAAGCGGTTAAATGGGTTGTCAAACTAGGATGTTGTAGAATGTCAGACGAAATTTGTTAATGATTTCCTTCAAACGTAATATTTTAAAATGCACCATTGAAAAAAAAAGGTTGGAGTAAGTGGGAGAATATTTTCAATTTTCCACGAGCGTTTTATGATTGCTATCCCGCCACTTTAGATCACACGAACCAATATGAATAAACACACTTCGTGTATGAAAATAATATTATATGTGGCACGCAGGAAAGGCCCTGAACATAAACGAAGAATGGTATGGGAAAACAAGATTCTTTACACCAGAGAAGTGGGAGTGTGGGAAGGTCGACGATGCTTTTCCCCACTGATCAAGTCCAAGGTTGCTTCTCTCATTTTGTAAAGGCACTCGAAATAGGCAAGGGTAGGCTATACCGCTGCGAAGAGGCTGGAAACGCATATCCGGCCATCAACAGAGGAATGTGCCTCGCCTGCAATGCCGAGGACGTTGGGAAGCGCATCGTCTATCACCGTTATTGCGGCGCGTGTCAAGGACTCAAATTTGGACGGCTTTTCACAAATCTGTCCTAAAAGTTTGAGGATAACGTTCTTTCAGCATCATCTCGCCATGAGCAGCAGGAGAGGCAGATGATGCGTTCACTACTCTAGTTGGAAATTACTTTATGTTTACTGTTGTAGATGTTTTTGGGGGGATGCTGCATTCAACATAGTTATGTGAAAAATACCAAAGTTACAAGTAAGGGAGGCAGAAGGAGGGAAAGGAAAATAAAGGGAGGTTTTGGAGTCACTGATGAAGATGTTAAAATAGTTCATGAAACTCATTTGTTACTATAAAAATTCCAAAGCGCATTGCTGCGAAGATATGAAACTAGGCATCGCTCAAATTGAAACGTGAAATCTTTAAGGCGTGCTCAACACGGCAATAAATCTTAGGCTTAGATAATTCTCGGACGTCTTTGCTTAGGATATTGACATCGTTTCTGAAGTCATGCGTTATATTTCGCAACTAACAAGGTTATAGATGTCCTCAGGACATACTGTACTTCAGTGCCTTCCATAGTTTGTATCAATGTTCTTAAACGGTAAATGCGTGAATATACCTTAGCAGTCCCACGCTATTAAAGAAAAACACAAAATATACGCATCATATCTCATAGTACTGCAATAAATAAGCAATATTTCTTGCATTTTTCCTAATGAAGAAGCCACAGTCCAATTAGATGTTTGGCCATGGCTGTCTACCATACCTTCCCTGTCAGATGGCCCATAAATGGCGTTGTTTTCTTCCACTTGTCCTTAATCAATTTATATTGAGCGATACTTTATTTAAATGATTGCCGCGCTCTTAAGCCGACAATATTTTGTTGTTTTATATGTAAAAAATGTGTAGAAGATACGAGACATTGTCTGCAATCTGTTAAAATTAATGTTCACCGATAAAACTACTTAGTATTCCGGTGAAAGCTCATCAGAAAAATGGGGACAATGAAGATAAGCGCTCTGTGATGTCTTGTCTTCATTGTCCGCGTTTTGCTGAGACGCATTCGCCTGAATGAACATAAACCAACTAGTCTAATTAGCCATTTTGTTCAGTATTCCGATTTTAATTTGTATGGGTCTTCCATATGGAAGACCCATTCTTATAGTAGGAAAGGCAACCTTCTCTCCGGCCTTCGCTCTGCCAAAGGGCTAACGTGGAAGGAGGTAAGAGGAGCTTCCACTTCACTTTTAACCTGTCACCGACTATAAAGGAAACATCCTTCTGGAGGCTTCTTCTCCTAGGTGGCAACCCAGAGGTACTTTGAGTAGCACTCCGGGATCCTAATACCCATCGTGATTGTTCGCGCAGAAATGAAGAAACAACTTTTGGGGTTTTCTTCGCCAAAATGTGTTTAAAAAAATAAAAAAAAACGGGCTTTGCACTTGGGACTTTTTTTAGTTCTGCTTTTCCTACTTTTGCATCTCTTCTTTTTAGTTGCGCGGTGTTCCAGCGTGTCTGCTTTCACGTTGTTGGCCAAGCACACAGAATCGACCGTAACACTCAACGTCAAAACGTGCTTTGAAAGCAGATGAGAAAAGAGAGTTTGCGAAGACAGGAGGGTTAGGACACTGTGAGTAAACCCCAAGTTCGTACGGTCGGCGAAAAAAAAATCAGCATAGCTGGCGGGTCATTCTGGGAACCCAAGTTCGTGTCAGTTTCCGCTCTGTGCACTTTTGCTGACTCGTAGTCAAGTTTGGCAAATCACAGCCACCAAAGAGGGCGGGAGCTTAGAGTTTCCCCATCCAGATTTTGTTTGTGTGTGTGTGTGCGCGTGTGCGCGCGTGCGTTTGTTTTTTGTTTGTGTGTGTGTGTGAACGCTTAAATCTACAAAACATTACTGAGAAACCATGACGTCTTCATCCATCTCTTATTCGTTTGTCGAATTTGGTGAATTCCCCATGCAACTGACCGGAGCTACCTTGATGGTTTTGGAGCCCAAATATGTTTTACTAAGCAGCAATCTACGTCCAGGCTCTACCAATCCTTCAGGGTTTTACCTTACCGCTCTATCTGATGACAGTGAGACGTGGTTTTCGAAATGGTCATCAATCAGCTTCAAAGCAAGGCTAAAGGTGCCCATCGCTGTTTTTCAAAGTCAACGTGCTTTATTTTGGAATTAGTGGATGTTAGTAGAAGACAGCGTGTATTCATACATGGGGTCCTTAAATATTCAGAGAAAGGCCACATTAAGCATTAAGTAGAATGGGTCGCACTCCGTTTTAGCTTAATAAACACATGATAATACGCAGCTCAAAATACATATCGTAAAATTGTAAAACAATAAGGTTTTGTTTTATAAGCAACATATGTAGACGTTAAGTTATACCCTTTAACGTTTTTCCGAGTTAGCTGTAGCTCCTTGCTTTATCCGCATTTTTATAAGCCTAATGCACACGTGGAAAAAGTTATCATCTTATTTCTAGGGCTGCTACACTCACGAAATTTTCACTTTCTCTTTCAAAAAAACTAGAATGCTGACTGCACATAATAGTGTATACGTGCGCGCAAAGGGACGAACTACCTGAATATTGATCGACAACATAATAGCGTACTGGTCCTTCATTCTCAGCAGTTGATGAGCGACAGTTGCGTGGCATTCATCGCGATTTCTTTTTCAGTATTAAAATAATAATACCCTGATCTTATTTGCATGATGTATAAAGAATACCTTGAAGCCGGTAAAAAATAAGAAATTTAAGTTGATGTTCATTTTACATGGTTTAATTTAACTACATATAAAACAGACACATTGTAATGGTGAAAATGGCAATGATATTGACAGCATATGTTTATATTAATTATGTAACACCGGATATGCTTTTTTGTCATGCATAAGCTGGTGAAGTCGGGTATAAAACTTGGCACGGTCATTTAAGACAGAAATAGCTAAACGTAGCGTCACCACGTTTACACACGGAAGTTAGCTGGTGCAAATTAAGCATCGGAAATATAAAATAATTTAAGGCGTAGACGACATCTAATGTTTTAAGCGAACTATGAGTTCTCAAACAAACAAACAAAAAGACAAAATACCACGATTTATTTTTATACGAATACCACGAGGGGGCTAAGCGGTTCACATACGAATCGAATTGCGGGTGTGTGCCATTGCCTTGATAGTTTCCTCTCTCTACCTCTCTCTTCGTTGGCTTTAACTTTTGATTATATTATTACGAGAGGTACTTACCAAGATACAGTAAATATGCTAGCACAATACGTTGCGCATAAATGAACGCTCACGCACCGGGATAGCCGATATGATTTTGTCAACATTTATTTGATGTCCTCTTTCTACAAAACGGCAAAAATATATCTATTCTTCGTAAGCAACAAACTATTAGTTTTCGAATACACAAAGTACTGAATGTCAGACGCATCAGAAACAAACTCTTGCCCGAGGAAAAGTAATGGAAAGAAGACAAATGTACCATTTGATATCACCTTACAAATTGCTTTCACTTCCAAACGACCCTTGCGTTCTTCTCGATACGAATCCAAAGTACATGTTTCAAAAATGTTCTTGAAAGCTGAGATCAAATAACATTTCCAAGGCTTCCAATTCATCTTGGGACGATACTCGAGTTTCTTTCGGTAAATTCTATTTTCCAAAACTGCCGGGAGGTATAAAACCGGAAGACAATAGGGCTAGTTGTACCATACTTCTTTCTCCCTAGGCAACTTGGTAAAGTAGCCCTTTCTCCTCTCGAAAAACGGCGAAATGGCTACTAGGTGATATATATCATGACTCGGGCAGCGGTCCCACAAAATCGACAACGTCGAAAAGCGGCACGGCGGGTAAAATGGATGTCGTGAGCCTGCCCACCAATTTTGAAAGGAGAAGCCTCTTTTCAAGAAAACTGCTTGATATCAGAATTTCTGGAATGTGTACCTGAACGGCAGAACCCCGAAGCTTCTTATTTCAAGCGCCCTGGACTGAATGTGTGACAAAATACTTTGAAGTGAAAGCATGTGACTCAGCGACCTATATTTCGAATTTTATTAAGTGTAGCTCTGCATTGCAAACATGTATGGCACATTATATACGGCACGCGCGTTCGCAGGCACGCTGAAGCGCGCACCGTGCATACGACTGGGGCTGGGGTCCAACACTTGTTCGTTGCGTGAACGTGAATTTACTTCCTCGCCAAAACATTGCGCAGGGAATGCCGAGTTAATTTTTAGAACCTTAGCCATTTCTGCAGTGCGCTCGCTACCATCAGGAACGTTACAAAAAATAAGAAGAGACACCAAAGGACACGACAAATAATAAAATCTTTTGTCATATTTTATGTTCTACTTCCGTGCCCAACAAACCCGTCAAAACAAAAGTGAGTTTCGAACGCACTGTTACAGACGTCTAACGGTCTGTCTGCTTCCCTCTGCACTCAAGAAACAAGGAGAAAAAAAGGTAGCAATGGCGTGTTTTCCTCCCTTGTAATGACGCGCCTCCAAGCGGACACGAGAAAGGAGGAAGGCGACATTTTCTTCCTTCTCCAGACAGACGGAAGAGTTTCCGCCCTTCCGCCTCATCTTGCGGCGTCATATTTTGAGCACGTCGCGCGCATTATTTAATAAATGTCGTTGAATTGATTGAGATTCAGCGGCAAGGAAGGCTGCCTATAATTTCGTCTTCTAGTGCAAACGTGCAAAATATTTTAATTACATTGACGTGTTCTTTTTTTTTTTTTTTTTCTTTTTTTTACCACTAATTTTATCAAACGAGCAAACGAAGCCGTTATAAACAGCAAAGTTTCAGAGCAGCGCCAGCTCCGCTATGTACACTGGGCTAAGATGGCCGCCTCCGATTGCGGAACGACGTTCCGACGTTGACGACGTACGGAAACCGTGGAAACTGCGTCCAAGACAGGCAGGTTTGGCTGCAGGGTGCCTGAGCGCCTTCCGTGCTGAGTTCGGTTCTGTTTTCCGGTGCCGAGTGCCAACCGGCGATCAACATGGTTATGTATTTCTGCGTGTCACCATCATTGCAGCAACACTGCGATGGCAGTGTTGTTCGTTGTGAACTGAAGACGAATTATCTCCGATGTGGCGGCGTGTTCATGTATAAGTGGTGTAACAAGATGAGATGACGTAAACTGTCAGGCATGGATGCCGCTGGTCGGGCCATGATCAGAGGGGGCGGAGTGCCGCAGGTTGACATTCCGCTTTACCTGAAAAAGTCTAAGGCCGCTTAAGGCATTACGGTGCAATCGATCGACGCACGGGTAGTCATGTTGGAACGCTGGTCTGAACCGGAGCTCCCATCGTACAGTGGCCAATGTAACTGTCGTCTGCAATGTCCTTTTGTCTCCACCCCTAGAGCGATTGCGATCTGGAGTAAGGACTTAACAGTATGAAAATATGACAAAAATTACGTATTTACAGTTTGGAATTTTAGCATTAAGGAAGGATGGTAGGTAAAATCGTCAAAAAAAAAGCTGTCCTTTACTTTGTTGTTTAAATATACTACAATTTCTGGAGAAGCTGCCCCTAAATGGGGCGCTGGGATGAGCACTCGACGTTTTCCAGCTCACCACGGCGTAGCTCTGTACACTTAACACCTGCTGCAAGTCACGGCTTTGGCTTCATTCAAGTTGATCGAAAAGCGATTTCTATGCCCGTGAAGCTTCGCTTCGACCTGAGGGAACACCCCCTCTACAGAGATTAATTCTAAACGACAACAGCAGCCGCACGTGAACAGTACAAATAGAAACAAATACTACATAGAAATACTGGCTACAACGTGTCGTGTGGGAAAGCAAACACGTGGCTTGGAACCGCAGTGGAGCGGCAGGATTAATTGGCTTTCAAATAATTAAGGCATGAGTGTTTACTTTTTACTAAGAGATTCATGATGTGAGCCGTTCAAGATACACTCAGACGTATGACACTACTGAAAAAAGATCAACATGCTGGGAATATTATTTATTGCTTAGGCGGTCACCGATAAAGTTTGTATACCTCCAAAACGACCAATATAAAAGGCGGAAACGCAGAGCTCGTAAGTAGTTATCTGAGCCTCTGAACACATCAAATACAAAGTTGGGTGCGAAGTTTATTGAGCACACCAATTGGCCCATCCCGACGATGAGTTCGCACTTTTTTCGGTGACGTCCGATCGACGAAAAACTCTGTGTTTGACGAGTTTAGGGCCCCGGGTTGCCGTGATGTGGTATTAATGTTTGTTGTGCCGTGTATGTGTATGCGCTCAACGTATACAATTTCTACAAGGTCGCAGCAATCTTGAATGTCGTCACTTCTGGTATGCGGTAAGACATCGTTATAATCTCTCCACGCTGCTGAAAGGTGTTTACAAAAAAATGTGTGACTGTCACACGTTCTTGTTTTTCCTCACCTACATTTTCTCGCATAATTTGAGTTAACATGTTTCATTGCTTTTTCGTCTCGCATACCAGATACGAAACCTACGTGACAGAACGACAGGAAACAGAAAACGTCTATATACTCAGCGGATGCTAGTGGTACGCGTAACATATGTATACATCTGTGTAAAAAAGGTGCGCGAAGGGCACGAAGTGTAATGGTCTCGTGAGCAAATAGAAATATTTTTTGCAGCGCATGATTCTGGGCGGTACCTAGTGCCACCTAGCCTAGCTACTTACAATCAGTCCGCTTGACCCTGCCATTGGGTGGCAAGCGATTTAACTTTCATTTACGCTTGGCCATAATTTCTGGTTTCCGTGCAACTAGGCTGATTTGAATTTGCTCTTTTTGAGAGCTGCTTTTGGTTTTTGCGAACAGTTTACCCATCCTCCGTGATGTGCGGTTTACGAAGGAATTGTGGCTGGAGGAGTAGCAACCATAAGACGTACACTCTCAAGAAAAGGGGTGTAAAAGGGTGTATCGCTACACCCTTTGTTCCATATAATACACTCCAAAACTTCATTTCGACGTACAGAGTCCTATAGTCGAACAGACGGCCCCAAATATTACTAGGGGCTTGATAATGGTGCGATATAACTTTTTTAAATAGCTAAGGTACGTGTCAAAGACCACATAAAGAAAACACCGAGTTTTTACAGTCGGGCCAAGAAAACACCTTTTTTTTTTTTGTCAGTAAAACGTACATTAGCTATTTCAATAAGTTGTACCATAAGGCTATCAAGCACCTCGTAAAATGTGGGGCCGTCTATTCGACTGTAGGGCGCTGTGCGTCGAATGGGAGTTCTGGGGTGTACTGTATGGGACAAAGGGTGTAACGATACACCCTTTTACACCTTTTTTTCTTGAGAGTGTAAAGTGTGCGAAGTAACTGGGTATCGGTTGTCTTCGTTTAACATCGTAGTGGTGACGACGAGAAGACTTGAAACGCAAGTTCCTCAACCTGCGAGGGGAAGCCAACTTCGGAAATAAATACAGTTCGTGGAAAGCTCGTGCTACGGTTTTATTTGCTGCTCCTCTCGCCCCGTTCAATAGACTTAGCGTCCTGGTTAAACCTTATTGAGCTCGAATTGCTCGATTCGGGCCCGCCAAGATGAGATGCAGGCGACGGAGGAACTTTGTTCCCCTGCTTTCAGAGCAAAGGTTTCTCCCTTTCTGAAGGATCATACTGTCGCGAAGCTGTGCTCGCGCGAGTGTTTAGCTTTACTTTATGTTTTTTCCTTTCTCCGAGGGTTTGTTCGTCTTCACGGCACGGCTCGTGGCTTCTACCGGAGTCGAAGGATCCCAGATGGGAGCGAACGTGAATCCTGTAACGCTTCACTTAGTTCCTAGGACGCCGCGTCGGAGATGTTTTGTTTTGTGCATGTCTGCTTTTTAGGATCTCTACTTCGGAGGTGGTTTTGCTTCGTGTATAACGTCTCTGCTGTCATATGTGATTTGTCTTGTTTTAACTGATCGTTTGAACTTCGCCCGAAATGCGTTTTGTCTTGGGTATGCGCTTGATTTTGTCATGCTGATGTTTGCTTTGGACTTCGAGCCTTTTGATTGGTGCTAGAAAAACCCCCCTTGATTGGTCCAATAGGCGGCCACCGAGGGCCGTAAGGGACTTGGCCCCCGACTCTAGGTCCTAGACATCTTTCTGCCTCTGGTGGCCAACCTGCACGTCCGACCCCCTTCAACTGTGAAGTCTTCCGCCCGCCAACTTGCAAACTTGGGACCCCTTACGGCTATGGAGGAGTTCGGCTCGCCTGCTTTTGTGTGGACCCTTGTTTGTCGAGTTTGACAGTGGTCGGGGCACTCACTGAAGGTGTGGTCGCAGAGGACGGCAGGGGAAGTCGCCAGAGGTAAGGAGTAGTACCCCCAAAAGCTTAATGTCACATTATATAATGTCTCAAGTGATTTAAGAGAGTAACCTGTCTATGTTGCATAAATAGACTGTGTTTCGTTAATAGCAGCATCGTCATCAAAAAAATATTCTCTTCGTTACATTAGGTGTCAAGAGCGTTCCTCCCTTTAGGGAGGACTATAGTGACACGTTTTACAGCGGAGCTGTTAAGGGCGAGTTGCCCCAGTATCGTGTCCGCTGGTAAACAAGTGTCGACACAAAACTCTGCGCAACTACCGCCATCTATGAGCGACGGCGGCAGCCAGACAGCCGGCCTGGTTGCCGCCATCGCTCATAGATGGCGGCAACCTTTCCAGCCTTTCCACTCTGGTTTTCACCAGAGTGGAAAGGTGTAATTTCTCTAGGCGTCGTCCTTGAAGTCGCCCTCGAGGTCGTCCTAGACGTCATCCATGAGGCCGTCCTAGGCGTTGTTCTCTAGGCGTAGTCCTTGAGGTCGTTTAGGAAGTCGTCTTTGAGGTCGTCCTAGACGTCGTTTTCTAGGCATCGTCCTAGACGTCGTAAAGATGACAGCTTCACTGGTCTTTCATCTTCACGTGAAGTGGAAGGGCTCTACATTGTTTTGTTGTTTCTTTTGTAAGAGTGTGGTCGCCGCCAATGACTCGTGGGATATTTCGCCGGACGCCAATGTCGTCGCAGTCACATTCGGCTTGCCAACACCGCCGCCACACCGTCGATGTACGATTGTGCTGACCACAGAGTGGCGCTTCACAATGAAGGTTTAATATTTCTTCCTCTGGAACCCCTTTAAGAAATATGAAATAAACGAACGAGGGGTTATGTTTCCACAATTTAGCTTCTCTTCTCTGTGCAGGGAAACATGTTTGCTCTTTTTCGAAAGCTCTTTCAAACATGTCTACTAATGTAACAACAACTCCCTCGTTCTCAATCATTCTTTTTTTTTTTTTTTTTTTTTTGCGGTAGTACATATTACGACTAACTATTTAATACCGCGTCACCAATTACAACTTTTGTAGTTTGCAAAACCTACAAAGTGGTTTCTGCAAACTTCTATGAAAAAAATAAACTCCAGTGATCGGCACTTTTTTTTTTTTTTTTTTCTCTCCTCTAACGAACATGGCATATTGTGTTTGACGCGAGTACAGTTTGGAACACGGACGTTTGTTAAAACGTTCTCCGTGTTCTAAATTGCAAACTTATCAGCTAATTTTCGAGGGTTCGACCACCGGAAGGTGTGTACAAGGATAAAAGGACGCGAAGATTGGAGCCGGGATGAGAGTGCGCGCCCGAGCGTTGTTGTCTTCCGGTTGTGTGCGCGTCTGGGGAGGCGCAAACACGGAGGCGCGCAGGCATCTGCGATTCCCGGTCGCATCGCCATGGAAACCGTGGTTAGGGAACAAGGACGAATAAAACGAACAAATCGCGCACCGACGGCGAACCTTGAAATAAATCAGGCGGTCTCAGCGCTTCTGTCGATGGAGGTTCGCGCTGCTTGCCATCGATCATGTCCACCTTTCTGCTTCTATTCTTTTTTTTTTCTTCTCTTTTTTTTTTTTTTGTGAGCCCCTTCTCGAATTTTCGGCGAATTTCATTTTACGGCAAACCTGGTAAATAAGGAATTTATGTGAGTTTGCTCTAGGGGAAAAAAAGAAATAAAAAATAAGCATGTTTCTGTTAAACAAATATTCGCTGACCGCGATTTTTTTTATCGCGTCTTGTATTTGGTGAGAAGTTCTATATATAATTTTCAGGTACTTTTTTTTTAAAGAATGCTGTCCGTTTGTTTTTATCCGTGGTCGAAGGCCGGTCGCTGACTAAACATATAATCACGGGCTTCCAAAATAAGTTGGCAACGTCAGCCTGGATCAAAGTGAATGACGCTGTCCATTTCATTCCGCCTTTGGCAGTATATTACCTATATTGAGGGATAGGCGCGAATGAGGCCAATATTGCGGGATAGACCAATGCGGAATAGACGCATTGCACAAACAAAACAAAAAAAAAACACTTGTCGAAATGTTTTTTTTTTTTTTTCAGGGTTGCAAGGAATTTATTTATTTGTATCCCAAGATACTAGTACGAAATCCAGGAATAATAAATAAATCTAATAAACGTATATAAAAAAGACGGTCTGCTCAATCCTTTCTGGGCAATTTTCTCTGGAACTTTGAGAACAAAACAGAGCCTAAAAAATACGACTGAGCCTTCCTCACCCCCAGTATCGGTCAGACATTTTCACAACGTACCGGACACAGGGAATTTCACTAGCGGCCAAAGGGAGGGAGGGTATACGAGAAAGGCCTACCAAGTTGTCCAAGTGGTTTGTTCTCAAACTTACTAGCATTCAAGCCGCGCGCGCTCGAAACCTTCTTTTCAATGCAACCCAACATGTATTAGCAAAACAGACGCTAAAAAAAATTGTAGAGCCGATCTACTTCACGTGAAGATGGAGGACCAGTGAAGCTAATATCTTTACGACAACTTTACGACAACATTACGTCAACTATACGACATCTATACAATTTACATATGATTGCAATGAAAACACGTACACGGCTTCGTTGGTTAATTTTTCTATTTAATTCTTAGTGACTAAAGTGATCATTGCCCGATCACTAGGGCAAGTTCTGAACGATATTTTTCGAGGCACACTTCGAAAACAGTTTTTTACGATTGAACCCAAGTTTCTTTATCAGCATCGCGGAAACGAAAGAAAAGGTTACCTCGGTGCGTTCTGCCCTCGGCTTCACCACAGCGCACTCTTAGCTTGGATAAGTCGGTGACCGTAGATGATAGCGAGGGATCGGGACCTCACTATCTAATAATGCCAAATAAGGCTGACTCACGCGGGTTGCCTCCTCTTTTTATTTTTACTCGCCACGACCAATCGGATCGAAGGAGCGCCGTTTAAACGGGGAGTTTTTTGTTAACATCCATGGACGCATCTTCGTCCAGATCCTAGCACCATACCAGCTTGGCTGTAAAAATAAGGGTATTGCGAAACATTCGTAAGAGAATTCGCAGACAACAGGAGTCGAATCGTTGATGTTGCTAAATACGCGAACAAACGGGCCAGAAGGGGCGAAAGGTTCGTCTCAAACCAGTAATGACTTCACTTTCCCCCTCTACTCTCGTCCTCCTCTCCCGCGCTCGGTGCGCGGTAAAGGTCGGAGCAACGGCGCAATTATACACCTTTTCCGTCTAATCTCGACCCAGCGCGTAACGTGCGTAGCCTCGACTCGGCGACTCGGCGCACAGCGGGAATAGTTCTTCCGGTTCTAACACTTCCGGTATGCGGGAGCAGGCCTAGCCGGCTGGCAAGATGCTGAAGTGATGCGCGTTAAATGGGTTTTGAAGCACTTAACAGCGAAGTGAGTTGTAATAAGGTGGGTTAATACGTCGAAGCATCATGTCCGCGCATATTTGGTCATCGGGCTGCCACTGCGCAGTCGTTGGCTGCAGCAGCAATTTCCGAAAACGGAAGACAGCGCGCGACAAATTGTGCACCGAACACAAGAAGTCGCAAAGCGAATGCGGCTGTAACGTATACCTTTCGCATCGCTTCCCCGCTGATATCAGCGGGGAAGCTATGCAATATCAGCACATAAAAAAAGCAAATAGGCAGTCTAGAAACGGACATCTACAAGTGCAGTAATAGGCCTCGATAAGTCAAATGCAGAACGAATTTTGCAGCTTGAGGTGCAAATGTAAGCCCCTGGGTGTAATGATTGTTATTGTCTACTCATGTTTTGCTTTTCATTCCGTTCATTCCTACGAGGTTGTGCACTATAATTTTGTATGTTGCTCGGTAGCGACGCCCGTTAAAGTACGTTAATAGAAACAATACGAAAAGAGGGCAAAAAATCGTCGTCGTCCTCCCCCCCCCCCCCCCCCCCCCCCTTTCACCCCCATCTCCTGAATAGTTCCGAAGCATCTGGGCGTCATACGAAGTAGAGATGTCCCGGTAACTAGCGATCGTACCTCGACGGTGCACCATAACAATAAACCGTTCGGCCCGCGTCGCCAACTCCCATTGTGAGTATTTCTACGATTAAACGATGATACTTCTATGTCCAGGGTCGCCCTCGCTCGCGCATAGAAACCCTCCGTTAGTCATTCGCAGAAGGCAGACATTCTTCACAAACAACAACACGCGAAGAGTAAACACTGGTAAACGTCCTCAGGAAAAGTGAACATGCCTCCGATTTCGATTACCGGCGACGCTGGCGACGAACCTCTCGGCGCTGTTGGTGCAACAACGGGCGCCATGAAGGCGAATAAACACGCCAGAACACAAGAGTAATTCACACTTTCAATAAAAAACAAATTAAGAACTCACTAAAGGGAAAACAATGAAGATACAATGCGCGGGGTCAATGGGGACAACACGGGAGCTAGGAACAACGCTGCTTTCCGCATACCAAAATGGGCGCACAACAACTAGACGCCAGACGGCAGACGGCGCGGCTGTCGCTGCAACACGCAAGATGGCGACGACTACGCGGAAAAGGTGTATATTCGCCAACTGCGTCGCTCTCAGGAATAAAAAAAAAAAAAAAAAAAAAAAAAAAAAAAAAAAAAAAACTTGACACACATAAATTGTAAGGTGCCTACTTCCACATTTTTTTGGATTTTCGAAATGGAGAAAATTTTCCTGTTTCCGTTATTCGGTACTCGTACCCACCACTTTTTTTTTTAATTTTTCGTCGTTGCGGGGGTGCAAAAAAAAAGTAAATAAAATAAAGCAAGCTTTAAGTACTACGATAACGAGAAAAACACGACAAATAAAAGGAAATCCTCATGTCGGAAAAACTGAGGACAGCGGAGGAAAAACGACCCGTGCCGCAGAGACCTATATCATGACAGATGGTTTTCCTGGAGACAGCAGACGCCGCCAGCGAGCATAATAGAACTCCGTTTTTCTGCTGGGGCTGTTCGTACGAGCCTCTGATTATGCTCCGCTTTGACGAGTCTCTTGCAAAAGGTCACCAGTTGTGGGGAAAAAAATGTTCAGAACTTTTATATAATTAATGACCATATCAACTACCGAATTATACGCCGACCCCCCCCCCCCCCCCCAAAAAAAAAATAAAGAAAAAAAACAACGTTAATGAAGCGAGAATAATGTTAGTTTGTTGGTGTTTTTTCTAGCAATTCTAAAACCGATATATCGAGTCATTCATAAAGCGAGAATAATAATATAAAAAAAGAACGCAGCAGATCTTAAAATTGTAAATTTCATTGCAAATCTAACGCGACAAGCGTTCTGGGAAAGAGATGTCGTCACGAAATATTCAGCCATCATTAATAGGACCAAGGTCGACCGCCGTGCTATATAGAGGCAAACGATAAATTACGTCCCGTCGTTAACTAATGCGTGCTATCCCCGGCTGGATCATTAGACTCGTTGCGCGTTAATAGAAACATTAAGACTTCATCATATTTTTTTTTCTTGCACGGGAAACTTTATATTTTGTGTCACTTTATGTCCGACCACGGCCGACACTAGAGTTCGGTGGAGCTGATCAACCGGTGTCAAAAAGTGTGTCCTCAAGGAGCTCGTCGTTTTCGTGGGGTTGCTATCGCCTGCAGCTAGACAATTTACCCACAAAAGAAACAACGTAAAAACGCAGGATCGTGATTGGTTTAATTCGGCATCAGCAAACGTACAAAGACAACGATCGCCATGACGATGAACTGTTTTGTTTTGGATAGGGTTTGAAGACAATGCGAGCGCAAGTTCGTCTGCTTCTTTTACAGGGGGTTGTGGTGATGTCAGCAAAACGCCGAGCTCCGATTGGTTCCGAATGAAGGATAGTGGGTAGACTTCGAGGCAGCTTGCAACGTTACAAGATTACCTCAGTTGTGCAACTCCCGCGGAAGGGGGTACCCCCCTCACTCACTTCAATCCGCCTCCCGTCGTTTGAAGCGCCATCTAGATTTTCGTTTCATAACTGTGATTTCCAAAGAGTAGAGCTGAAGCGCCATCTAGACGCCGTGCTTCGAAACGCACTTATCCCGATTCCCATAGAATACTGTTACCAAAGCAGCCGTCCGGCGGCGCGTCAAGCGACGCCATGCTAAGGCTTTACGCCATGCAAGTCGTGGTGAGTGAGGGGGAGGGGGGGGGGGGGGTATTGTTTGTGCTTGCAGCGTCTATGAGCACTTCCGTAACTGAGCTAATCTAATAACGTTGGCAGCTTGCTTCAAGGCCTACCCACTGCCTTTCAATCGTAGCGAATCATAGCTCGGCGTCTTTCTGACGTCACCGCCACCCCTGCGCAAGAAGCAGGCGACTTGCTCTCCGCATACCCAATTTTTGTTTATTCTGCTGAAAAAGGAATAATGGTATAAATATTCGGATACTTGTTTTCAGCACTTACATATCTTCATGCTTTTCTTAGTTACGACACCATATACGTTTCACGAATATTGAAACGATCTGTAAATACACTCTAAGCCCGGTCCCACTTAGTAAGAGGGACATTTCTTCGATTTTTTCCCACTTAACTTTAAGGGGGGCGACAGACCTCTTAATATTACATGGGGATGCTCCCTCTTAATTAAGTGAGACACCACCCCTCTTAAAGTAAGCGATAAGGCGTCTCCCTTAAATTCGAGGTCAGTCCCACTTAGTAAGAGGGACATTTTTGAGATATTTTCCCCCTTAAATTTGGAGGGACGGTGGCCCGCTTAAAATGCAAGGGTATAGTCCCCCTTAAGTCGGGGTCACGGTACTTATACATCGTACAAAATACATTCTGCAGACATGTTCCGAAACGAGTCGCCTCGACATCCGTGCTTCGTATCCCACGAGGCAACCAAATCAAGAGGTTACTTTGTCACGTAACATACAAAGCACGGATGTCGCGGTGACTCGTATTGGAACATGTCTGCAGAATGTATTTTGTATAATGTATAAGCAGCGTGACCCCGGCTTTAAGTTACCTCTGTTATTGTATCGTACAATTTCTGCTCCTTCGTGTTTTGACTTTCAGGTGACATGCTGCACTGCACTTCTCGCACTTTCGCTGATATTGTTTAACCAAAGTTATTCTGTGCTGCGTAGCAGAATTGAAATTTGATCTGTATATTATGTTTGATAAACGGAATCAATGTGTTAAATAAAAATGTAACAATCTTTAAGGGTAAACACGTGTTTTATTTGCCATGACACAAGAAAATATTTTGATATGTCTTTATCAAAATAGTAATTTTATAACGATGTTCTGGTAGCTTTTACGAATAAAAAAGACTTAGAACGACGCCAGAAATCGGCGTTTCTTGGAAACTATCACACAAAAAATATCGTGCTGCAAAGTGACTCATTTTGAATATCATAAACAATAACAATACAATCATGCGGGAAAAAAAAAATTTTTTAGCGGATAACACAAAAAGATAAGTACATTCTAAAAAAAAGCCCGTGCGTCTACTTTTCCGCGAACACTTGGAAAGACAATCACCATAACTTTCGGAGGCGGCTCAGCGAATGTAGATGCCGAAACATATAATTATACAAAAAAAAAAAAAAATGAGTTGCGACACTAAGCACAGCAAGCGTGATGTTTTGCATTGGTTAATGTCACAACTCGGACTGGCTTTTTTGGTCTAATCTTATGTTTCGGCATCGTGATTCGCTGAGCTGCTTCCGTGAGTTACGGTGATTGACTTTCCAAGTGCTGCTCGGGAAAGTAGATGCCTGTGCTTTTTTTTAGTGCGTAGTTACCTACTTCATAGCATTAAAAACGAATTATTCGGCATCTCTTGCCATCAGCAGAAGCTCAGAATTTCTGTTGTTTCTGAACAGCCATAAGCAATTTTCTGAGCTTCTCCGACATAAACTGAATCGAAACACTTTATTTTTCAACAAGCAGACCCGAGAGAGTCCAAGGGTTTGTCCACATGCCACAGGGTAGGAGAGTCCCGTTATGTAATACACCCATAAGCACATGACTAGTGCCCCCTCCATAGTCGTGCTAGCGGTGAGTTTCACTGACCAGTTCCCAGAAACAATCCCTTTCTCCGAACCAAAGAAAGTCTTGGGTCCTGAAACTTTTTCGTCAGGGATAAAATCGTCCTGCAAGAAGCAATTGTTAAAAAAAAAAAAATTGCGTCAGCGTCAAACTTACATTTCTATTTTTGCATTCGCTTTTTCACATACCATATAGGTGATGAGAGAACTTCTAGCCCATCGAGACCGGAGGATGGTCTTAATGTTCAAGAATGTTGTTGGGTTGTCTCCGCAGAAGGCCCCTTTTACCTCCTCCAGGTTTCCCAGCATGGTGACGATCGTGTTATGGAACCGAAGCTGTGCATCCACCTTTAGCTGAATGAAAGACCATATTGTTTTCCTTTAGATACAGAAAGTGGGAATTAGAATGAAGGTAATGAAGCGCTTTCACCTGTTATCAAGCAGGCGCTAGGAAACAAATGCGAAAATAAATTGCAAATAGTTCAAAGATTCGGAATCCAATATGTATACGATGAAATAGCGAGTGACATTAGCTTATGACGTAACTTCTGCTACTATTAATTTTTGGTACGAGAATAGACTGCTGTTTTAATTAATTTACGAGAATCAATTGTTTCTGTATGACGAAGACAAAACGAAAACGCATTTAGTAGTAGATGAACTTTAGAAGCCCCATGTGCTTTGGAAAGCATGGATTGCATTTGCGGCTCGAAGCTGCAAAAGAGATCTAGGGCATGTTTTAGAAAGCAACATAATCAAATAAAAAATTACATTTCTGTAGACATTTCAACGCAAGCCATTCATTGCATTTTTTTTTTTTTTTTTTTTTTTTTTTTTTTTCCAGGAGCAGTGCATATGCCAACAGAACGTAAATAGAGCCTACCTAATTACCGAGTTCGTTGTGAACCGTGTGCGGGTAGCCGCTGTAGGCTCACCACTCAGTGTGGTGCGTTCCACCGTGCAGAGGGTCCCGGTAGAGCTCTTTACACGAGCAATCTGAGCGGAACCCCCGCCTGATTCCCTTCATGTCAACGTTCGTAGCCATTGCCTCACTCTGAAAACAAGATTGTTAACGGTCCGTCATTTAACGCCCATAGTCAACCTAGCCCTAAAGCGCATAAGAAAGAAAAAAAAAAAAGAAAACTTTTGTTTATATATTTTTCGCGGATGTACGACAGAAAAAAAACAATATTCAGCCAGCTACAGAGAACAAAGAGCATAGTAAACATCATAAATAAAATCTCCAAAAAACAAAAACATGGTCGACGCCAAAAAAAAAAAAAAAGCCGGTAGCTTTGTTGGGACGACCGTCAAAATATAACGAACAAAAGAATACGCCAAAGAAATACAAAAAAAAAAATGTACTCCCTGGCCACCACTACAACTTTCCCCACTTTCCGCAGACGCCGCGACGCCGAGGCAACGCGAACACGCAAAGGAAAAAAAAAACAAAAAACTTTTTTCTTCTTTTTGTTTTGTGCTCGTCCAATCCCCCTGCCCTTTTCACATACATACACACACATTATGGGTTTTTGCTCGCCGCTCACTTGAGAAAAAATGTTCATAATCACTGCAACGCTAACGATGTCTACAACATAACGTTGCAGTGTAAATTGCTGTAATGAATTGTGAAGGCAAACAAACGCAAAATCGCCAACATTGTTGTCAATGTTGGCGATTTTGTCAATCAACGCACTCGGGCGGTCAACCTCAAGCATTTAGTGCACACCAAGAAAGAAATCGGCGAGCCAAGCTTACAAACACTGACTGCCCCAGCTAGGGTGCCTTTATGTTGGCTTTGCCTTAGGGAGGGTGATGCCATCCTTTGTAGTACTCGATGCCGACAGTGTACGCTCACGAATAAAATACAAGGAAATTGCCGGTAATAAAATGCCGGCGTAGCACTGCCAAAGCTAGCAGCTCGAGCTGGGAGAAGAACGAACGCGCGTTCGAAATTAAAAAGTAGACAAAAGCGTCGGACAGAAAATGGTCTGATATCACCAGCCTAAGACAGACGCGTACACATTGAAACACCCTAACCCGCTAAAAGTGTTTT
This sequence comes from Ixodes scapularis, assembly GCF_016920785.2. Taxonomy (NCBI): domain Eukaryota; kingdom Metazoa; phylum Arthropoda; class Arachnida; order Ixodida; family Ixodidae; genus Ixodes; species Ixodes scapularis. The sequence continues at coordinate 44,832,375 of NW_024609868.1, read as the reverse complement.
GTGCGAAAAACAGCCCTGCGGCTCACGGCAGGGCAAACGATTAGCGACGCTTTGTCCTAGCTGAACGAGCAGATCCAGGAAGCGACGGCGTCGGCGGACTACAGCTGAACACTCTCACTCTACATGCAAAGCTCGTGCATCTCACAGCCAGCGTGAAAATATTGATGGCTCGTTATTCCCACCCCCAATGCACCCAAAACAAAAGCGCCAATATGACAGGATTACTCACCCGAAGGAAGTCAAACGAGCAGCATGACGCTTGCGACTCTCCGGCAACGACCGTTTCCAGCTCTCCGTGAATTGGCGCGAAGCCTTAGCACCGTCCGAACTCTTTGCCGTGGATTAGTGCGCCTGCCCCCCTCCTCCTGACCGAACTACATTGTTCCAGTTAAGAGGGACCAGTCCCCTCTTAATATGAAGGGACACGCGTGAATCTTTCTGTCTGTCTTTCCTGTTCAGAGGGACTAACGAAACGGTTTCCTTGGTCTCTCTTAATATGTTGGTGTCCCTCTAAATCTTGCTATTTTATTTTGCAATTTCCCTCTTAAAAAGAGCTGGCCCCCTGAAAGCATTGTTGTCCCCTCTAAAATCAGAGGGACAGCGTTTTTTATGAGAGACCGGTTTTAGAGTGTACTAACGCAAAAAGCATAAAAAAAAAGAGACCAGTCTTTTTCGCATGATGGCTCCATTCTCGTAACCAAGTTGTTGCCATGCCACGCGCTGTTATGGGAAAAGGGGGGGGGGGGGGGGGGGGCAATCTGTAAAGTGCTTGTCGTTGCTCGCCTAAAATATTTAGCGCCAACTGCAGTGGTACGCGGGCAAGCTCTCCACAAAGGCGCGAAACAATGGAAGGCAGTCCGAGACAGACTTCATTGTCCCCGAACTTCACCGAAGGCTTTTCTGCAATCGACGTTGCATGAATGTCCGGATTCGAATACGACACGCTAAGTACACTATACTCCGATTGCCACGCGACATTGTGAACAAATATACTTTATTGCCCAAATATCGAGCGATAATTGGCCGAGTGGCTCTATTGTATGGGCGGAACAATGATAACTCTTTGTGCGGGAAAGAAAAAAAAAAACTGCTAATTTGTGGATAGAGTAGCCTTTTGAAGCACCTCCACGGCCAAGCGTTTTTTTTTTGTTTGTTTGTTTGTTTGTTTGTTTTAGCAATTTGCTGCGTCTCGTAAGGAAAGAAACAAGCGGGAAAACGCTATGCAGACGAACTTGCGCTCCGCAAGTTCGTCTGCTTGATTTGCGGGGGCTGAGGTGACGTTAGAACGCCAAGCTCTGATTGGTTCTAAATGAAGGATAGTGGGTAGACCTCGAGGCAGCTTGCTTTGAGGACTACCCACTATCCTTCAATCGGAGCCACGCAGATCTCAGCGTTCTGACGTCACCACAACCCCTGCAAAAAGAAGCAGACGAACTTGCCCATCCGCATACTCAGTTACAAAAAGTATACGAAAACAGTCGACTGTACAATCGGACGGAGTCAATCTCTCGATGCTTCTTTTTTTTTCTTTTTACAGGTACGAGAGCTGATACGAATGACGAAGCACATTTTTTAGGAACAAAATGGCCTTATTCAGTTCGCCCTTCTGCTTTGTGCCGCCGTTCGCTCTCTGAAATCTGCACCGTCACGCAGTCGGCGCTTCATAGAATGTCGCTACTCGTAGGAAGCTCTTATGTAGGATCTTTAGGTCGACCAAGCAGCGTTAAAAGCGCAATCACCACGGCGCTCCTTATCTTTGTACGTTGGATATCACCGGTTGACCTAATCATGCAGGATAAATGCGCCGCGTGGCTTTTCTTTTTATGTGTGATTGGCTACGTCGCTGTTAGCAAACGCACAAAAAGAACGAGGTATTTTCTTCCTTTTTTTTACTTTATCTCAGTTCGACTGGCTCTGACGCATCGTGGCAACTTGGGAACCGCGGAAATCACGCCTATTGCTTCGTAAATCGTTCTTCGGCGTTCTTATCGGTTAATGGTGCATATTTTTTTAGGGCTGCAGAGCAGTAATATAGGACGCTAGGGTGTCGCTATGCACCTGGCGTTTTCTTAGCTGTCGGTGGCTTTATGTCGTGAAACAGAAGGGGATATCCGTATCATATACGAGAATAGAAGAAAAAGAAAAACAGGACTTCAAGCGTCCCGCCCTTGAGCATTTCTTTTTTTCTTTTTTTTTCTTTCCGTTTGAATGTGACCCGTGCCAAAACGTTTCTGTATCGAGCGAAGGACAGATTCGCGCAGTTGTGAAGCGACGGACGCGACTCGTTTGCACCTTGCTGCCGCGTTTCCAAGTAATGCAACGCGCACTTGCAGTTCAACGTTTCTTAACTGTATATTGGATGCACGACCCTGAATGTACGGAAGAAGATTGGTTCGCATTTCACAGCAGTTTATTTTCTCGCCGTGCAAACATTTGTTTATGCATTTCTGTGGTCGCTGCTGAACTAAAACAAAGAATAAGAAAAGTGGTGCCCATAATTTTTGTAAGGTACATGTTATCCCTCCAAAAAAAGTTACCGACGTGTTTTTCCTTTGTTTTTGTTTTTACCGCATAGACAAAGTATAATAATAATAATAAACTTTATTTGCCATTCGAAATACATGAATGGCGGAAACAAAGAGAAAAAGCTGTAAAACAGTTTGATGACGCCTCTTGATCCCTTACATTTTCATATGCATAGAAAATAGAACATAGCAAGAGCACAACATACTATATCAAAATACGGAATAAAACTTAACATGTAAAACAGAAGAAATGTTAACTTGATTCAATTCCAGAGAATCTTGCATTCTTATAGATATTAGTATATCGATATTACAATTCATTATTGTATAAGTGAACTGGAGAGTGTGCATTTTAGTGACTGCATACAATAATTATTATGACTAAACGGCACAATCCAATGCCTCGCGAACGAGTTGAGTCGGTTAGTACATACTTTTTTAGCTTAGACAGGTTTCCTGTAGTATTCTCATGTATTTCATTTTCTACCATGAAAAAGACCACAAATATTTATTTTCATAGATTAAAAAAAAGATACGAGGCTTTTTTTTTTTTTTTTTCGGGAAAATAAGTTACACATCGGTGAACGTTTATTCTCCGCCCAAATGTAGGGCCAGCGGTCCGACTTTCTGTTCGGAACTGGCGCCACCCAGCTTCACGTATTCGAGAGCTCCAGCCGCCAACATTTTCCCATTGAAAATATCCCAAAATTCCTTCATACTTTTTAAGAATAAAGAGCTGAGTTGTGAAACTTTGGCGTCTGGTTCGGACCGCTAGCGTTATATGTGGGCGGACAATAAACGTTCAACAACGCGTAGTTTATTTTTTCGATAAAAAAAACCCTCTTCAGTTTGTTTTCTTCTTTTTTGTGTGTGTATGGCTGTGTGTGTGTAGGGGGGAACACCATGTGGAAATGGACTACAAGTAGCATTCGTCCGTAATTCTTTTTATATGGGAGTCCGTGGGCCACGTTCTCTGCCTTTACCGACATGACAAGTTATGAATTCTAAGAACCCTTCCCAGTCTCATCCTTGCGTAGATCAGCATAGGCATTAGTGACAAGCAGGAAAAAAAATACTATTTCTAAACTTCATTCAAGAACATTGGTCGCCGCCATGGTGTTGGGCACCGCTTCCGGGGCGAAGCACGTGAGTGATCTCGAGCCTCTATAGGCCGATCACGGACGCAACATTCGTATTCAGTAAACGCCCAAAGTGCTGTTCCTATACATACGGCGGCCTTGGTTAAGTAGCCCATGGCGCTAATTAGATGGCGCGCAATATTGTAAATTGAAGGATCTATGTTTGTTCGTTCGAAGGGATATCAATCTGTGCCGCCCGGTCAGCTTTATCGAGGCATGTGTCGCTGCCCTGAATTAGCTTAAAAATGATCGATACCGTGATTACATCTTCACCCAGTCGCCTAGTGTTCAGTGTCATTCCTTACAGTCCTGAACGACTTACTTTTACGTTGTTGTCGGTGACAGTACCCGGCACGGTTGCCGAAATAAAGGTGAATGCTTTTAGTGCAGACACACATAACTCGTTCTCCAACGTCACATTGCTAGAGGGGCTCAGTGATTTCTGATGAGCGCGGTGTCCCCCCTAACAAATTCCGCCGTTTACTCTTTCTAAACATCTTGCCGAATCAATTACTCTTATGCCCCTCCCCCCCTTTCCAGAGATAGGAATATCTAAGGCCTAACTATAGTACTGACAGCTCAAGAAACGCAGTGCGTTGCATATTATTTGCACACTTATTGATGCGCGATTTGCTCTTGGGCATTCTTGTCGTCCACTGCCCCGAATGTTTGAGGAGCGCTACTCAGATACCCGAGACTGACCACTCCTTTCGGTTCCTCAGCTGTCAACGACTGGGAGCAGGCAGACGGAGTGGCGTTATGGAGCACAATCTAATTATACGCCTTGTCAGCGGCATCGTGAAACCCTTATTAATGGCGTGAAACAACACATCGCGTACCACAAAGTCTTACAATAACAAGGATGATTTCGGCAGATGGGTGCCATATGGGTCCCATACAAAGCTTCGATTGGATGAGGCAAACAGGCCACAGCTTGAGTATCTGGAGCCGCCGCTTGCGTCCTTCGAGAAGAACATCAACAAAGGACGACGACAAGTTACGAAAGGTATACGGCTGCTCGGCATAAAAGATGGCAGCGCCTGGCGACCGTATATGACGCAGCTGTCGTTCTTACGAGGATACTATTCAGTGAGGGACTTTGACAAAGATGAACGGTAAAAGAGTGCATAAAGGAGGCCATGGCTTTTCTTTTCTATTATTTTCTTCTTTTTTTTTCGTCACTTCCGAGTTTTCAGTTATGGAAGCGGAAACCTGGCACAGTGTGATCTGACGGCATGCATATCAGGCCATGTTAGACGCCTAACAAATGCGAATATCGACGCATTTTGTTTATAATAAATTGATTTTGAGCAATTTTTGTATAAAGCCCGTTGTTACATATATGCTCCTTTGTTGTGGGTGTGTTTTCTTCGCTGACTTAAAATTTCCGCTTGGTCTAAGCTACAGTGTTGAATTTCAAAACACACAGAAAAATGACAGGGCATGGACTGGGGTACCATTGAATAAAAAATGGCTCAGTTTATTGATCTTATAGCCATAAAAATAGTAGTCGTGAATGGTTTTCATTGTTAAGAGACAGCTTCATTTTCATTCAAGCGAGAGTTATTTGAAAGGCTAAAAAACTTTGAAAAGGGGGAATTGAAGTCGGCTACAATTTACAAAAGCAAAGCGCTGAGCCCCCCCCCCCCCCCCCCCCCCCCCCCCAAGAAAAAAAAAAGGACTACTTTTGGTAGTCCAGCACTGAACAGGAGCTAAATTTATACCACATGAGGAGATTTTGTCAATGGAATGAAATTGCAGTTCCAGGATGCCTATAGCACTGTAACTCTTCGTCGTATCGCGGACACTTTGGTCGGAATTTCAATCCGGAGGGCCGGAAATTCGACTCTGTGCCACCGAAGCGGCTAGTGCACTGGAGCATATTTCATCCCGACATATATTGATCCACATTTAGTGTTTCGGTGAGAGAGTTCAAGGAGAAGCTTCTCGGGGCCTCGCTTTACAGCGCAATTGTAGGCCTGAGACAACTACGGATAATCAAAACAAACATTCAACGGACCCCTTTCAAAACCCCATCATGAACATTGGCTTCTAATTTGCGATTACGAAAGACCAATGCGTTTCTCGTGTCAATGAAAACAGTTAACACAACTTGACGAAAATAATCCCTGGAGAAGGGATTATAATCCCCTTCTCCAGGGATTATTTTCGCAATTCTTGTCCAGCTCGCTTGCACCTTTGCGTTTAATCGCATTATAATCTTAACACTACTCGTCGTTTTTGGTGACAGAAACAGCGTCCTTGCGAACACCGTAAACCTATGATGAATGTACTAAATGCTCCTGAATCTTCAAATAAAGAGTATATATATATATATATATATATATATATATATATATATATATATATATATATATATATATATATATATATGTTTTAAAAAAGCGGTGAAAGCTACACTTATGCCGCTTGTGGAGGTGAGTAGTGAGTTTTACGGCCAGGGGGACATATTATAGGGGGCAAATCGTAACGATCAATCGGCTAACTAATTAAAATTGGTTAATTAACTTTTTAATTAATAAAAATAGACATATGGTTACAATTAGAAACTTGCTCAGCGTCATCGAAAACCACTCAATCAGTAATTTTCAAAAAGACTTTGAGCGCGTGGGTAGCGTAGTAGTGCACTAAAGTTACCACTCTTTGAGCAGGTACAAAGCTAGCTGTTGCGATAGGCTCCCGCGCGATTTTTCCGTCTCTTATCTAGCCCCAGCCTTGTACCTGTCCCACGAGTGGTAACTTTAGTACAATACTACGCTTCTCACGCGCCGAAAGTATTTTTGAAAATGACTGATTTAGTGGTTTTCGATGACGCTGAGCAAGTTTCTAATTGGAACCATATGTCTATTTTCATTATTTAAAAAGTTAATTAACAAATCTCAATTAATTAGACGACTGATCGTTACGATTAGCCCCCTATAATATGTCCCCCTGGCCGTATGACTCACCTTCACAAGCGAAATAAGTGTAACTTTTACGGCTTTTTTTAAACAAATCTGTTAAGCTTAAAAAAACACCCTGTATATAGATATATAGATATATATATGCGTGTGTGTGTGTCTGTCTGTATGTATGTGCGTGCGTCCGTGCGCGTGCGTGTGTGTGTGTTTGTCTGCGTGTGCGTGTGTGTGTGTGCGCGTGCGTGTGTGTTATTTTACCGTTTTATGCCCAGAGCTGCTAGCATATATTATTTGTCAAAAAAGCTGGCGAGAGTAACAACTTGATATGGTAATGCGGCCGCGGTGCCACAACTGCAAACATTCGGTCACAGCTTCAGGTACCTTGTGTCTTACAGCCCGTATGGGTAGTGCCAGTGTTGCACGGAACGGCGTTCCAAGGAACGTCGTTCCTGGAACGCGTTCCTTTTAGGAGGAACGAAGGAACGCGGCCGTTATATTTTGCATCATTGGAACTGGAACGGGAACTCGTTCCATTTTTAGTGGAACAAGAAAGGGAACGGCGTTCCTTTTTTTTTTCGTCCAGTGGGATGATTCGTATTATATTTCTAAGAGGGAAATTCTAAAAGTATAAAAACAATATCTTTACGAAGTGCTGGATCTCGTTAACTTTTTGGTATTTATGACATGGTTTATTTTCTGTTGTCCTCACTTGATAACAGTCGGGTGAAGGAGAGCTACTGGGAATTTGTGTATTCTCTCAGTGCCCAAGCCTGCGGTATAAAAAGCAAAACTTTTAGTGGAAAGAAAAAACACAGAGAGAGGGACGTCTCAAACTCAGCTATATCCTTTGCTTCCACGAATCCTCAAACATCCAGAAATATAAGGACGACTACAACCATAACTGAACTTCCCTTAAAGAGACCTACAGTTACAACAAATGTACAGGTTACCTGACATCGAACGCATCCTTGTATCTCGAATATTGGTCACTTAAAATATACGCAATTTTTTTTCTTGTCCCCTCGTCCCCTTTTCCCAGCCCCGCCCTCCTTTAAACTGAACAACGAATCAAACCTTGACGAAGGACTTATAGTTTCCAAGACTGACCCTCCAAAAGCCCTACCCTCTTCACTTGCTCGTTTTGCAGAGAGCAACATCGTGAAGCAACGGTTGTTCACTTCCAACAAAAGTCTTTATTCGATTGAAACGTGTGAGGTTCTTGTAAAACGCTCGTGCAATGTGGACTAACAGTACATTTGACTCGTTTGAATCGCCCACCACTATATATAGTTGAAAGCTGAGATTTGTAAAGGTAAATATGTCAACAAATGAAACCCTGTTTCCGGTTGTCTTCTTCTCCTGGTACCCTTCCATCACTGCATTCAAAATCGTATGTTACCATTTGATGGGACAGATAAAAAAAAATAAAACTTTGCTTGATCTAACTTAATGTTGCAATCAGGAAAATACAAATGTAACGGAAATGAAATGATCCGTTTCATTTTTTTTAACTGTAACGGGAACGAGTTCCTTTTCCACATATGGAACTTGTAACGGGAACGCGTTCCAAAAGTCAGAAGAAAAGAAGAACCATCTTTCGTTCCTTTTTTTGAGGAACGTGTACAACACTGTGCCACATCTGACTATACGGGCAGAAAATGAGGGGAGAGCGCGCGGGACGCCCGAATGCCGAGGTGCATTGGAGACAAAGGCAGCAATAGCTTTGCCTCTGCCCACAAATCATTCCAGATAGAGCTCGGCGTTATGACGTCCCCGCGCGCTCTCGTTTCCTCCTCTCTCTCTTTTTCTGCGCGTATACCTAATAACATTTGCTTAGGTCAGAACAGTGTATAGAGAGATTTGGGTCAATGGGAGGAACGGGCAGAGCCACGGCGTGCACCAGAGCAAAAAGAGGGCTTGACATGCTCTTTCGGCCAACCAGAAGCCGAGAAGAATCCCCTAGTGGTGATAGCGAGAAATAGATTTATTAATAAATATATGGCTTTTATAAGCGCGTAAGAGTTAAATGTATTAACCCTTCATGGTTGAAAATAGGGTGTACGCGATACTTCGATTGTGATCATGCCGAGAGATGTAAGAAGCGAATGTGCCGTTCGAACTCTGTTTTGCTCGGACAGAGTGTGGCCTCTCGGACGGCAGATTCCCGGCCCTCGGCGCCTGGCGTACGGGTTATGTCGATCGTTCCGCTAGTCGCGCTCTTCCACCATGATTTTGGATGACCGTGATTGCAACATCATGCGCGCCATATTTTCAGTCACCGAGAGTTACTTCGACGCACTTATTCATTTTGTTTCTCGCGACCACCGCCAGTGTATTATTTCCGGCTTCTGATTGTCTACATTGAATTATTGAAGGCGCCCTCGAACACGCCGAACGAGCTTTTAGCCAATGGCGCCTCCTCATTTGCCTCCTGTACTTCCCAATGGATGGCCAAACTCTCTGTATATGCGTCTCTGGACCAGGTCAGAGCTGTATATGAGGAGAGTTTGGTCAGTCTATGATCTCGCCGCCGTAACGCTTTCCTCCCAAGTGAGCCAATCAGCATGCGGCGTAGAGCGAGAGGCATGAGCGCATGCGCGTGAACTCCTGGCTGCTCCCTCCTGAGTAGGGGGGGGCCGCCATCTTCGATCATTCTCCCGGCGGAATGCATGGAATCGGCATCTAAATCTCGATTATTGCCTTTTATATCGCTGGCTCTGGCAAGAAAGTGACATTCTGCTATTCCTCGCTGGGTTAAAAAGCTAATAAATGAAGATTTTTCGGCGTATGGCCACAAAACTTTTATTCAGGCGAAAAAGAAGTCGGCCCGTAGCAGACGACGCGTAGCCTCAGCAGTGCCCTTCTCCGACCAGTCTCCGACAGCGTTGCTAAAAAATGGCGGTCGTCGCTTCTCTGCTCCCTTCTTTCTCTCTCGCTCCTTCGGCGCTCTCCTCCCTTTCATTTACTTTTCTCCTCTCCGGCGCCTTCGTCGCCACACCCACTGGCCAAACTCTCCCAATATACGGCTCTGGACCAGCTGGCATCGCCCAGACAAACATATATCTGTATTATCATACATTATTATTCGACGCAGTTGCAGGTCGATTTTCGCGGCGAGCGACTCGGTTTTCGAACAAGCGATACCTTGACCCGCTCCTATTGATATTAATATTGACGTTGTTTGTTTGTCTTGTTTTGGCGGTGCCAGATCACGAAAGCGCGCACACGTGGGAGAGAGCCCAAGGCAGGAAGCGCCCGCCGAGTTTCGTGTGTAATTCTCGTAAGCAAATGACGGACGAGTGCGCGACGACGGACCAGGTGCTGCTTGAATGCGTCCCGGGGACGACCGGCACGCAAGGCCGCGATTTTAAGAGTCTATTGATTCGAACGATCCTCCAAGCCGCTTGACATTTCGGTAATCGATGACGCAAAGAGAACATAGGGTGACGCTCGTAGCAACAGCAGGTTTTCAGCGATGTATACGACTATAGCACACGCTTTTATGCATTGAGCCCGGGTCCCCAGAACCCCACCGTAAAAGAGAAATTCAATTATTTGTAAGGAGGGTCGCGGTAAAACGGCGTGACACAGCGACATACTTAAGGCACGTTCACACTCTTGCAACCGAGTACGACCGAGAGAGACGAGACCGGTTTTTAAGCCTCTTGCGACGTTTTAGGACCGGATGCGCTGCAGTGGAGCTGGTCCTAAGACGTCGCAAAAGCCTTAAAAACCGACCTGGTTACTCTCGGTCTTACTCGGTTGCGTATGTGTGAACGGCGCTTTACTTGACACAGATTAGCATTTTCCTTTGGGTCGAGTCCCAAATGGCCAACAAACGACCAACCCATGACGACGTCATATAAACCGCGCAGCTTTCTGGCGACCCGCGTAGTCTCCCTGTTGTACTTCTTGAAAGAACTCCTGTTCGTCTGGATCAGCAGCACACTTTAATGTAAAATAATTGCGGGTAAAAAAGATACATCATGGCCACTTGAAGCGGTCGAAGCTGATCGCTGCGTCGCTCGTAATTGTGAACAAAATCATATATCTTATTTTAGATTTAGTTGGCATCTTTTGCCTGATTACTTATTGTTCACGAATACGTTTTATTATTGCATGTTGGTTAGAATCAGTTATAGAAACATTTCAGATAGTTTTAACAGAACGTAATGTACCGCTGCCGTCGCTACTCTCATTAGGGAGTTTTCGTAGATCGTTTTCGGCGTCCCACAAGGCCCTCCGCAACCCGCTACAATAGCGGGAACTCCACAGTCGAGGCTATCGGCGCGCAGGCGCAGTAGCAACTTCTTCGTTGCGGAACGCTTAGCGGAGGGGGCAGCGCGGTCTACGAAAACTCCCTATTATCCACAAAGTGCGGTAGCATTTAGCGGAGGGGGTTCGACTAAACGAAGGGTGGGAATTGCAACATCGCAACAATCCGCATACTGTTGTGTTCGGCGGAGAGCCAGTCTATTCTACCGGACGTCGGCGCTTTCGGATGCAGCCACCCCAGCTTCCTCCCTGTCCCGCTCCCGCGGCGCGTTACTGGAAGCCTGCAAAAAGGCTCTTTCCCTTTTGTAAGAGGGAAAGGGGACGTGACCAACTTACGGATGGAGCGAAAGAGGCTAGGGCACGGCGCGAACCTCGCAGTGGCCTCACGAAACCTGTCCAGTACAGACCAGTCCAGTTTAAACCAGTCCAACCCAGTCCAAACCGAACCACGACCGTCCAAACGAGAGAGGCATGTACCAAAGCAGTAAATGATAGCGCATAAGAAAAAAGACAACAAGAGCGCATGGATGGAGACTCTAGTATTCTCGCCTCACGACTTTCTCGGTAAACTTTCGTCGTAACTGAATCTGGTGAAAGTTTTTTTTTTTTTGTTTTGTTTTGTTTTTCGTTTTTATTAGAGAGCGGGTGTTGCGTTGGCTTGCATAGTATCTCGGAGGCAGTATATTCGCGACTCCAGCGAAGCGGACGCCACCAAGCGGGAAAACCGGGAACCAGCCGGTCCAGGTCGCTCCGCGCCCCTCCGCGTCTCTGGTGGCTTTCGCGGACACGTGTTGTCGGCGCGGTGGCGAACAATGTTATTTGACGAGGGTCCGAAAGTTTGCATGAGTGTTCATTAGTGTGGTGAAGCCTCATTGGGTTGTTTCCTTCCATCACGTGTTTGAAAGCCCGTTCACTCCACAACACACGGTCGCGTGTTTTCGATTTCCTGGATGGGGAGGAATCACGGAAAAACGTTTCGATTTCTTGTCTGTCTCGAATCACATTCAAAGTAACGACTACTTGGTAACTGATGAGTAGTTTCTTTATAAGGATGTAGAACAGTGGACTGAGGACGACAGACGAGGTGTTTCACTGGGGGGAACACCAACGTTGCAGTCAAGTGAATGGGAAGGTTCGACAGCTGCTTTTCTTCAGTTTGCTTGTGTTTGATTAACTTCAAGTTTGTGCCACCCGCGCCGGTCGGTGCGTTGGCTATTCGTTTTGGCTGCTTTGCGCCGAAAAAGCCTCTGAACCACACTGAAGGAGTTGGGCTGATTTCGCAATTTCTTGATTCAGGAAAACCTGCTCGCTGCATACGATTAATGAGGGAAATTATCTGCTTTCAAAAGGTCGGGGACGCGTTTCGCAAAGTTAGAAGCTGTCACGGCATTATGATCTATCGCGCCTCCAATATTTATATTATACCCCCGTCGAAGCCAGCAGCAGTACACGTCTACATTGCTCAGGTTTACCGGCCACAGAAAATGCTCATTTTCTCCGTTCAGGATTTGAGGTCAAGTTCAATGCCAGAGAGGTTCCGCGTGAATCTCCGATGAAGACTCTCCTCAGTTTGTCCGCATTCGTCTCCGTTCTACCGGCTAGAACCATTTTTCTGAGTTTAAGTACTATCTCTGTCTGTCGAATATTATTCAGCAGCTCATCAAATAGCTAGCCAACTAAGCTCATATTTCAACTCGAAGAATATACTAATATCGCTTTAGTGGGACATAGTACGTAATATAATACATAACCCGCTCGTCAAAATGAATTCTCGATTGCTACTAAAACCAGAATTGAAATAAAAGTGTCAGCTGCGTAGTGGGGCGCCGGCGGGTTAAAATGCTCCTCGGCTCAAGAAGCGCTCGCTCAACTTTGGTAATTTTCCCGCAGCCTGTGTTGTTGACCGCACGAAAGCTCGATTTCGTGGACAGATAAGTCGCATGGTCGACGGCATGCGAGTTACATGAAAATTGCTCTCGGTGGAGCAACTCTGTAGTCATCGCCGCTTTCCTTAGATGATCAAAACTGATTAAAGTCTATTACCATCTCTCCGGAGCCCATAGTTTCGGTTTTGAACGAAATCTCCGAAACGAAAGTTTGACATGCAAAAAGCAAAAAACAACGGGAAAACAAAACTATGCTTTGCAAGTTTATGTCCACCGGCTACACTTAACCATCTCAGTTCAGATACCTATACAATTTGGCATTAAAGAAAAGAAAATCTGTTAAATTGAATGCGCCACCCGTTCAGGCAGCCCGGCCGAGCCGACGCGACCTGGACTCAGCCGCCATGTTTGTTTGATGGTGGCGCCCCCTATAGGTCGCTGGAGTCGCGAATAGTGTTTGTTACAGGCTTTCGTAGAGCTAGTAGTTTCACCTGTGAATGTGAATAGCTGGATTTTGTTTCACGAAAAAATGAAAGCCGTTTACAAATCCCTGTAACGCCGAACTGGAGCGCAGCTCTTGAGGAGGCGTAGGGAAGGGTACTGAAGGGGGTCACGTCGCCTGCGGGTAGTCACGTGACCCCGGGGGGTCACGTGATCTCGGGGGAGGGGGTCACGTGACCTCGAGGGGATCACGACCTCGGGGGGGGGGGGGGGGGGGGTCACGTGACCTCGGGGGGAGGGGGGTCACGTGACCTCGGGAGAGGGGGTCACGTGACCCCCCCCCCCCCTCCGGTTACGCCGACGCCGACGCCGCTCAGGCTGGAAACGGGCCCCTAAGAGCTGCGCTCTAAAACGAAGCCAGGGAAATGGATAAGGACACCGCTGCAGCGGTCTTCTTGTAAACTCGTTTACTTTTGTGTTTCGCGAAAAGCTTCCGCTGTCCACATTATTAGTATAGTATCACCTGAGAATGTTCAGAAGGCAGTCGCGCCGAGCTAACGCGAGTTTACTAAAATCTCGGAGACATAAAAATTCCGGCGATTGTGAGTTTCTGCAGAGCGTCGCGCTGAATATCTATGCGGTGTTGCAGAAAACGCCTTATTGCTGAAATATAAACATAAAACAATACAAATAAAAAACAAGGTGGAAATGAGTATTAAAGACAAGCAGTGACAAACAGTGTAACAAAAGTTAGTAAAAAAAGCAAAAAAGGTAGTGTGTTTTTATAGCTCGTATTTTTACATTGTTTAAGAGGATTAGACATTTTTCCCAAGTCTGGTCGTTTCCACCACTATTCACTATCGTTATACATCTGCGCACTATTGATTGATGAACACGGTAAAGGGGTGCGCCTAAGCTAATGAGACGAGGCCTATGCATTCAACTTGAAAACGATTTAATTAACGCACACAATAAGTATGGTCTCTGCCTGCACAAGCGTTCGCCACGGACTTGAGTTCATTCAGTGCGTTTACAGAACACAGTCGGACGGTTTAGTCTGGTTGATTCAATGCAACAGTGGCAGAGCAAGCTCGTGACGTCGAAAATAAAACAAATTAGGAGCAAACAGTGACCAACTACGAAATAATGACGATGTTGGAGCAATTGATTTTGCCCGAAACATATTGTAAGCGATTCGCATTAGAGCATTTAGGCAAAGAAAAATTATAACAATCACATTTCTATTTGAACCGTTAGATGGTACTGATTCTAAATACCGTGAATGGCAACCTATAGATCCAGTTAATTTCTGTAAGTTTGATTACAGTTACAACATTTATATGGAGTACTCTCTGACGCAATATATGCTAATGTTTGAGATGTTTTTTTTCTTTTTTTTTAGTTAATAAGTACGCGCTGAGAGCAAACTTCTGTTTAATTTGAATCGAATTGCCCTCTTCAGATAACAAAAAACACATCTATATACAAAGGCGTTCACTATAACAACGGCAATCATTATGCACAGACCAGTCCCCAAACTTCCCACGTCAAAACTTCATTTTCGCAAACAACACGTGAGGATACAAGAAAAATAAAAAAAAAAAATACCAAAAACACGTCGGGAGAACACGAGAAATCACTCCTTCTGTTTGCCCTCCTTCGAAGGACCAACATTTGCAGCCAGAACACGTAAAGCACTTTCTAAGAGACTTGATTAGACGTTCCATATATCAAGAGTCGTAATCCCCAAATCTGTATAAAAAAAAAGAAAAAAAAAAAAAAGAACACTCGCTTCCCGTGTAATGGTTGCGGCTGTCTTCATGTGAGTTCTTCACACTTAGCTTGGTCCACTCACTCACGGCTTATCGCTTGCCAGGCGTTGAACAAAGAAGCAAAATGGATGGCTCGCTTTGTTAGCGAATGACTGGACACAGTCTCCGAGACGCCACTCCAGGTTCTAGTAAATAGGGAGACACTTTGTGTGTCTATCTTACCAAGACAGCCGTTGAACACGCGTCAATACTCAGGCACATTCCGACTATGGCACGTAAATTGTGCCCAAGTGTGGTTTCTTTGGCACATAATTTTGTATCTTGCACAGTCGCAAAAAATATTCGCAGTAGCTTTGAGTACGTAAAGGAAGAAATACGTTAAACTGCTCTTCGCTGAGCATCTCATTTTTTTTAAACTTAGTGCTTATAGTTGACTGGTTGAGTCGCCTGAATATTATGATGAGTCGTCGAACCTTTCATCTAACAAAAATATTTTCGGCTTGTTCCAAAGCGCAATAAATAAATTGATGTTTCTTTCTTTCAACAATTTAGGAGAAGTTTGAAGTAGATATATTTTATTAAAAATAAAACGATGTGTATTAACTTCACGCGCATTTCACGGTACGCAGTACTAATGGCATGGGAAATCCAACTTCTCTGAAGGAGCATTCATTCGATATTCACCAAGGTATTCTCAAATATCTTGCAGCTAAGATAAGGGCTAAAACTGGAAGCTTTTTTTTTTCACTGTTGTGCTTGCAATTTCATCTATTTTAAATCTCAGTCAAAATATTCTGCTGCCCTATTTGTGCGGTCGTTCTCATAATTGAAAAAAGGAATCGGGAGATTTTTTTTAACGTTCTCCCCGTCTACAATTCACAGTCATAACATTATATCTTTTTCTTCAAGTCCAGGCAAGCTTCTTATCTTTTTCACACATTTTCGTGCTTTGTATTGTGTCGCACTCAAAACATTCTTCTGAATTTTGTAAAAGTTAGATTACGCAGAAGTCTCAATTTGTTTAAAACATTCAATTCTGCCGAATGTTTTGGTTTTAGTTTTGAACTTGCAGCCGAACTGAAAATGACGCCAAATTGAAGAGTCTCAATTTGGCGTAATTTTCAGTTCGGCTGCAAGTCTCGGTTCGGCTTTAGTACCTCAACTCAGCTGGAACGGAGTCCTTGGATGCTCAGTTGAACGACATCGAAGTCTAACCACCTGAGATGCCTTCACCTTAGTTGTAAGACTGAAGTATGCCAGCCCATCGAGCTGACGACTTAAATTTAAATCAATAGGTTTTCACTGCTGAGAAGGCCTCATGACAGATAGTAACCGTGTTTGTGTGTGTAAACTTGAAAAACTTTAATGTGGCTACTTATTGAATACCTTGACATAAAGTCGCCAAACCAGAGGGCAGACACACTCCTAACTTAACTTGAACTAACGCAGCCAAATGAACATTTCAAGTGCAACATGATCTCTCAGTTCAACTTACCTGTTCAAGGTTTCCCTAAAACCCCGAATTACGTTTCAAGCTTTAGACAGACAGATCTGCAGCTTTTGATAATTAGTGCATTTTACTTCTCTCCTTTTTGGGAAGTTTCCCAGCCCGATTCTTGAAGTGAGATAAATGGGGATTAGGGTGGGGTATACACAGATGTCTCCTGGGTGTTACCGAATTTATGCTATCGAAAGGCCAGACAATAAAAAAGCGACAAAAGAATACACTGGTGATGCTCAAAGCAGAACGAACGACGTCCCGACGGCAGCGAAGTGGCACTAAACAAAACACGAGAGGAGAATCGCGCGGCATCGTCTAAAACCAATCTCACTTAACGCCTCGACATACAACTAAAAAAAAACCTTGTCTGACGCTAACCGCCCATATATATACATCCCTGAAGTCCTTGCCTCAAATCTCCTGCCATTGAAGCTGTTTTTTTTTTTGTTTTTGTTTTTTTATACGAGTGGCTTTTACAACCGTGATACAAGGATAGGCCCTTGCAGTATTCAGATAAAAGCCCACGACGATTCCACCGACAAGAACGTAAGAAAGTAAAAACCCAGGGTTTATGTAAGATTCTTGCGAACACGAAACCTCTTTCCATTGTCTGGGCGTATACAAAGCTTCCAAATTTCTTTGAGCTGGGATTGACCCCACAACTGCAGAGGTGTAGAATCTTTTCAAACCGATCTTCTAGAATGCGCTTCTTTTGTTGCTAAAATAGAATCCCTGGTCGCCTCGTTCGGACAAAAGCTCCATTGTGGGATAATAGCCTCATGAGATTAGTGTACTATAACAGACGGAAAAGAAAAGGAAAATTTCCTTTAGCGTCTGTTTATCAAATTAGCGGGGAAGACAACACTTAAAGAATATTTGTCCGAGTCGTATGCGTATAATTTATAATATCACTTTGTTTAGCCTAAGCGTCAAAGTTATTTAAATAGATAATAAAATGTGTACAACAATTTTTCTTGTACTTTTTAAAGAAAACGGGAACATCTCTAAAACAAAATTGCTGTTCTTTCCAAGCTGACAATTGTCATAAAAGCTCTAATTTTGTTGTATTTTTCGCGTAAAGGGTCATTATTAGAGCGAATAGTTAGTAATGACGAAGAGCCTGTTTCTCCTTTCATAAAGACATGTTGCTATTTATTTATTCATTTATTTATTTATTTATTACGATACCTTCATTCCCTCAAGACACATTGTAGTGGGAAAGAAACATACACTGAAAGATGCGCTGTACAAAAATATAAGGAAACAAAAATAATCATAGGTCAAATACAACAATTTTAAAAGTAAAAATATTACAGTAGCAAAAAGAAAAGGAACCAGCACAAACACTTGTTTTTTCTTTTTTTTTTAAGGAACAACTCTGACAATTACTTTTCTCCTATGTCACTGGGCAGTCTACATAATTCATCAATAGGCTTCAAAAAAAAAAAAAGGAACACACAAACACAAATGTTTCGCATTAAAAAAGACTTATTATCTTGTAGTTATTTTCTATCTGTGATACATATATAAGTATCTCAGAGAAGTGAATAATGCCTAGTGAATAATGCAAAATAGAGAAGTAAATGTTCTGGATGATGCGGAATCTATATTTATTTTCATTTGAAAATAAACTCTTTCACGCTAATTGCATGGAAGCTAAAGGTGCATTCATACTGTGGAGAAGCTTTAAGACTTCGCCGCACTAGCGCCTGAGCTTCAGAACTTAGTTAGTCCGATACGTAGGCGGAGGAGCGGGTTAAGACCTCAGAATATTTAAGCTCGAAGCCCGCGATCAATTACTTAAACCTATCCTGCTTTTAGTCGCAGCAGTTTCAGAGCAACCTGTAGAGCATGACTTCGCTCTTGTCCCTAGTGATCCTCGTGACGTCACACGTAACTTCACGTGTGACTTCATTATGGGAAACGGCCCACAATGCAACGCGCGGTTACGCCGACGCCGACGCCGCTCAAGCCGGATACGGGCGTCTAAGAGCTGCGCTCTAAAATTGTTTGACTTATAGTTACTAATAATCGTCATCCTCAAGCTCTCGCGTCTGACAAAACTATCTCGATATATTTCTTGGGTTGTTGCCTTTGACAGACACGTGGACGGAGGCAAGTCTGGAGTCAGGTGCTGTTTCGATGAAATATTTAAATGATTAAATGAAAATGTTGCCCTCGATACGTTTATTGCAGTTAGACTGTAAAGAATAGATAAACGGCTAATTGCGTATGAAGTGATCGTTCGCTAATCGCTGGGTCGGGCTCAGAGTCTCCATATACACGGGAGAGGACGGTCGACTTTGAAATTCAAGATCGCGGCTAGTGTTTCGCGGCGTACCGAAGTAGGGGTCTTTGACTTCGGGTTCAAAGACTCCGCACGATCTTCCCTCGGGAAATGTCTGGTCGTGGCCATTACTACGTGTATCAAGAGGGCAATTTGTTTGTGTGGAATCTCGAACGCAGTCTGCACGTGGAAATCTAAAAGGGCTTTTATTTTCATGCAGAGCATAAAATCATCGTTTTTTACTGAAAAAAAAAGAGAAAACGCATTTATTTTTTTGCCCTCCTTGTATAGGCACTGACAGATTTGAAGGCCGACGTACAGTTTGCGCATTTGACTTTTTCCCGTCTCCTCCTTTCCTATATCCTCTCCACTTTTACCTTCCCCGCAGAAAGCCGAGATCGTACTTCGGCCTTAAAGAAACGCAGGATGTGGGGAGTTCGGCGCATCTATTGATCGCTTCACAGCCAAAGAGATTGTGGCACTCGGCGATAAGAGCGTATATGAACGAATAAAAAAAACAAGAAGCTTGAACTCGTGAAGCCACGCTCCGCATGCCTTAAAGGCCGACCTACAAAATCGTCTTCTGTCGGGCAGAAAACTGGTTTTCAGTTTCCCTCTCGCCATTCTCTCTAGCAGGCTTCTCTCCTCCTTTTCCCACAGGAGCGAGTCTCTGAGCTATTTCCCGCAGAAAAGTGAAGGATATCTCCCACTTTCTCGAATGGAAAGAAGGAATGACGGGAGGGTTTCCTCGTCTCTGGTTGCACGTCGGCCTCCAATTTGTCAGCAATTATATCTACTTGTATTAGACAGTTTTAGTGGACCGTACACTATAGCTTTGCGTACGCAAGGAAATTGAGGGTCGTGAGTGCGCATGCGCAGAACGCAATAAAAAGGCTAGCGTATTGCGTACGCACGCAACGCTGGGGATTTTGCGTTGCTGGCTAGCGGGCCTTGTGGGACGCTCTCGAGAGATCTCGGAACCAACGAAAGCGCCAGTTTCAAGATGGCGGTTGCCTCGACTGGCGCAGCAAGGGCGACGTGGTGTTTTCGAAGTTCTGTGTTACGTGAAATTGCGTGGTGTTTAACTCGGCGGTTCGTTCTGGGACCTACCGCGGTCGAATCAGATCGCCTGTGCAGCTGAAGGAGTGCACAGTGAAAATGTTCGCCTCTCGAATTGTGCGTCGACGCTGCGATTCTGCTCAACGCTAAGCCTATTCTCACAGTTCATCGCCGACGGACGAACGACTCTAAAAGAAATCGCCAAAGTTCTCGCTATACACTGGACATCAGGGTCATGAATTTCATTCCGCGATAGCATTGATAAATCCACGGCACGAGTGACGGAGGCTCCGTGATCGAATTTGGCTACGCACTCGTACTCGTAGCCTCTGTACCCCGCAGAAAAGCGCGCTCGACAAGGCAGCTGTGGCTTGGTTTAATTTGAAATAAAATGATTGGACACGTTTTCATTTTCAATATTTCTTTCCAGGAGCATGGTTGCGCTATAAGCACGTGAAATTCTACGGCTCTAGCAAATTGACCTAAGATCATGCGCGGTGTTCACTGGAAAACGTAACGAACAACTAAATTCGGTCCAAGCAGGTCATTTTTTAGCGTACGCTATACTATTGCGTATTGCGTACGTAAGGTCCAGCAACGCCATACTAAAACTGTCTAATATCTTATCATTCTCAGACTTATGAATGTACAGTTCACGTACATTTCTATTCATATTTATTTTTTCTCCCTCGATGGAAGTTGAAAATAGAACACTCGGATTGAAAAACCGCATCTCCACGGGGTGAATGATGTTGACTGGGGCGAAGCTCTGGCGGTGCTTGTCTGCGTAGACGCTGAGCCGCAGCATGCCGAGCCTTTCGTTCTTTTTCATCCATGTCACGCTGCGGTCAAACGCTCAAATGCGTATATAACCACGTTCCATACCACACATTCTCTTTCTGACATGGATGAATACGAAGGAAAGGCTCGGCATGCTGCGGCTCACCGCCTACGCAGACAAGCACCACCAGAGCTTCGCCCCAATCAACATCATTCACCCCGTGCAGATGCGGCTTCTTTTTTTGCCCTACACGAGCACGGGAGCACTTGCTCACGTGCTCGTGAGCACGTGAGCGCGTGAGCTCACGAGCAGGAGCACGTGCACCCGACGGCGGACGGACATACAGACATGGCTAGCCCGTAAGGAGCTTCGCCCCTAAAAGAGACAGTATACTTCTGCAACATAAATATACATCTTTGTACAACGGTGATGCTTTTGTGTGTTTTAGAAAAAAAATTACTCTGCCATTACGGAAATATATATATATTATTAGCGTTAGGCTTTGTAAATGAAGGCAAAATAAAGCGTCAGTGTCTGTTCTAGCGTTAGCATTGCAGATTTAATAGGCCCTTTCCGGAATTCAGTCTGGCCACTTTGGTCACTATCATCATCTGAAAAATGGCATATGTGCTGTACTAATGGCGGCCTTCTGTTTACTGAAGAATGAAGAAGTTGAAAGTGCCCCTAAGCAGAAGATTGCTTGCGATGCCTATACATTCTAGACGTTAGCGCGACGTGAAGAGGGAATCGGATGCAAGAGCTACATGAGTGTTCATTTCCAACTCGGGCCCAGTCAATCTGTTAGTAGCACATACTCGGCTTCAAAGCACCTTGATGTATAGAATTTTATCAAAGCGTCTATGTGGGCTTGTGGGCTGGCGCTTCGTTCTGACTGGTGGCCACTTTTTCGCCATCGAGACTGAAAGAGATTGAAAAAGAAGTGTACAGTGAAGCGCGCATTCCCGTGTAGTGTTAACTTGTTAAAGTTACGGTGCTCCATAAAATGCTCCAGACTACAGGTTCATTGCCGCCATTAGTACGGTAAAAGTTAAGCTGCCGTTTGAGTCACCAGATGGCACTGAATTCCGGAAAGGGTCTATTCAGTTAAAAAATAAATGAACAGTGTGAAAACCAATCGAGAATATGCTATAAGAGAGCCAAGTGGTAACGAAAAAACACTACCGCTGACCCTTTCACTTTTCTATTTTGGCTTTCTTTGTTGGCTTTTTCTTTTGCTTCCTTTATACTTTGCTGCCTCTTTTTGGCTTCGTCGCGAAGCCTATGGGAAACGCTAACATGTTAGCGTCTCCCAAAGAAGGACGTGTGTGGCGATTCCCAAAGGCCGTGCTAACGCACTTCCTCAGAATCCACCTTTGAATCTTTTAATATTTTTTGTCGCCCTCCTGGACCAGCGCTGGTACTTGGTTCACACTCTATTTTGTAGCACAGCCCAAGGCAAACGCGCTTCGCACACTTGCAAGTTCAGACTCGCCCCAGCATCCGCGCGCGCATTGGCTTCCGCCCTGTGACGTCGCCTCCTTCTCGCCTTTGTACTTCCCTGCTCTCCTCTCTACGCGACGCGCTTCCCTTTCCACTGTTTTGTCCACACACTGACGCCGTCAGATTTTTCGTGTCATGTGGGTACTAATGCCAATCTATCAATAAATAAGTTTTCTTGGATTCTTGGGTTTCTCGGAACTTGTTTTGAGCTGCTGCTGTCCGCAGCACCACTGATGACAGACGCCGTCAACAGGGCTGTCTGATGATATGCGTTGCTCGCTTGAAGCAGCGAGCGCATATCATAAACCGTAGCCAGATTCCAATCTTTTCAACCTTCGCTTAATTTGTTTCTTCCTTCGTTTGCCGGAACTTCCCTCACATCGCAATTTGACGTTTCTAATTTCTTCTCGCCCGTAAAAATTGTTTGCAATACAGATGTGCGCAAATTAAATTTTACCTTCGCATCTAGCTGTCTTTCATGGTGCACTGTTCGTCTTTTTTGTAGCTGACTAGAATTTGTCCACTAACCAGGGGAAAAACAGTAAACTAATGTGTGTTTTTCTGCTAGAAAGATATGTCTGAGAGTAGCTTCTTTCAACCCACAGCCGCAAAGTGAAACAGGCTTTCTTCAGAGACTTGTTGTTTTGTCCGTTTTTTTTTTTGTTTTTTCTTTAATTTTGCCGTGTCTCCTGTTTACGATGGAAGTTCTTCATCAGGTCGCCTGTGCTTTTACCCTTTCTTCGTTTCTTCAGAGCTTGCTAACCTCGACTTCCTAGAAAAGTATTGTCAGCGCACGGTCACTCCTCTCTAATGCGTCATATAGATAACTAACTCATCCATATCATTTGCATTCACAAATTTTGATTACTAGTCATTATTTAAACTTGCCCTTACCTAGTTATATCCTACTGATACTTTTGTACCTTGCTTTAAGCTACTGCACACTTACCAAGCTGTTCAATTGGTGTTTCTTTTCTGGCTGTGCTAGAAGTGCTCGAGTGTTGCCATGGCCTCTGTATACATGGCTTGCGTTTAAGGTCACAGTCATGTCTCGTTAATATCGACGCCTACCTTCCGCCCCCCCCCCCCCCCCCAAAAAAAAAAAAGAAAAAAAAAAGATCATCTATAATGAGAGTTTTTACTATTAATGGATCAAAGTAAAAACAAACATTTTTTTTTAACAACGGTAGCCGTACAAGTGCTTCACATTAACTTCTTGGGATATAAAGATTATAGTTTCAGAAGCAGGGGTACTCTATTACCTTGACGAGGTCTGTAGGCAGGTTGAAGATAGTGGGTATCGCACCTTTCCTTAGGCGTACAATTTTCCCCGTCCTATAGAAGCATTTTGCTTCAAAGTGATCCGAGCAGACCACGCTCGTCTCTGAAGGTTCCTGGTTCAACCTGCCGGCGTGTTCCACCCACAGCTGAAGGGTCGTGGGGCGACTTCGTAGAAACCTTGGGAACAAATAAATATTTTTTTACAGAACGTTCCTCTGCGCGCCAGGATAGCCACAAAAGACTCAATACTTACCAATGGTAAGTTCTTGTCTTTTCGCGATCGGGGCGATTTGAGCAGCGCGCCGCACAACAGGACGGCATAATCGGCCTTCCTCTGTCGCATCTAAATCGGAGGGCGATTCTCGCGTTTTCATTTGTACGATGACAGCTGGTTGCACAGGACACCAGCCGATACACTGCTCGGAAGTTCCCGCGTTTTACAATGCGCAATTACGATTGCTCAACACCTGATCAGTTGGTGTCGTGTTTCACACGACACCGGCTGACACACAGCTGATTTTGCACGACACTGACGAAGCCCTGTGTGCGCTCTCTCGGTCGAGCGGAGGACGCTCTGGGCCTCTGGCTTTGACCAGTACGATTGGGAAAAGACATCAATTCACTTGGTTTATATGCATTTTATTTAGAACGTAACAGGCGAATATATGGTACAAAAATATATATCAATAACTCACGGGCACATCGACACACAAGTCTGTGGAGAGACCCCGGTGCATATATACACCCGCGAGAATTCCCCAAATGATCGCGAGCACATCCACATCGTCTCTTGATCCGTATCCAAGCGTTCTGGAGCACAGGAAATCACCACCAACGAAATCGCACCACCACCTGTCAACAACGTCGAACAGCGGAGGGGCCCAATGCCGGTGCGGGGTCTGCTTTCGATACGAGCTGCACTGCTTTGCCCCGGTGCTGCGCTTTTGTAAAACTTTCGCCGGGTCCTCAAGGATGGGGCTACCGTTCACATAGGGTTTGAAGAATCTGCTTCGTCGAACAACTTCAATCAAGCACGAAATAGAACCCACGGTACAGTGTACTAAAACAAAACATACGGCTTTTCTTATATAGACCCACGGCCATTTTTATGGCAGCCTGCCGCCACAGCACTGTCCGCCATATTACTCTTATGGCTAAAGATAATATAACTATACCAAAAAGATGTCCGACCGTGGCCGCATTCCCGTCCATAGGCGGAGCCGGTGAAACGCGATCCAGCAAATAGACATAGAGGTCAGTGATTCTCCCCTACTAAGTTGGAAGCTGATTCAGTCGTCTTTGCTCCTTTTAATGCTTGCTATTGTTTTTTGGAGCTGGTAAGGCGCAGCAGGAACATTTGTGAAACTAATACAAGCTTGGGGCAGAAGGAAATGTATCACACTCAGAGCTTTCTAATGGTATACATTGCAGCTGCCGTTGACTCTGTTACTTAGGAAGTATTCACTGGACGCCATATTTGTGGGTGCTGTTTAAAGCGCATGCTCAGAACGAGCTCACGTCAATAGGCCGCTAAGGCCGTCACTCTTGATGGTGCGGAATGCACGTTGCAAAAGAACTGTGGAAGCTCGCCATCAGCACGCGCTCAGAATTTGCGCACACAGCTATGGCCGCCAGTGAATACTCCCTACAGGGGGTATTCACTAGACGCCATATTTGAGGGCGATGCTCAGAGCGCATGCTCAGAACGAGCTCACATTATTAGGCTGCTAAGACCGGCAATCTTAATGGTGTGTAATGTGCGCTGCAAAATGATTATGCAAGCTCGCCATCAGCACGCTCTGAGCAGTCGCGTACACGGCTATGACCGCCAGTGAACACTTTCTATAGACCTTACGCTAAATTACCCAAGGATCAAAGATAATGCCGGGAACATAGGTACACGCGCTGCACGCACTCGCCTTCCCTATAAAAAAGATTCGAAGTAAATAACCAAAAAGAAGCGCTTGTGGAACGCGCGTGCGAAGGGCCATTCGTTTTAGATGTTTGCTTTCGAACAGTTCCATCTGCAGACGCCAGCACGCGCAGCGCGTTTACCGACGTTCCCAGCATTCTTTTTTACGCTTGGGTGGTTCGGCAAAGGCTCTATTCAAGCTGTGAAGGGGTTGTCTGGACCCAACTTTGGCTGGAACCACATGAGAGAAAGGTAAAGACGACTACAAGCAAACTTCCCCTTACTATAATGAAGGACTACAGCGAAAACCATATGCGATAGCACGAGAAGCTTCGGCAGCGTGGACAACCTGAACACTGAATGCACACCCGCCAAAACCACCCGATGACGCTTGAATGCAGTCCCTGTCTGCTTAAAAGACCCTTTTCAAAAGTTCATCAAGCAACATTGTCGGTCGCCACTGCTTGGACTTTTTATACTTAGGCTAGGCGGCGGAAGTTACCGCCCGTTACAAAGAGTATAGCCATCAACAACCATCCATCCATCCATCCATTGGCCGCGAAGCACGTGATTGGATCAGAGCACTGCTCTCTGTTATAGTAGGCTGGATCGCGGACCGCGGCCTCGGCCAACGTTATTAGAACCAACTAAGTTCTGGAACTCCGCTCCGGAAGGGGGTCCCTTTGCGTGGCGCCTGTTAGAGGGCGCGCGCTCCGCATTAAAGGGATACTACAACGAAATTTTGGCGCTCATTTTTTGGTCTATATGTGTTCAAAAGAGCAGTATCACATGGAACATACCAATATCTTGTTGAAAAAGTCTCGAAAAGGAATTTTAAAACGAATTAAACGATTAGCAGAGAGCACCTGGTGGATGTCGCTAACGCCTCGTTTGTAATGCTCGTCTAGGAACCTTGACAGCTAGTGACGGAGGTTGTCTCGTCTCCGGCCACGACGAGAGAAGGGAGGAAGGAGGAACTCCCCTCGTCCCGAGAATCCCTTTTGTGTGTCGCAGAAGTCGCTATTGTCCCCCTAGAAGACTATAGAAGATTAACCCGTCACTCAAAATTCGTACAAAAGCAGCCGCTTCGGTGGCTGGAACGACTAGGCCATCCTCTCTACGTCAGCCTCGCCGTAGCTTTGCTCGTCTTGAGACGACCTACGTCACGATTGCGTTGGATGTCACGTGCTCTCAGCTGGGCCTTCTCCGAGCGCTTGCCAGAGTGGGCCGTTTATAACGAAAAATACAGCCACCAGGATCAAAATACAAACGTGCGATTGTCATTTGCGGATATTGTGGATCATATTCAACCTATTTTTGAACACGACGGGAATATTTCCAATTTCGTTGAAGTATCTCTTTAAGGCACCAATCCCTATTTGGATATGTCGCTCGCGTCTTCGCTTCATGTCAGCTGACATTATTTGTTGTTACTACTTTGTTGCCCAGAAAGACAGGACTATATGTATAGCTGGAAGAGCTATACATACTGTCCTACTGAGCTTACGGATGTTCGTGGCGTTTTTTCTGACAGTAGCAGACGACTTTCAGATTGTTTCTACTGCAGTTGATAGTCATCGGCACATCTACTATTACAGTATGTACAAACTTGCCCTGAGTGTAGCCACCGGATTGTGGCACCGACGGATTTGGGTTGTTCGAAACGCTTCGCGCTGTCAGCACAGCTAAGGCAGCAGCATTTTACAATAATGCAAAGCGTATGCCAAAACGGTCATAGCGCTTTTCATGCTCAAATTGTAATTTTTACTGGCGAGAGGGCAAAAATTAACCAAAAACCATGCTGAACTTCGAGAGGAGTCGGGACTCGCAAGCAGCCGCGGAGCAGGAGCAGACGAAAACGCGTGGAATAATGCGCCGGCAGCGCCACCTAGCTGCATAAAATCAGACATGGTTTCGGACCCCCTCCAATGTACAGTAGGGTGCCTCAATGTCCTTCTGTTTAGGGTGATGCCACCCTTTGTAGTACCCGATGCGGACAGCACGCGCTCACGGGTAAAATACAAAGAAATTGACGAAAACAAAGTGTCGCCATAGCACAGTCAGCGCAACAAACGCGCGCAGGGGCACGCTCTGTCACGCGCTTCTGAACAAAAGAGAAAAATAAAAGTGTGGGACAAAATGGCCAGATGTCTCCACCCTAAGCAAAGCGCACATGAAGGCACCCTAATGTACAGCGTCTATGGGAAGTTCCATAACTGAGTTGATCCAGTAACGGTGGCCTCGGCAGCTGGGGCCGAGTGTCGCCACCGGCGGCCATTGATTGACACCAGCCAATGCATGAGACTCTATGGGAAGAACGAGAAAAACTGCCGTTTCCTCCGTTTCTAAGCCGTTGTCGGCTCTGAAACTTTTTGGATGCTTTTCGATAAGCTTGTCAAATCGCTTGCGTATACAAACATTAAAACTGACAACCCTCGCAGTTCTTATAAATAAATATTTTGTGGTCGACAGTGACTCCGCTGTAATGCAGCTCAATGAGGCGAGAGTTACCTACAGTTACCGCGGAGTCGGTGGCGGTTTCGTTGAGTTGGGTTTAGCAGACGACAAGCTCGAAGGCTTTGCTACGCGAAATTCGATCGCTCCCGGAAAGCCGCTGTCGAGATGGAACTTCTTTGTGATTCATCAACTTCTGGGCTTCTCCGAGGACGGTCTACTTGACGGCAAGTTGCTTTGTTTACTCCACCACGAGAGCAAGCTTGCCAGTTCAGCCGTAGGTGCTCCGGTACGTTTGATTTTTTTAATCGGCGGTTGAACGTTTGACGAATGCCGGTTCGATCTCCAAACACCCGACACAAGGCTCGCAGCACACTATAAAATGCTGGTCTCCGAGCACAGCGAAAGTGCTTTAATATTCCTACTTTTGTGCATTTCTCCCATAGACTTGCGTGTATTGCCTGGTGTCAAGCAATGGCCGCCGGTGGCGACACCGACGGGCTCCCGATCCGCGATCCAGCCTACTACATTAGAGAGCAGTGGATCAGAGGCCTTGCCCGACGCTGAAGTGCCCAGGTGTCACTCAAAGTGTACGTGATCAAGCAATGGAGGACAGGCGTCGGCGCAGGCTTTTGAAAAGGCTCTATTAAGAAACGCGGTACTTTGCCGATAAAAACGGCGGTGAACGAAGCACGAAGCAAGAGGTTGAAGATATTAAGCCCCGCTCCGTGTTCCTTCATCTATCGGTGACCATAGCCTCTGCTTGAGTTCACCTCAATGTGATGCGGAGTATAGTCTGATAACAACTATTTTCATCGTAATCTAAATTCCTCACTGCATTTTTTTTTCTTTTTTTTTTTTTTTTTTGTTCTCGCGTCTTGCTTGACTCGATTGTATGAATGTGTATGTACTAATGGCATAAACACACTTAATAAAAAAAAAACCACCATAAAAAAGGTGATCTCATAGATAGAACGACGCGAAAGTCAAGAGCACACACGCGCGGAGAAGAGAAGCCGCACATGTTCGCATCTTGAGAGCCGGGATTCCCAATCGGATTTGGGAAGATGTTCTTTCGTCCCGGGATTCAAACCCCGCGACATAAACACGGGACACAAAAAAAAAAAGAAAAAAAAAAAAGACCTTGTATGCCTTTTCATGTCCGCGCCGGCGAGAAAAGGCGATGACTTATGCGCAAGCTTGTTCGTGCGTTTTGCTCAATGAAGGTCGCCGAACTCTGAACTTTCGTGACGGTCGCATCATGGAGATAAAGTCACGCGCGCGCGTAGAGAGCGGAAGAGCATCAGAAGGAAAGACAAAATATGGCGTTTAGGAGTCAACGGCTCGAGCCCTCAAGACATATGGCGATGTCGCCGTCAACCCGGCAGCTTTTTCGAGTTGTCGACGTGTCGGTCGTTAGCGGCCGTACGCTGAAAACGGGAATAGTTTTGACCTTCGTACTTCGCGAAATGCTTTCACTCGTATTCTTGTTGTTTTGGAACAGTTATTTTACTTTTTTTATACTCCGGCAAGAGTAGAGCAGAGATGACGAAAGGGGAGTTTGTAGATTCGCATCGTAAAACACCGCTCCGCGAAAATTTTCGATACACTGGTTGTAGAAAGAAGTATTCAGGCTTTCACATCCCAGAACACGCAAAATAAAAAAAAAAAAAAAAAATATTATAGAGGCTTGATGGACGTCAAATATTTTCCTTGTTTTATTGTTTTTATTCTTTATTCTATTTTTTATTTAACAATTTATTTTTGTAAGTTCTTGCGTTTAACTTCGATTTTTATTCCGTCATTTTTAAGTGTTTTCTCCGCGTATCTAGCATTCTTGTGTCTAGCCTCGATTGTTCTTGTAAACTAATACAACTTTTTTTGTCGACACTTTACTCTTTTTTGTGTGTGAACTTTTTAGCCCTTACATTGGATTTTTATTTTTATCATCCCACGGCTGCTGTGTGTGCGCACCCTACTATTGCCTATATATCAACGGAAGCATTTGTAAACCTTCGCCACTTTCATATATATATATATATATATATATATATATATATATATGTATCGCCACCTTTATTTGTTATCGTGGCAAAAAGCAATGGTGACACAAAATGTAAAATGGAATGCAGCGTCGACCTAGATGCGATCGCAACGCCGCCGTTTTTGGAGCCGCGGCATCTCCGGCACCCTAACCCCGAGATTGAGACATATGGATGCTTTACGCACGTTCCAAATTAAATCCGCCATTGCCTGACCTTCTTTTCTTTTACCAAGATGCCGAGCCACTGAAGCGGGCGTTGACGAGCTTCCACAAAGGCCCGTGGTAGGGAGGACACAGTAGAATGGAAAAGGCCAATGGCCTGTCCTGCCGTGGTTATGATGAATTGAGGTGAACCGAACAAAAGGAAACAAAAAAACGCCAGCTGTAGCAAGGTCGGGTAATGCCGGTGGAATGGTACCGTCACGTACCTGAGGACGGAGATGCGACGTGGTTAATTCTCATAGCCGTCGTCGTTGGCGCTGTGGATGCCACTGATGACCACCACCAGTGCTCGGTGACCCTTGGAGTAAGTGGGTAAGCGCGGTGGACGTTTCTAATACCATTCACCATTACGCGTAGCAACTGGATGCTGCCAAAGTGTGATTTCGTATAACAAGAGAAATGTTTAGAAACAACTGTTTTAAGCAGACGAGAGGAAGATTCTCCCTTTGTCGCGCCATTCTTAGCGGGACGCAAGGGCTGCCCTCTTCGCCCTCTTCGCGCGGCACGGCCGACGGGAAGCCCCGACTTCCGTCTCCTCGCGCCAAGAGGGGAGAAAATGGTTTTGTTTTGTTTTTAATAGAGGCGACGAAAGCTTGCGAACTCGAAATCTCTGCAAATTGTCGCCCGAAAAGCTATTGCTTTAAAACTGAAGGATGACAGCGCCCATACACAGCAAAGCTTAACGGAGAGGATAAAATGCTTCCGCCGCGGTGCGGCTTTAAGGTAAGTTGCGCTATCCAAAATGTGCGCTAAAATAAAATAAAGCAGAAGAAATGTAATGTATATCACGCAGTTGGCAAATGTTTGGAGCAGTCTATACTGAACTTCACCTCAAGAGCTGCAGAAAAAAAAATAGTCCGGCTCCTCGGAGCATTACTACTTTCCTTCTTTATGTGGACAATTAGGATATATGTAGGTGCAGTTTGGATTAGACATGTGTTATATTATCAATATGTACACGTTTCAAATGCCAAAAGCATCGCTTCTTCCTCCTACAACAAAATATTGTAGGAACTTCTCCGCGCGGCGTATGAACAATGTGCAAAACTTGCTTTTTTCTTTTTCTTGAGGTGAAAACGAGTATACTATACATGATAGACAGGTAGAGCGCGTCACTGGTCTCGTTCTATGTTTACCTCCGCGGGAGGAACTCGGATCTGCTCAACCAAGACGTCCGGCTGGCATTCGTCTCCAATCAGAGGAGACGCAAGTGCGGCGTCAGCGTTCGGCTGGCGCTCGTTTTCCTCCTTCCGTCACTAAAGTGATTACTGGAAACGATTGGGTGCCAGACATATATATATATATATATATATATATATATATATATATATATATATATATATATATATATATATATATATATATATATATATATATATATATATATATACAATCTGCGTTACAACAGAATCTCTAAAATAGTTCGCTGGGTTAAAAAAAATACAAATGAAATCGACATAAAATAGACAGAGTCCCGGCCCTTTCAAAAACTACACAACATTTAGCCGGATATCAGCTTCCTTCGGATGACTTGTGTGCGAAAGCTGTATGAACAACCGATTGACTCCCGCCGCCATTATTCGGTCTAAGATATTTAAAGCGTTTGCTTTCCCGCAAGGCACTTCGGAGCGCCAATCGCTCCAATCTACGGAGTACATTGAATGGGCTGGTAACATGTTTAGAGCCGTCAAGAAAACGGTCTGCGCTGTGACACCGAGCATGGTGAATTGTCATGCTCAAATCAGGAGCAGAGAGATTTCTCTTCTCCTTTTTTTTTAAATATTTAGACGTATTATTAGCCCCGTCATCCGCCGAGAACCTTCCGTAGCTTGTAGCGATTGGCTTTTTCTAGTGCTTTGAGGGACAGCAGATTCTCTAGAACAAAGATCAAAGAGCATGTTGGTTAAAATACAAGAGTCAAAGAAAGAATAAAAACACTTAGGGACAAGGACAGACAGCACAGTTTTTTCATGAAAAAACTGTGCTGCCTGTCCTTGTCCCTAAGAGTTTTTATTCTTTCTTTGACTCTTGTGTCTCCAGAAGAAGCAGTAGTGCCACTCAGGCACTGATCCGATTCGCTCAAAGCGTTGTGCCATATAGACTGTAATATTAGAGAGTTTTAGTCGACCTTTACGCGGTGGAAAGCGCGCCCCGCGGGCACGTGCTCAATCCATGCTCCGAAGTGGAGGCACAAACCTCAAGAGTACGGTCTACTAAAAGTCCCTATTGACTTGACCCTTTACGTAGAGCACGAAACATGAGTTCCCATAAATAGGAAGGGTGCTATATAGATTTCGATAAAAACCCAATAAAATTTCCACTTTTAGGAACGTTCACTTTTTGTTTTAAGTGTAATAGGTACAGTTCGCGAGTCTATGCCTTACATTAAATACGACGATCATCCTCCTCCAATGGGAGACATTTAACTCAAACATCAGATGGTCGGGGTGGTGAATAACGCTGCAGTTAAAGAATGTAGTTAGCAGCTTATCATCCTTCATCTCGCCTGTGGCTCAACTACCACTTTTAATGCAAATTTCCATCGCAAGAAATTTTACGTTTGCGTATAGCTTTTAGGTTGCTGTCCTTAAGAATGACGACGTCAGCCTCAGGTTGGCTTACGCACCAGAGGACAACTATTCAACAAGAAAGGCGTGTCAATGTCGCTTTCTGAATCGGCACTATTATCTACCATTCAGCTGGAAACCCCTCTGTGGATTTAAACCAGAACTGCAGGAACAGGTTTACTCGAAAGAGTGAATTGTTTTTGAATGTTTGGTCAAAGTATTGGGTCTGGCTGTCTGGCACATGGATATGTTAGATCATACAAATAAATTCCGTAAAGTAATGCTTTACAACATCAAATGAAATGAGAGCAGTTTATTATTATTTTGGTATTCACACGTTGTTGTGATTAACAATTTAGAGTTCAATTCCTTTCCTCAGTAATTTATCAATTTGACGAAAGAAAAGCCTAAATCAAAGGTTTGCTAAAGTGCTTGTGTCTGTATGCGTGTTTGTCGCCGGTGGCAAGTACTTCCCTAGTATCAGCAGAAATCAAACAAGTGCGAATGACAACCTTACAAAAGCGCCACCTATCGAGTCATTGCCGGCAGTTATAGAGCGAGTGATTCTTTCTAAGAGTAGAAAAAGCGAACTATTCAAGTTTATACTGTTTCCCGTTAGTTTTGTTTGTTACTTCACAAAGGAACTAGCGGCTAGAAATGTAGGATTGCTTCTGCAACTTCCATCTCCTTTCAGGTACTGTCTGCTCATCTCAACACGTCCCGGGTACAAGTTATATCGCACTACTCTTGTTCTTTTTTTTTTTTTTTTTTTTGTGCACTCATGTCTGCTTTCATCCATACATTCTCCCAAACTGACTCGCGAAGTAAGGAAACAAAAACTTGGAATAAAAAAAAAAATGTTCCAAGTATCCCAAATTCGGTCCCATTTTCAAAAGTTTCAACATGCAGACACCTCACGATATAAAAAGTGGATTGTGCCACGAAACGCTTCGTGATTTCCGCATGAGTGTATGCATAGCGTTTCGCTTCGTTGGAGCTTAATGCGAGGAGGCTGTTTGCCCGAGAGAAGATGCCAAACTTTATAGCGCCCATAAAGCGTGCAGGCCCCGCGCGTTTTCCGAAAGTCTATTTGGAAGAGACCGCGACGTGTTTTGGATCATTCCAGAGGCATATCACTAATACCAAAGCTACGATATAGATGCGGCGCACGTGTGCCTAACTTGGCATTTAGAAAAGTTCAGTAAACATAAACGTGCGTGCGTGCGTGCGTGCGTGCGTGCGTGCGTGCGTGCGTGCGTGCGTGCGTGCGTGCGTGCGTGTGTGCGTGCGTGCTTGCGTGTGTGTGTGTGTGTGTGTGTGTGTGTTCCTAGATTGTTAAAGGCAGAATTCTGTTGGTGATATGGTAAATTAAGAAACAGAAGAGAGTTTTAGGGAACCGTTTTTGAACATCCCATACGGTACAATATGCCCTCCGGTACGCACTGCGCATGCGCTACAGGAAGACTCCCAGATGCGCAGTTCGTACCAGAGGGCCCAACCTACCGTATGGGATGTGCAAAAACGGTTCCCGAAAACTCTCTATTCTGAGTAACTGCGCAACCGTTACACATCATGCCGAAGGTTCCGCATTTTCGGTGTTGCTACTTTCAAAATCGGCGGGTGGTTTTCGACATTTCTTCCTTTATTTTTATTCGTATATTTTGCATTTTTTTGAGCGACATACTTTGCTGAAAATATGTATCATTCTGTCGATTTTTCGGCACCTACAGAACAAGCGCGTCGCTGAATAAAATATAAATAAAAAGAAAACACTTAAACGATTTTCATTACGTACGTCACTCAAGTTTGATCTACTATCACGCAAATTTGGAACCTAAAAAAAAGAAGATAAATTGTCACTTTCACGATCGCAGGGAGTGATTTATTGTTGTTCACGCCTCTTGCTTCCTGATTGGTTTTTTGGCGTTCTTATCGGCTAAAGCCGCCATCGCATTGGCAGCAAAGAATAAGAAGATGGCGGGACTTGCCAGGCCCTGCCTTTCTTAAAACTATAAAAAAAAAAAAAAACGCGTTGGGTCTCTCCACATTGTCGTAAGAGGATGCATTGCCGGGTATGCTTTCTATCATTTTCGCCCCTCAACTGATTTGCGCTTCTTTTTGGTATAAATGAAACAACTCGGCAGCGCTCTTCTACTTTTCTTTTTTTTTTTTTTTTTCAAGAAATGTATTTAGGCCGTTGTCACGTTGCTGATCACGATGCTACTAGTGTAACTGTCACGGCCCCTATAGTAGCTACAAATGTTGGGTCTAGGAGGACTCGTCACAAGCCAACTCGTCACAGCCAACTCGTCATAGGTAAACTCGTCAAATAGGGCAAGTCTTCATAGGGAATCTCGTACACGGGGAAGTCGTAGCAGAGGGCAACTGGGCACTTCTCCATTTTGTCACAATTTATCTCTTTCTCCGATCTTGCGTTTGCGATTCGGCTTCGATAACTGATGACAAATAGTAATTTACAACTAAAAAATAAAAGCACAACATGGTCTTGTATAGATTTTTCTCAAAAAAAGCTTCTGCTGCCATCTCGAAGAGTTTGTGCGTATGGCGCGTGCTTTGCTCGCTTTCCGAAGCGACAAACACGCACGTTCTGGGCTGTAAATATCGCACGCTGGACCGTACCTGAGAATAATATATTGTCGGGGACAAGTAAAGAGCGCGCACGTTAGCTTCCGCGTGCTTTGGTTGGGCGTGAGCGCTCGTGCTATCAAGGGAAGCAAACTCATTAGCCCATGACCGACTGTAACAGCCACTCTGAAACATGAAAATATTGGGTCTAGGAGAACTGATCACAAGCCAACTCATCATAAGTAAACTCATCAAGTAGGGCAAATCGTCATGGTGCATCTGAGGGTAATGGCTTTGGCCTTTGCAATGCTTTATATCTCTACAGACCCAGTACACAGCGTCGGGGTCTTTCCGGCTAAGCGTATAAGAATACCCTTCGCACAGCATGGGAGCGTCACGCTGGGTTTTAATTCGGTCCATCATACGAAATGCGGCCGTGCTCTTTGAAGGTCCGCCCATTTCGCCCTTATATATATACGTATTCGAAGCCACTTCGAATGAAAAACCTTTTTGGGGCAGATATAGAGAAAAGAGAAGACGCCCCTAAAGACGAAACCTAACTGCTACACTTCCTAGCATCCAAGTGCGGAGGTCTGCATACCGCACCCCTATTTTGTCATTCCACAATACGTTCCAACCTAGTAAAACTTCCGAAAAGGGTTTAATAATAAAGGGACGTCGTAAGTAAAGATAACACCGAAAAGCCGACCACAGCCGCCCATTGCAAACAAGCAAAAGGAGAGGCCAAGTTTGAAACTGCGACAAGTTCGATGCGACCCCTTTCCAAAATAAAGCCCCCCGTCCCCGCCACTTCGCCTCCCGTCTCTAAAAAAAAGAATTCTGTGACGAACTTTCCAAGAACGAGAAGGTCACTGCGACCGCTTTCCCTACTACGAGTTCACCTAGAACGAGATGCCCTCTTTGACCAGTTCACCTATGACCAGTTTCCCTATGACGACTTGGCTGTGACGAGTGGGCCTGTTCCCACAAATGTTCTACCTCTCTTTTGAACTGTAGAACCCTGCACAGCTCGAGTTGTCTCCACCCGCGTACCCAATTTGTGTTTATCTTGCACAGTGAGAACTATAAAGTTGGT
Organism: Ixodes scapularis; assembly: GCF_016920785.2. Lineage (NCBI taxonomy): Eukaryota > Metazoa > Arthropoda > Arachnida > Ixodida > Ixodidae > Ixodes > Ixodes scapularis. The sequence goes on along the minus strand of NW_024609868.1, from coordinate 44,796,126 downwards.
AGCCTACGTGCCTCCCATTCGAGCGTTTCTTTTTGGCATTCGCAGGAAACGAAGGAAGGAAGAACGTCGAACGACCCTCTACGCGATTTTGCGAAAACAATGAAAACAGTTCTTCCCTGAGATAATCCCGGAGAGCGAGTTTTCACACAAAATAGATCATCTGCTTAAGGTGGGAAATATCACAGTCGCGTCCGTTAATTTACTTTGGAGCTGGTGCTGTGACAAAAAAAAAAAAATTAAGCTAGCCCTAAAGCGTGCTCCAAGACGACGTCCTTTTCTGCACCATCCGATCGTCGTGATCTGACTGTCCTCGACACTGTTGGCTGGATGTGACGAGCTATTTGAGATACTTCTCAAATAAAACATTTTTGGAGAACGTGGTACCGCGTGGTACGTGCAGTATATTGTTCAAATGTTGACGCAACCTGATCTTCGTGTGCAAATCATGTTGCATACATCGGTAATCACGTTATAAATGCGCGGGGAATATGCATGCACTTCGGCTATCTTATTCTGTACACTATTTTCGACAGCTAAGCGCTTTGTGAATTGACACGACTGAGGGGGTGGTGCGTTGTAAAATGAAAAAAAAAAAAGCTTTCTAATCGGGTTTGTTCTGTAACGCGCGTACTGAACAAAAATACCTTAAAGTTGTTTGTTTCTAATTCCAAATGTGGTGCAGTGTTTTCTCGGTGGTATCAGAAAATACGCCGTGAAACGCAAAAAGTACTAGAAACTATAAACGTTTACCCGCCAGCAGTGACGGAAATCGTGCCTACGCAGGCTACGCTTATCCAAATCAACAGTCCACTCGGTCAGGGTTAGAAGCATGGAGAATAGAAGGGTAGGAGAGGGCATGACGTCAACCGCGTAGTCTCCACAAGCCATGCTCCCTTGACGCCTCGCCTCTTTCGCATTTCCCTCCTTACCATCACCACATCACGTGACCGTAGCTAGCCTTCGTCTAGCTATGGTGTACTAGAATGCACCACAGCCTAGCCTTCGATCTGATAAAACCTACCGGACGGAGAGCGCGCAAGCCTGCAAGAAATCCTCCTACAATCAACCATCCATCTCGCACGTGCCATATCACGCGCACCAATCGCCAGACAGATCTGCGGTCACGCTGGGCACAAAATCGTTTAAACTTTTTATGACTAGGCTTCACCAATTTTGCAACGTGCCCCCTCCTAGTACTTCTAACCTCCTTGGTTAGAAGGGACGCCAGTGCGAGAGCAGCCTCTAACTCAGTGAGTGTGGTTCAAAAAAGGTTCTCTTGCCCTTGGGTCCGAGGTTTTTTTGGAAATGCGCAGTTGAACAGGTGATACTATTCTTGAAGGCCATTACGTTGACTATCTATTTTAGTAGAGCATATGCTGAACAAAGTGAATCTAAACGACAAAAGCGTTACAATGACGCACTAAAAAAAAGAAAGGAGACAAGGAAGACAATTTTGAACGCGTTGAAATCCCGCGAAATCTCGAGGTTTGAGGTCGGGTTCTTATAGTGCGGGCCCGAAATAATAAAAGAAAAAGAAAAAGATCGAATTTATTTTAAAGTGCGCCTTTAACGTCAAGTTTTCAGGTGGAGAACCATTTTTAAAACGACCTTTTTCTTTTCCCGAGAAAAACAAACAAATTGCTATATCACGTTGTGACTGATCTGTTCAAGATTCTGCTGTCTTCAAAAAAAAAAAGAGACAAGTGAAATTTGAAGAAGAAAAAAAAGGAAGTAAAGCAAGGGGAGGAAGCGGAGGAATACCTTTATTGCGGCTGGGGGTGACTGCTTGAGGCTTGCTGCTTGCAACCCCCATCGATCGCTTTCTCGGCGACCCTCTTATTTCCCTTTCCGTCCCTATGCTCCGTTCACCCCTAAGCAGACAGTGCGGTGGAAGCTAGGAGCTCGTTGTACCCAATCATACGCCTATCTTTCATCATGTGATCCCACTCCCAACCTTTGTCCACGCCAATGGATCGTGTAGCTTCAGGGGATTGAGGCGGGTTGACTGGTCCGGCTAGCACGTAGCCACCCTACCGCGCCGTCAGCTTCGGGATGAACGGAACATGGCTCTCCTTCTTCCCTGAGGGGCCACCGTCCACCCTCTTTTTCGCGGGCGCAGCATCGGCCGAGATCGATGTGTTTCTCTCTCCCGGCTTTGTGTACTCGTCTCCCTGCTCGTTAGCCGGCCGCGAGGTGCGGAGATGGACCTCCCTAAGGGAGAAAGCAAAATAAGAAGAGGGAAAAATAAGAGGGAAGAGGGAAGCAATGAAACCGGGGACCAACGACGCCTCGTCGCACGTCCGTCCAGACTCCAGAGAGCAAAGTCTGGGCCGACGACGAGATGGCCACTCCATCGCTCTTTCCCGTCGGCGCTGATCTTTCGCCGGCGGGGTTTCCTTCCGAAACAGCTCCTCGACGGTTATCACACACGGTCCCTCTTGATTTTGCTCGTTCGTTTTGGTTCTCTTTTGAATCTGGGTGGCTCCTTCGTCTCGTAAAAAAAGAAAAAAAATTTTCGCGCTTGTATTTTTTTGTTGATTAAATATTCCAGGGGGATTTGGCACCGGTTCTTCTTTTTCTTTCGCAGCGCGTCGGAATTTAACCCGAAATTACGTTTTAAATTTCGAGTCGTTCATCACATCGTCTTTCGTGTTAGCTTAAACGCTTTCGAAAAAGACAGCCTCTCGGTACCGGTTTTGCCACCGGGCTGACTCCCATCGTCGTAGATCATTCCTCGGCTTTCACTGAGGTGAGGGCGGTAGTAGCGTCTTCGATCCAAGTTATCTTTGTTCTCTCAACCGAAACATGAGCTACCGATTTCTACGGACATTTAATGTTGGAGCCGCTATCTTCCCTCGCCGGCCACCAAAATGTGTATACTTGACCGAACTACCTTTTTTTTTTCGTTCCGAACAAAAGCGGTTTTAAGCCAAATCGATTGTTTCTCAAAGCTGCCGATCAGGGCTTGTTTGTTGGTAGCTCACGAGTTTTCTATGCATACTTGAGCCTACTCGTTTATCAGACTTTTTACAACAAAGGCACCCCAAGGCTATGGTCACTGAGAGGTTTACAAACGCGGGGCCCGTCTTCATATTTTCACCCTGGCATGTACATGGAGGTTGATAAAAAGAAACCGCTCCAACTGCAAATTTTTAGGGAAAATGATGCACCTGAGCAAACATTAACGGTTGATATAAATATAAGTGTTGTGTGCGTGTGTGTGTGTGTGTGCGTATGCGCGTGTGCGTGTGCGTGTGTCTGTGTGTATGTGTGTGTTTCCCCTTTTAGTACGAGTGAGAGCGCGTGTGAGGAGGACGTTCGGAACTTATCATTCCCTATTGGCAGTAAGCGGCACCAAAAAAAGGGTCATTCCGTTCCGACTTGGTATATAGCTGCTGATTGGCAATGCTACCCACGACAGCGTCCGCGTAGTGTCGCATAACGAAGCGTTGAAAGCTCAGGTCTCTTTTAATCCGGCCACGGCGTCTTGGCCGCCAAGCCATCGTTTTTCTCGATCTAACTCTGAAATAAATGTTTCGCACCTTGACTTTCGTAAACCGAACCGCTTTCACCGCCTCTCTGTGTGTGCTCTCACGTCATTCGGCACGCGGGAGTCGCTCGGAGTTCGGGTTCAATCAGTGGCGCCCGCAGTTGTAAGAAACAACGACGGCAACACGCCGCCATATTTTATTTTATTCTTTTATCTGCGACAGTGCACTCCTCAACAAAGAGCTCGCGTGTTCGGTGGTTCAGAAATTTCTACGGGACAACATTAGACAGTGCTAGTAATGGATCAAATCTACGTGACAAGTATATTTTGCTCCTCTTAATATCAAATTGCTCTTCGCTCGCAGCTGGATTGAGAGACGTACTGAGATTGAGATGATCGAACGTGTTTTCGACAGTGTACGGAGTGAATCTGAGTGCTCCATTTCAAGATCTTGCATTAAAAAAAAGAAGAAGAAAAAAAAGTTAGCTTGCACTGTGTCTCCAAACGCTTTGTAAAGCGCTGTGCTCAGGTGAGCCGACATAGATAAGAAACCAAGGTCGGTTGCTACACACAATGTTTCTGCGAAATTCTTCTGCTAGAAGCCGCAATGGGGCGCCACTATATCCTGTTGCACGCTTCCAATAAGACCAACGCAGGTTTCTATGCAACCTTTCGTTGAACGACTAATTTGACTGCTGCATATGGAGCGATGCTCAGCGCACGTGCCAGTATTGGCCACGTGCGCGATCGAAAGCGTCGCTGGGGTCGGCTTGCCACGATTGGCCGAATGCTGACTATGACGTCTGCAAAGGATTTCTTATCAGCGGAAATAAGAGGAATACGAGAACTTTAATTTTGAAACTGTTGGCAGCGCTGCTTCGACAGCGCAATGATTTCAAGCTTCCACCATGCAAGTTACAAACACCATCGAGCTTTTCTTTTTTTTTTGCAAGGTAATGACGTTACGAGAGGGAACCATAAGAGGGCGCCACCAAAACACCTCGCCGCTAATAGCAACCGCGGAGGCGCTTGCTAAGGCCGCCTTGCATTCAAAACAACAACACTGCTACCTTGCACGTCTGTTCGATTTCTCTTTATCATGAAAAAACCATAGTGCAGCGGCGCTCTAGAAGACACAGCGCGGCTTATTCAGATCTAATGCGCTCAACCAGCGTGAGCCGGTTCACCATCACGCGAAACTACATATTTATATCCGCCTTTACGCTCGGAAACGCTGCATCACTACAACGATGTAGCGGATCCTAAATCCTAAACCGCGACAGCGACGCAACCTTTTTTTTTCTACACGCGCATCTTCACACTTTTCCGCGGACCTCTAGGCCAACACCTGCTAGGTAGGAAGGACATGGCGCTAGATTTTCAACGTCATCAAGTGGAGGCCACCGCGCAGATTGTATACACCACGAGTGCTGCGTCAGTGTTCGGTATAGAACTCGTATTCTCACTCACTGAACACAAGTCCCTGCCAAAGGCCTACGCAGCCCTTGTCTCCAATCTGCATACAGCGATGGCCTCTGTTTGATGACGTGAAAAATCTATCGTTATGGCCTTACTAGGTGGTGTCTGGTGTCGGTCACAACGCTTCTGGCACGCTTCTATTGCTACTCTGGTTGTCTTCTAATACACTTCTAGTCCACTCCTAATACACTTCTTGAACTTGTACCTTCATAAAAATAATTATCCCACTGTAATTGTTTTTTTTTTTCGCTTTTCCTTTTCTTTGTTTGGGAGTTACAGTAGCGTTTCTAATAATCAGAAAAGCTTTGGCACTTTTTTATCGTTAGTGTCGTAACTGGGGAATTCGAAAATACATATACACAAATATCCGCGCTCCTTTGATCAAAAAATTATCCCCCCCCCCTTTCCCTCACTTCTGCATGCCAGGCAGACATTGCGGGAGTATGGAATTGAATCAATCAACGCCCAGTTGTCCCATACTCGGCTCTTCTGGACCAATTCTAGTGGAGGGCGGCATTCAGAGAGTTCCGTCGCGTCTTTCGAAAGACAGTCACGAACAAAGAAAAAAACGTCTGGTGAATACTAATCACCTGCTTCTTTTCTTTCTTTTCGGTGGTCTTATTTTCTTTGGTGTTATTTATACGCGACAGTCTTTCGAAACAGCAATTGCGAATAAGGAGGGAACTTGTGGAACTTTTTTAATATATACGCCGGATCCTCCAGGCGAAACTTAATGAAAATAAGTTTATATCTCTCTTCAAAAGCAGACTCGTGCGTTCGCTAAATTTCATTATGTGCACGTCATCGGTGTTTTTATGTATTTCCAATATGCAAGATGGGGTCCGTCAATAAGTAAAAGTGTTCGATGGGTACCAAAGAAATGTTTTTTATTAAACATATATATATATACATATACACGCGCGTTTTCACGATTGTATGCGTGTCAGCTGTAAGTGGCTGGTAAGTTTCCTTTCTTTCTTTCAGTTTCCCAAGTTAGACCAGGGACTACATTATTTATGGCGCAGAGTGCGAGGAACACTAAGAGAAAAAAAGACCTACACAAACTTTCTCATGCTGACGAAGACTGGTAAGCACATAATGTGTGATAGGCCTCCATGGGAAGAAGGGAAAAACGTCTGAACGGCACAGCCTACCAAAGATTCGGTACCATTTCTGACACACGCCGTGAGACGACGCAGCATGACAGGAAAAGCCGCGAAGCGCTCTATCGCACCTTCGCGCAAATAGGTTCGCTTTTATGTGGTAGCAGACACCGACCCGGCATAGCTCAGTCGGCAAAGCGCCTGACTCACAATTTCGAGGTGGTGAGTTCAAATCCTGCGGGTTATGTATGTAACGCCATTCCGTGTCGTTACAACGGGATACACGATAATTCATATTCAGATATCTTGCAATTTTGTTTAACTAAAAAAAATTAAATTTTTTTGGTTGTCTCGTTTTATTTTTAATGTAATCATGAGCCCCTTAATTCGAATGTTGTTTTCGTGTAATTCACTTTCCGTTCTCGCGGCCCCGTTGAGTGCGCTTCTTTCCGAGCACTGGTGCACTGCAGCGAAGCTTGCTTTTGCGGGTCCTGCTTCTCCGCAGTTCACAGGTGCTCGGTGAGAAGCGCACTCGGCGGGGCTCAATCAGGGCGCTATGCGCTATGAAAACGAGCACCACGCGGAAATTTCCATAGCAGGTTGCGCGGACGCTGTGACGTGGCGACACAGCAGAGGTCCACGTCACAGCGTCCGTGCAAGCTGCTCTGGAAACTGTCGCGCGGTGCCCGTTTTCGTCGGTGATGTTCACATTGGACAATGTCTTGGCCCGATGATCAAACTTTATTTTGTTTTGAGTTGTCCTCTGCAGTCTACACATTTCATGATAAACAACATTTTTGAGAGATAAATAAAATTATGTCACACATTGCACAAATGTTTCTTGTGTGGCATACCTGCTTATGATCAATATCGGCCTATGTAGAGGAAATCATCAAACATCTTTTTATGTGTAGCCATTCGTATGCTAAATCATAATTGTATCTTGCATCATATTTGGATAAATGTCTGACAATCCAAACTTCAGTTAATTTGAACAAAATTTGCGACTTCCTGGAGTTTGAATTAGTGGGTCTACATCATTTCCTGAAAATAACTGGCCGGAAGAATCGGTGGCTGTCTTCCAAAGTCACCAGGTCGACACGAAACGTGTGAAGAACCCTGAGGTCGAAATCTGTAAAATCTAGAAAGTCGGTGACACTTCAGCGTCCCAAGAAATGAGGTATACACCTGCTATGAATGACTACCATTCGTATGTTTAATTTTGCGGTCGGGTAAAATTGGGTAAAACAAACTAATCTCCTGAATTTGGAGGGGGCAAAACCGACAATTTAGGAAGTTATGAAAATTTCTGCTTTCTTTTCGAGCAGAAGTCGCGATGGGACAAATTTATTTGCCGCGTGTTCGATGCGGGAGGATCTAAGCGTCGTGCTGCTTACGAGGAAAGTGTCGTCTGCGACTCTCGAGTCACACTTGCATAGAAGTTAGCGTCGGTATTGGCAAGCTCAATGTAGCTAAAACAAGTGTTGGGCGCTTTTGAGCAAAACTGTACACGCGTACACAGCTAAGATGACAGCGCGTCATCTGCTCTGGTAAATGAGGAATCTTTTCCTAAAGGAGAGGCCCCTGTAGGAAAAGTTTTGTAATCCCAAAAGTAAATGATAAAAAAAAACGTTTACAAATCTCTGTAATGCAAAACTAGAGCGCAGATCTTGAGGAGGAGGGGAGGGGAGGGTACGGAGGGAGGGTATTTTCCTCCTCCTCCTCCCGTCTTTCTCCTCCCCTTCCCCTCCTCTCCCCTCCTCCTTCTCCTCCTTCCTCCTGCTTTCCTCCTGCCGCTAAATTTGGTCATGGGTGACGTGACACGAAGCCGTGACATCATTTTCCCCGCTAAATTTAGCGGGGAAACTGAATTGGTGTTGAGGTCACTTGACGTCAATGTCCCCACTACATTTAGCGGGGAAACTTAATCCGCTAAAGTTAGCGGGTAGGTTTTCCCGCTAACTTTATTGCATTTTGTATTCAATATTTCTAAATGTTATAAATCAAAGAAAAAAAAGAGAATATACAACTATGGCAGAGCTGACTTGAATGTAATTAATAATTAAATGTGTCCTTTTTTAAATGAATCCATGCGAGGCTCTTGTGAACACTCTGTTAAAAAAACTGGTGCCTATTTAAAACAAATGTTGCGTCACTTATGAGTAACGATGTGCCCCTTCATACAATATCATCCTGATCTCATTCGGCTTGGCATAGCGTTACTTTAAAAGAAAAAAGCTAAATTAATTATATATATATGTGTGTGTGTGTGTGTGTGTGTGTGTGTGTGTGTGTGTGTGTGTGTGTGTGTGTGTGTGTGTGTGTGTGTGTGTGTGTGTGTGTGTGTGTGTGTGTGTGTGTGTGTGTGTGTGTGTGTGTGTGTGTGTGTGCGCGCGTGTGCGTGTGTGTGTGTGTTTCGTGCTGGTAAACGGTCGGACGGCAATTAGCGCTGGGCAGCATTTAATCTTGCTGCCGACCTCTATAAGAAAGCAGACAAAGAAGCGGAAGCTACTTTTTCAATTATGCATTACCATCAATGCTAATAACTAATGTCGTCAATTTTGAAAAGTTATTAGTCCCACTACTCGTGCCGATGTAACGCTCTTGGATAGTGATAGAGTGGATGCACCAGATGACGTGCGCCCTTCTATATTCAATTATGTGTTTGTTATTAGTCAACGCCCCTTAGCTCGAGTTATTCAGTCCTTTTAAAGTTTTATGATATTCTGCAAATGTTTCCAGTTATTGAGATGACCGAGTGGGCCAGCGCACACCAGCTCGGAGCACGTGGAGCGAAAGCTCGCGCTGCAAATCCCAGGAACCCTGGGCTCAATCCCCACCTTTGCCCGTTTCGATCTGGATGAGCACCGTACCACCGTGCGGTAGTGTATCCCTACTGCGTAATGCGCGTTAAAGAGCCCAGGCTAGCTGTTGTACTGTTGTGGTTAAATTTCTTATCTACAGCTGAGAGACAAGTCGCCCGTTGAGACAGGCTAATAGGTTCAGGCTGCATAAACATAAACATGCCCCTATTTCAAGTTATTGTGAACTACAAAGGTGTTTGGAACATTGTTTGAAACCTTAAAGCATCAACTGCCGCAGGCGTCGATAACATTAAGGCGAGGTTTCTGAAGAATGCTAAAATGTATTCTAGCATCATCTTGTCGAGGCTATTTACCCCAGTCACTTCAAAAACATATGCTACCAATAGACTGGAAGATGGTGAAGGTGTATCCGCTGCCCAAAGGCGATGATAAACATAATCTTTTAGATATTCGTTTAATATCATTGACTAGCACTCCATGCAAAATCTTTGAGCATTTAATTTATTCTAATCTTGTTGACTTTTTGGATAAAAACTTTTTTTTTTCACCTCTGCACAGCACGGCTTCCGTAAATTGTATTTATGTGAAACCCAATTTCCAATTTTCACTCATGACCTTCACGCCACTCTGAACCGGGGTTCCAGGACTGACTGCATTATTCTAGACTTTTCAAAAGCTTTGGACAAGGTTCCTCACGTGCTTCTGCTTCATAAACTTTGTAACATAAATATGGATTATGATGTACTCGCTCGGACAAAATCTCGTGTAACAAACCACACCCAATTTCTTCAGGCTAACGGAACCGGTTCATCATTCTCGCTCGCCAGCTCCGGTGTTCCACAAGGTTCCGTACTCGTATATAAGGTTGAGAGCTGGGCTAATTGTTAGTGGTGAAACGCAAATGAATGCAACAGCGCAAAAAGGTAAAAAAAGGTGCAAAAAGGTAAACATGATTCAATAAAACAGCGCTCTCTCCTGTCCGGTTTGTCGCTTGCTTGTGTGCCTTTTTGCGCTATTTTATTTCATTATGTTCTGTACTCGGTCCACTATTATTTCTTAGTTATATTAACGACTTTCCTACGCGAGTATCCTCTTTCGTAAGCGTGTATGCTGACCATTGTGTTATTTATAAAGAAATTCTTAACGATTCTGACATCTCTATCCTTCGAACTGATATTATTAATGTCACTCATTGGTGTGCATATAGGCTACCTCAACAGAAACTCTTTGCTAACTCCTGTGTCTTTAAACCTTTTTCTTATATATAAAAAACTTTAGCTATCTCTAATCTAGAATATGCAGCCTCTATCTAGGCCCTCACATCGGCTGCTGAAGCCATTCAGAATAGTTCCAAATTCTTTCAAACTATCGTCTCATAGCCAACGTCACCTCTATGAAAGCATCTCTATCCTTACGTAACGTCTCTCTTCGTAGGAAATTATCACGTTTGTCTTCTTCACAAGATTTATCGCTCAAATCCCACACTTTGTGAAACATTATTTATAGAACCATCTTGCATATCCTCCCGAACGAATCACTAGTTGAGGGGGTAGGCATCCCCCATTGCAACGCCTCCTCCTTTAATGTATCTCGTCTTCCCCAAACCTCAATAGATTGGAATCACCTTCTCACGGGCATACGCTCAATAAGTGATGCTGCTGATTTAAAAATGACGATTACAACTTTTTTTGTTGTTCCTTAACCATTATTCCTATTTTTGCCTTGTTTGTTGTTATATTCATATCTGTTTTGTGTTAAAGGCCGATATACAGATCATCTTCTGCCGGGCGGACCCACTCCCATTACAAATATTTAAATTACCATTACGGAATACGAGAGCTGCAACAAATAATCTGTTTAATTTGCTATCTTGTCGAAATGTTTATGGAGAAAGGCTTATTGAATTCAACGGTGCCCTGGTATGGAATGATATCCCTACCGACATCAAATGTAAACCCAATATATTGCCATCCTTAAAAAAGTATTTAATTAAATTGCGAGCCAATGAATAAGTTCAATATCATGCCCTATACATTTTTTTCAATTAGTATGTATGTTGTTTTGTGAATACTTTGATGTGTGCGTACATTTGTTTTGTCTGCCTGCCGCATTGTAAAGGTTATTTCTAATGTTGGACCCGCGACTAGCCTCCACGGCTATGGGTCCAAGCAACGATTGTGTATTTAAAAAAAGAATAACAAAGGAATAATACAGGAAAGAAGGAAAGAAACCCGGTTTCCAGTTTCCTTCTCTCCCCTCTTCCTCGCACTCTTCTCTCCCTCTCTCCCCACAGGAGCGCGTCTCTGAGCTACTTCCCGCAGAAAGGAGGAGCGTGTATACCTCTTTCTCCCATGGAAAGGAGGAATTTAGAAAGACTATCCTCCTTTCTGCTGGTTCGTCAGCCTTAAAACACGCTCCTCTTTGTAGTAACTTCGGGCCCTGAAAGAAAATAAATTAAATTAAATTAAAGCATCGTTCAGGTGATGAACCAGTGCATCGTGAATAAGTATCTTCTCCAAAACCAACACACTTGAGTGTCTTACTGCCTCAGAGGTGAACTATCCTGCTGCGTAGGTCAGAGAATGAGTCTCGGGCGAACAGAGCTGCTAAACCATAGTCAGTGATGTCAAATGAAAAAGCTAGAACACAAAGCAAAATAGTCTGCGCAGGTGACTCGCTTGCTAAAACCAACAAAATATTTCGAAACACATCGGAAGTGGTAACTCATTCTAAAGATACCTACAATGCCACCGGCAGACTACAGAAAATAAAGGAGTTGTTTTGCTTTAATATCATCCTTCCGAACATAATGACATTTCTTAAGTGCAAGAGTACAAGGATGAAAAAAAATCTTCCAAATCGAAACACCTTGAAGAGTTCGAAGTTAAACTTTTTTCTCCTGAATTGCCTTAATTCTTCGGATAGGCCGTTGCTCGTCGGTAGGGAAGGAGAATATGTGGACCTTCAGTCCTCCGGCATAATTCTCCTAACACCACGGCACACTACACTTATAAGGCGTTGATCCTTACCTGTGCACACAAGAAAACAATGGAGATTCTGGTCGCTGACGACAGCAGTGAATACACAGGCGTCTTGTTTCCGTATTTCGAATGGTTTTCTACGTTGCCAGATTGGGCACCTAATATCTTGCTTTGCATCGCTTGCCAGACGCATGCAGTCTTATAAATTGGCGTCGTCACGTCGCGTAATCTTCTTTTTTTATTTCCTATTATATTTAGTCGGTACAGCCTAAAACACACTTCCGCCTTTCGCGGCCAGACGTAACGCATCGGGAATGACGACGCATAAAAACAAGAAAAACAAATATTTTTTTCTGGATCATCCGGAGTGCTTCGTCAGCATCGTCGCAGATATTTGGCGGTGAAAACTCTCCACTGGCCCTCCTCGCTTGGTCTAAGATCTGTGACGTAGCTGACATAACAAAACGAAGCGCGCAGGCTTTAGTTTTCAGAGGATGTTAGCTAGAGGCACTAAATGAGCTACGCTTAGAGCAGAATCGTGTATAGAGAGAGTTTGGTCAATGGGAGGAACGGGCAGAGACAGGGCGTGCACCAGACGCAGAAAGAGGGCTTGACATGGTCTTTTGGCCAACCCGAAGCCGAAAAGAATCCCCTAGCAATGTTAGAGAGACGCACAATTAATCATATATATGTGGTTTTAATAAGCGCGTAAGAGTTAAATGTAGTAACCCTTCATGAGTGAAAATAGGGTGCACGCGAGTTTTTGATTATGATCATGCAGAAAGATGCAAGAAACGAATGTGCAACTCAAACTCTGTTCTGCTCGAACAGAGTGACCGCTCGGACGGCAGTCCCGGCAGCCGGCGCGTGGCGTACGGATTATGTCGATCGTTCCGCTAGCCGCGCTCTTCCACCATGATTTTGGATGACCGTGATTGAAACGTCAGGTGCCCCATATCTTCAGCCACCGAGAGTTACTCCGACGCACTTAATAATTTCGTTTCTCGCGACCACCGCCAGGGTATTACTTCCGGCTTCTGGTTGGCTACGTTCGAATTTGTGAAGGTGCCCTTGAACACACCCAGCACGCTTTTGGCCAATGACATCTTCTCATTTGACTCCTGTACTTTCAAATGAATGGCCAAACTCGCTCTGTATACGGCTCTGGCTTAGAGTATCGGCACTCCGTTCCCAGATCTGCTAGGGTCGCCGCCATCTTGGTGCTTAGTGCAGAGCAGACGCAAGTGTCAATTGTAACAATTAAAGGTGCGACTTCCTCAACTTTAGACATGGTGTTGGGAAGCTCATGTGATATTGTTTTGCTCTGTCGTGAACTGTTTTTAACATTTCTGGAGGACGAAAAACGTTTCATGCGATTTCAGATAAAGGTTCAAATAACTGGCAACCATGATTTCAAGCACCAAGATGGCCAAAGTGTCGTTACTCTGAGGCTTAGCTTTTTTTCAGTGTCTAGTGTTTTAAGAATCGCACTGGACCATAACGCGAGAGTGCGCGGCTTTCTCCTGTGAGCGATCGAGTGGTAACATTCGCGGCAACTAATCTAGTCTAGTGGTGCAACATGGAATAACCCGCACGAGAGGTGTCCTGCCCGCTCTATCGGGAGCGTCGAACAGGAATTATATCACACTCTTCATAAACGTCGTAAAACGCTATCTATAAAAAAAAATGAAAAATGAAAGCCGTTTACAACTCCCTGTAGCACCGAATTAGAGCGCAGCTCTTGAGGAGGAGGAGGGAAGGGTACTGAGGGGAGCGTATACCCCTCCTCCCTCCTCCTCATTCTGCCTGCTACTCCTCCCTCCGAGCGGCGTCGGCGTCGTCCTCGCCGTCGGTGTAACCCTGAAATCACGTGAACCTTGTGACGTCACGTGACCTCACAGGGGTCACGCGACCTCACGGTTACGCCGACGGCGACGGGGACGGCGACGCCGCTCAAGCCGGAAACGGGTGCCTACGAGCTGCGCTCTAAAAAAAATAAACTAGAGCGAGCAGTTGATATGCGGATTAAAGCAGGCGCGAAACGTGACTGCAGCCTCCCGCGTTTGGTGGCCCCCGATGGGGGACACCCATCGAGCGGGTTGCTCCATGTTGTCCCACGTGACTAGATTAGTTGCGGCGAATGCCACTAGGGGGGAACTGGCCGGAGAAAGCCGTGCGCACCAGCGTTATGGGCAACTGTGCTTTGCACTATGCATACTTACTCTATATAGATTCTAAATTCTCTGCCACATAAAATTAAAGTAGCACTTCTAAAGAGGCTACGCCTCCCCCGTTTGGTTATAAGAAAAGTTTTATATTTATCTTTTCTGTTGAACTTATGTGAAGGGGCCTTTCTTTATGCGTATAATATGGTCGCGGTTGCACCGCAGTACCCAGACTGTTTTTCTGCTAAAAGCACTGACTCCGGAGTACTTACTACAATTTCAAGGACTTGTTCTTTTGCTTGTTAGCCACGTAGAGTGTAACTTTGGTTAACAGGCTTGAGGTAACAGTCGTAGAAACCAACTCAGATTATCCAAACACAGCTAAACCAAAGGCACGGCAAAGCCGCGGTATAGAGAACCTCCCAATTCGCAACACAAATACTTCACCGTCTTCCCAAGCGCACAGGGAAGGACAAGCATCGAATAACTGTTGTTTAGCAGCGGTGTGGAAATATAACCAAAGCAACATAATCCCCGCTCCACACCCCAGGCGTAAAAGCTCCGCGATCTTTACTCGGCTTATCAGTGCCCTTGGGCTGTTAGCATAAACTCTATTTTATAGAGTGTTTGTGCTCCAGTCTCCGTAATTCTTCCTAAAACACAAAGCAAAACACGCAAAAAAAAAAGTAAGCTGGCGCTTAAAGAGTTTTGTGAGCGCGAAAGCGGAGAACGATATTCAAATTCGTTTTTTGGCATTTGCTTCTGGAGTCTCCTCCCTTTCTTCTTTTTTCTTTACCATTTTCTCGTGCTTTGTGTATCGTTGTAAGTTTGCGCTCGTTCTCCTTTTTCTTTGAGGCTTCTGAACCGTGGAGCCTAAACAAGCGTAATCGCATTATTTCTGGAGCTCTGGGGGGCCATACAAGAGGATATGTGCGGGCACGAAAACGCCGGGAGCGCCCGTCCAATATCCTTTCCCTGTAATCTTCTCCCGCGGGAGCGTAAGCAGCACCGCTATGCTATCCCACTCGTACCTCGGTGTCGGGACTCCTAGAGCAACGGCTTTGGTGGCTTACACCTTTCGACGACGCTGCGCCATGCCGATAAATAGCGGACTGGCTCATTGTTCGAAGGCTAGCCGTCGCGGTCTGCATCGTGTGTTCGCATTTCGCGCGGGCGTTTAAGCGCCGTTCACACACTTGCAACCGAGTAGGACCGAGAGAGACAAGGCCGGTTTTCGAGCCTCTTGCGACGGTGTAGGACCTGCTCCGCAGCAGCGCATCCGGTCCTCCGCCGTCGCAAGATGCTTAAAACCGGTCTTGTCTATCTCGGTCCTACTTGGTTGCAAGTATGTGAACGGCGCTTTAAGTCCCGTTCACACACTTGTAACCGAGTACGACCGAGGGAGACAGGACCGGTTTTTAAGTCTCTTGCGACGGCATAAGACCAGATGCGCTGCTGCGGATCAGGTCCTATTAAGCCGTCCCAAAAGGCTTGAAAGCCGGTCTCGTCTCAACCGGTCTACTCGGTTGCAAGGGTGTGAACGAGCCTTAATTCGTCGCGTGTCCCGCAAATTACCGACAGTAAAAGCGGTAAGCTCGACCTTCTCACAATAACTTCCGCAGAGGGGAGGGGGGGGGGGGGGGGGGTTAGGGAACCAAAGATTTGTTAATTAAAGCTTCCTCGCGCGGTGGTGTACACAAAAACAACCAAGTGCGTCTAGTTTCTCGCAAAGCACTTGAGAGAGCCAATCACTGTATTTCATAGAGTGCATAGGGACCGTGCGACATCTGAAGGGGGCGCGCCGATACGCGTTGGCTGATGGTGCCTGGAAAGCATCTCCCACTGGTGTGTTTACCGCGTCAAAAAAAGGGTCCCTCGATTTCCGCCTGGTGAGGTCATGGAAGTGTTACGTTGTCGTCGGTCGCGATCCTGGCGGTGCCCCAGCAGCATTGGTGGATATGGCAGACGCCTGTTCTGCTGCAGGTCGATCTTCATTGTGGCAATCCAAGGAAGCTTCGGCGGCCAGAAGTTGGGACGCCGCGACGACAGCGACACTCGCGTTCGCTGATGCTCTTCGCTAGCATTTCTACGACCAACCACCAGGATCGCGACATCCAACAGCAAGAGACGCCGGTTTCTGTAACGTCATATGTTGCCACTTCGGGACCACTTTTGATGTATGGGGGAAATGAAACTATAAACAAAAAAACGTCGAAGACACACTTCAGGCACACAATAGCGAACGCGGCGTAGCGCAGAACGTGCGCCTTTCATTGGCCGGTGAGCAGCAACTTGATATCTGCGACCAATCAGTGCCTGTGTGCGCTGCCGTATACGCCACGTTTGCAACAATCAACGTCGAAGTGTAACACTGCCTTTATCAAGCTATGGACAGCGTCCGCGGTACGTCGCGTGAGCGCTGCCCGCTCAGAATGTACCCGCAGCGCTTCAGACGCGTCTGCGTATTGACATTCGAAAACGTAACCACGCCCAAAGTTGTTGCGTGTCTGTATTCTCACACCACTCGACCCGCAGAAGTTGCTCGGAGCTAAAATTCAACCGTGTCCCTCCGCATTTGTTAGCGGCAACGACGGCCACACACCTCCACGTTTTATCGTTTTTCTGCATTGGACTATACCTCTACGGAGAGTTTGTGTGTTCGACGGTCCGGAAATCACTACGGGACGACATTCACCAGTGCCTCTAAGCGATTAAATCTCCGTGAGAAGTAATCTTCGCTCCTTTTATTATCAGATTTCCCTTTGCTCGCTGGCGTGGATCAAATTGACGTACCGGGATTCGGATGACTGTGGCTGTTTTCACCAGCTCGTGGAGGGAATCTCTTTTTAATTTCCGGGTCTTGCGTAAAATACAAAAAAAGAATTGATAGTGGGGACTGCGGCTCCAAGCGTTTTGCATAGCCCTGCGCTCAGGCAAGCTGACATTGATTAGAAACTATAAGGTCGGCTGCTACACGCGATGTCTATGCGAAATGCTTCTGCTAGGAGTCGCACCGTGACGCTACTGTCTCGTTGCACGCTTCCAAAAATGACAAAAATTAAACAGCGAAAATAAAAAAAAACTTTCTGGTAAAGAGGGCGCTGTTCAATCTTCCTAACCATGTTAGGAAGACTGACCATGCCTTCGAGCCCTGAGAGACATAATAAATGAAATGAAACCATGTTCAACCAACACGACCAACTTTCCACCGTAACGCAGTGTATAATCACCGAGAGCTTAAGAAACGATGAGCGAGGCTTAGTGATAGATCTTACGACATTTTTATCAGCGAATGCCGCAACCTCATTGGCTGCCGAGCGATAATATAATGCAGTTAACTCGCCACGAACTTTGTGTCTTAAAACTCTCAGCGACTATAAAAACTAAAGTAAAAATATATATATATTTTGTGCGTGCACTATACTTTGCCCAAGAAAAAAAAAATCATCTGCTCAAGGCCCGTTGCGCCGATGCACATTGGGCCTGAGGGTCAGTCTTCTTTGTGTTGTTGCGAGTCAAGAAAAAAGGGGCTCTAACGGATACTGAACATTTTTCGTGACGTCACCAAATGGTGCGTTCTTTATTAGTGGCATAGCGACGCCAGTACATTCCACTCTGAAAGAGAAGAGGCGGAGCCTCCTTCGAAGTTCCCATGTTAGAACGGACGATAGATGTTTCAATTATGGCACAATGCGAGGGAGTGTGTCGGCAAATATTCGGATATTCGTGCTTCTTTGTTCAGATGCTCAGTTCAGTATTGAGCATACTGCGCATGTGCTTTTTCCAACAAAACATTTTTGCGAGACACCTACTTGTTAGAAACCTATAAGTCGAACAGTCGATGTACATCTTTAGAAATGATTATAGTCAGAAGTCGGTCAGCTTTAAACTATTTTTTTTTTCTATTTCCCTCTTTATTACAAAGAACGGCTGACACTGAGACTCCCCCTTTTCCCTCGGCCTGGTTTTGATAAAGTCGATATTGTCCTATCCAGGAAGACGTATTACTTATACTCCGTGAATATGTAGGGTGTTCTTATAGCAAATGCTTTTGACAAATTCATTCTGAGTAACTTCTCCCCTACAAGTGTAAAATACGAGGTTAAGTTTCCTGTACCGGGAAATATGTTTTTATACGTATTTACTTAGCGTAAATATTTAGGTGGTAATTTCAAAGATTTGCTGTCTGGCTCATGTACTGATTGTTTTTCTGCGTGCACGTGGCCTCTTTACATATCCAGTCTTTCCATAAGATGCATTCCAATATTTCTGGCATTAAAACACACACACACACGTTTTGTGATTATGACGAGATGGCACTTGTATCCCTTTATTTATTTGTGCCTTCCCTTCCACATAATAACTGTGTGCACTGACCAAAAACTACCTTTTATTTCCTCACTGCAGGCACTTGCAGAACCGGGTCCAGTGCTGGCCAACAATGCCAACATCTCCCGAATCGGTTCCCGCATGCCTCAGCTGATCGCCTCTGCCCAGTGAGGAACATCTAACCGGCACCCTGTGGCCCAAGCTTCTCGTCAAGCTCGCAAGCCCCCAGAATGACGTGTGCTCCTGCGGAGACCACCTAGTGGCCGTTGCGCATCGCGCCATGGCCGCCGTGAGGCAGATGTCCATTCCACAACCAGCCACGACTGGCACCGAACCGGGAGACCGAGCGCGTTCTCCCTCCAGGGACGAGCGCCGTGGCTCCTCTAGTCCGCGGAGATCTGCAACAACCGTTGAGACCACGGTCGTCGTCGCCGAGCCCTTGAGCAAGAGTGCTTCGCACCCATCAAGCTTCAAAGTCAAGCTGACACGACGGGACACCTCCAACAAGCTAGTTCCTGAACCTACCTCCACCAAAGCATCCGGCAGCTCTTCCGACGGCGAAAAGTCAAAGGGGAAAGCCCACAAGGCGGCCGGTTGGAAAACTTCCAAGTTCTTCAGCAAGACCATGTCTTCCACAGAGTTACTAAAAGGACTGAAGAAGCTCTCGGTAACCGCTACTTCGTCAGGCAGCCCCGATGATCCGGATGGAAAATCGTCTTCTGGCGGTGGCGGTGGAAAAGTTAAATTCACGATCAAGAAACGCAACTCGTCCAGCGACTCGGCCGTAAACAAAGATCGCTCGCCAGAAGGAATGCGCAGCGGGGAAGGGTCGAGGAAGTCTTCACGGGAGTCTTCGGACGGATCCCCGAACGTGTCTCCACGGACAAGCATCGATGAGGGGATCGTCTGCAAGAAAGAAGACATCCTTTCTCTGATCCACCACAACACCAAAAAGAAGTCATCCTCGACGTCCTCGTCTGTGACATCGACGACAGTCGGCGTAACGTCACCCAAGAAAATTGCCCTCCGCACCACACGGTCAGCCACAATTGACCCGTCAGGAATGGCGACGGATACGTACGAACCAGCGGCAGAAAATATCCCCAGGATCGTGTCAACACCACCTGCACCACGGCGCGGCTCCACCACGCTAGAGCGAAGTACGAGCGAAGAGGTAAAACCAAGCAAGTCGAAAAGAAACAGCCTCTCGGGCAAGACACCGCCCCAGCAGAAATCTCAAGAGGAACCGCCAGCAGTCGAGGAGCTCATCACCAAAAAACCCAAGCGAAAACACTCGGGGGATGCTACTCGTGAAGTCAAGAAAGAAGCTCCTGCAGAAGAGATTCCAAAGGAAGGCAAACCTAAAGACGAGTCTCAGGTGAAGTGGGACGAAGGTAACGTTGTGGATGCTATGCTGTTGGGTGATGCCATCGAAGCCTTCCTCCGGGGTTCCATGGGCGGACCCGCTCCAGCCATGCCATCTACGCCAAAGAGAGTGTCCTTCAAGAAAACGTGAGGTTATAGAGATCACATCCACGCCCATGGTGACAGTGACTGAGATTTTCATTCCGGCAGCAACGGATGTGTTAAGTGTTATGAGCATGGCGACGGCAGAGAGTGTGATGGTGAAGTGGCCAAACACGTTATTTGTTTTGTGTCTTATTCTGGAAGAAGAGAATGGTGCGAGTTGCATGTTGCGTGTAGCGGAACTCTGAGGAAAGTGAAAGACGTATGTTGTGGTGTTTTTGTCAAAGTGTTGAAAACGAAACGTCTCAGACATGCATCCACACTCACCAAAGTCAGCGTTAATGGCCAAATGAAAGACCGGAGGAAGATTTTGCTCACCGCATTTAAAATTACATTATTTTTTGTTTCGTCGTTGTGAAGATGTGCATGCTTCGCGCGTCAAAGTTCCGAATTGGGGGCACGACTCCAAAATCTTGACGCCACACGTCTGCGATTACACAAATGCGAGAGTGGGAAATTAAACTAAGAGAGGACAGGTGAAGTTGGCAGGAATGCAAGCAAAACAAAGTTCAGAATATTTGTTCTTACTGAAGGTTCGGCTCTATTTCATATTTCAAAATCAGTGTAAACTTAACCCGCCTAATCCAAGTTACAAAAATATTTCTTTGTTTGTTCCTTACCAAGTTGCATTGTGATACAATGTGAACCCTTCTACCAGACAAGGCCGGAAATGTAAAACACGGTATACTACATTTCCAGCGGAACAGGAGACTTTTGTGTTCGTACGCGTTATAGCTCTAGACCTCACACGTTGTAACAAGCATTTTTGTGTGTCAAAGTGCCGCCTCGCATGACTGCAAACAATCTGAATTGTTGTCCCAAATATCTGTAAAACTGGACATCCGGTTTTACAAATATTTGTATCTTTCTCTGTGGATAGTTTTGAGTGCTTTTTCGCAATTGACACAAGAATGACTGTCTTTTGGGACACTGCTCAGATACAAGCTTTTACTTTTTCTTCGTGCCTCTTTCATTCAACTGCCTGTTGACTATTACGTCTATAAGGGAGAACTTTTTTTATATATACCACTAAGAAACTGTACATATACGTTTTTTTAGGTTCATATGCGACATCACCGATGGGTTTTTTTTTTTTTTTTTCCCGTGTGTTTCAGCGGAAAAACTTAAACAATTTCCTAGGTTCCGGCAACTGCCTTGTAAAATACAAGTGTTCAGGGAAAGACAGTGACGTTACAAAATAAATGTTTCTGCAGAGTTTCATGAAATAATTGTCACATTCAATTGTTTTATTTATTTATTTATTTAGGTTGTGCTGCAGCGCCCAAAGGGCCTTACCGCGGGAGAGTAATAAAATCATATGTTCACTTGGTAGAATATACATTTTGCAGATATACGAAAATACGTATACAAGCATTATGCCCCAAATCCAAACCAACGTCGTGCAGCATTACGCTCTGTAGCCTGCACACAATATACTTTGAGACCCGTGCTTGCGGTTACCTTTACAGAACGCCACCAGCCCACCTATATTTGTTCTACTTGACAAAATAACAGATATATTGTGATATACATGTCATATATTCACTATTTATTGAATAAGCATGCAGAACTGTCCACGTTTATGATAGTCAATGTACTACAAAAACAGTATTAGCCGAAAAGCTGAAAATTGCTGTACACTAACTTATGCCGAGAGCAAGTTGTCTGCTTCTTGCGTAGGAGTTGCAGTGACGTCGAAACAACGCCGAGCTTTAATGGGCTCTGATTAAGTGGATAGTGGTTAGCCCCCAATGCTACGTGCCTTAAGGTCTACCCACTATTTTTTTTTAATCAACCAATAAGAGGTCGGCCTTGTGACATCATGACAACCCCTGTGCAAAAAGCAGACGAGCTTGCGCTCCGCACAAACCCTATTCCCTGCTTAAGTGGCGAGGTTTCTCCCAGTAAATCTTTAGACATAAAAACAAGATCCGTCGCCTGTTTCGCTTACAATCTTTCGTAACATGTATAAATGCGACAAAAATATCGCCGTGGGGTGTGTGCAAACCTAACATTTGGAAAAGCGTGCACCGAAACAACTGCCTCTTAAATTTAATTATACTCACAATTGTCTACCTTAAAAATGTAATACATTTACTGTTCGAATTAATACCGCAGAGTAATCGCGAAATAGGCTTTGAAGAATGTCGAATTACCACGATTATACTGGCCGACAACGTTATATTTCCCATAACATTATATTTAAGTATAAAGATTAGGCAAAGAGGATAACTTAAATTATACTAGTCATCCAATATTCTTCTTTTATGTGTTCACGTGACTTTTGCACTTTATTTTTCTAGTCACCAAACTATAACAACAACGCTTTCCCCGTCTCAGAGGTACAAAACGGGGAACAAAATATCTATAAATGATATCGATCTGAAACATTACACTTCATGAGGATGCTTCCTCTCCTAGTGAAAAACAACGGAGTTCACTGACGAAGCTAAGCTTTTGTTGCGAGCCAACAATATGTTTCTCTACAGCTATACACGGCAGATCATTTTCAGTTTCATTGCCGTCTTCCTTGGACCAATTTGTACACACAGTCGCATGCTTTCGAGACATTTATTAGTTCAATCAGATCATACCCAAGATCGTCTGGAGGTCTATCTGTAACTACAGTCAATAACAACGTAAGAAATCCATGGATCGTCTTATTACGTTAAATGTTTTTATTTCTTTGCTTTGTGTTGTTGTTGCTTTCTTCGTGTGGGACCCTTATTGGCTAACGACTCAATCTCATTGGCTGTGGGACGATAATAAGATGACTCGCCACGTTTTGCGTTGTTTAAGTGGTCGATGACTGTAATGTGCTTGTACTAATGGTTAATTTACGTAGATCAGAAACAAAACAGTACTAAAACTAAACAGCACTCTGTTCAGTCTGTCTACCTGCCCAACGTTGTTTAGCGCTGTTTTGAGTTGAAGCCTGAAGGCATCACATACAGAATCCCGTACGTTTCCCTATTTGTCTTCATAATTTACAATATAAAAAAAATGATCGATTAAAGTTTGGAGACTTGTGAGCAGAATATGAACAATATTCGTGCGAATGAAAAGTTGTGGTAATAGACACGAGCGGTTGATTTGCAAGTACTAATATGAATTTAAGTTCAAGTTTTATTAGCTGAAAAACTCGCTCGTATTCTGCGTTTCACCTTACGTTTAGAGCCAGTCCAGTAACGCGCGAGCGTCACGTGACATGGATGGTCACGTGTTACATAGACACGTGTTACTTTCGCGGCGACCGATTGTCTGGTGTGGATCGTAGCGTCTCCTGTGGTTCGTAGTAAAGTGAAACGGGCTATTGCGTCTTTTCACTCTGTTCTTTTTTTTTTTTTTTTTTCGGAGTCGAATATGGCACATTAGAGACAGGCCTTTTCGCACAGGGTTCAAGCACCTATATGGAGCACTTTACACTCGCACACCACGTACTTATTACGTTTTGTTTTGTTTTTTTTTCGTTTTTGTTGTTGTCAGGTTTGGCACTTTTTCTTTTTTTTTTTTGCATTAGGTCGAAAGAGGCACCGACTCACCTATTCAATCTACGCTCGATAGTCCCCTGAAATTAGGTACCTCTGCTTTTCCGCAAGTCACATGTGAAGGCAGTCTACGGAGGGAGCTTGGCGAATTACAGAAATCATGCTTAAATGTAAACATGATGATTACGTAATGGCCAGTGTCACAGCGCAGGCTGTCTTTTGTAGGTCTAAGCATATTCCAGCCTCGTCACTCACTGAGCATACTGTTCGTCGATAGCAGCAATTGGTTCTTCCAACTGTTTTAGGGTAAAGTACAGCCGCACTACATTTTCCTCCTTTTTTTTAAGATTGCATTCTAAGAAATGCTTGCGCGTCTACTTACCCGTAAAACACTCAAAGAGATAATCTCTGCGATCTACGAAATCAGCTCAGCGAATGATGAGGCAGAACATCCGTTTAGACCTAAAAGGAAGTCTGCGCTGTGGCATTACGCAATGTAAAGCGTCATGCTTGCATTGCGTAATGCCACAGCGAAGACTTAGTTTTGAGCTCGAAACAGATGTTTCGCCTGATCAATCGCTGAGCTCATTTCGTAGAACGCAGAGATTGGCTCTTTGAGTGATTTGCGGGTAAGCAGACGCGCGGGCATTCCTTAGAGTGTGTATATGTCCGGTGAAACCGCCCTACACCGTGCTTCCTCTCACGTCAACCGGATCACTGCAAATCCCTTCGAGTGGGCACCACTCCAGCTGAAACATGTATTTGGTGGTCGGCTGGAGGTTTTGGTAGGTGTACGACAACTGCTCGGTGTACTGAAACGCCGTGGTGTTCCCGACTGCGACGATGCGTATCCTGTACGACGATATCGAAGGACAGCTGGGCTTGGGGCCCCACAGGACGATGATGGACGTTTGGCTCAGCGGAAGGGCGACTGGGCCTGGAGGGGCTGCAGGCAAGTGGAGAGATGTTCAGATGGAGGAGGAGAGTTAAGAAGACACTCAGTCTTCAGGGACAGTTTAAAAAAAACAAAAAAACATTGGGCGTGGATGATTATGTCCAGGCTTGTTTTTGTTTCGTGATTTTAAGCTCTCAATAGGCTCTCAGTAAGCACTCAGCAAAAAAAAAAAAGAAATACTGAGTTTTTGACACCGACGTACACAATTTGGTATTTTTTGTTTTTTTTTCTTCTTAGTGCAAAAAGAGCTTTTTTTGTACTTTAGGTGCTTTATAAATCTCTAGCTTGTTTTTGTTTTTTGTTTTTCTTTTTCAATGTCCAGCGATCTAGATTATACTGACAAAAACAGTGAAAAATTCGTATCCGGGGGATAATTCTGTAATCCCAGTAAAGGTCTCGAGTTTGATGATCAATTACTTGATGTTGATGAGTCAGCACATTTGTTTTTCGACGTGTTTATTAATTGCAAATTTAGAGGGGTCTTCTGGGACCCAAGCAGGAGAATATTTCTAGTACAAAATGCATGTGGGCACAGCGCATGGGTGCTCAGCCTCCGCCAACATGAAAGATTTATTCGGAGCGGGTGGCCGAGACGGCTCCTGGTGGACGGCTGCCCGCGCTTCGGGTCATTATTCCATGTCGCTCTCAGAGAAGAGTAGGCGAGTCGATTCAGTTTGACTCTGTTATCAAGTTCGCTTATTCCGGAGCGATGTAGAAGTTGCGCCACGCCCCCACAAACCACCGCCCTGGGCCACGTGCTTCAGTGGGTTTTTCGCATTGGTAGAGACTGTACGATTGTACGAGATTGTGTCACACGACGGTCCGCAAATTTGGTCACGTGGGTACTTTTAAAGTAGGTTTGGACTCCTTCAGAGCCAATCGAGCAGAGTCAAAAGTGCATTGCCATGGCGCTCATGTGCGGATCGCAAGTTCGTCTGCTACTTTTGCTGGCGTTGTGGTGCCGTCAAAACTCCGAGCTCTGATTGGTTATGATTGAAGGATAGTGGGTAGACCTCAAGGCAGCCTTCTCTGAGGTCTACCCCCTATCCTTCAATCAAGGCCAATCATAGCTCAGCGTTCTAACGTCGCCACAACCCCAGTAAAAGAAGCAGACGAACTTGCTCTCCACGTAGCCTTCGTGCGTTTGCCATAAAAACTAAAGCAGTCACGCGCAGTGAACGCACCGCCATCTTGCGCTTTTGTGTGATAGGCTTAGCCGGTAATGGAAAACGCAAAAAGATAGCAAGCACCATGACGGGGCACCCTTTGACCTCGCCTGTTTGGCCGCTTCAGATTCGTGAGTCGGCAACGGTTAGACCTAAAGTAAAACGGAGTGTAGGATATTTGCTGAAGCAACAGTCTACGTTACCGAAATTTCTCGCATGTTGAAGCAATTAACAAGGGAAAGATGTAGGACTGCGGAGGCACCAACGAGAAACGTGAGTTTAGATATCCAATGTCTAGCCATCTTCATTTTCTCGAGACAATTCATCTCGATTAAAGGGATGCTCAACCAAACATTCCAGTTTCCATAATAAATGGCGTAACATCTTTGCACGAGCCAGCAGTTGCCGGTGTGCGCGAGCACACGCAACGAGAATGATATCATAGTCTCCGGTTCAGGCTTAAGATGACAGTGAAATGTTTGGGCTACGGGGAAGAGAAGAATAAAGACAGGTTTTTCATGTCCACAGTTTGGACTGGCGGAAAAGATAGGCGATAAATTGGTATAGCAAGCACGTAGCTTTCACTCGTGGGGATGAAAAGCTTGTTTTTATCCTCCTTTTTCTCCGGATACAATACATTTCACTGTCATCTTAAGCGCTCGTCGTGCGCAATATCGTCGAATATATATGACCGAAAGTGTTGTTCTTGTATCTCACATTCCATGATTCCCTTTTGTAGTCTTTCTTCCTCTATACCGGGTGTTTCCTTTTTATTCTTGCAGGTTTGTTTTAAAGAAAGCCATGGAAAGCTACACGTATGCAGTTTGTGCGAGTGAGTTATACGGCCAGGGGTACATGATGTGGGTGGCTAATCTTTGCGGTAAGTCGGCTTATTAATTAAAATTCACCAATTAACTTCCTAATTAGTGAAAATAGTCATATGGTTCCAATTAGAAACTTGCTGAGCCTCGTCCAAAATTTCTAAATCAGTCATTTTCAGAAAGTCTTTAAGCGCGTGAGAAGCGTAGTAATGCATTAAAGTTACCACACGTGGAGCAGGTACAAGGCTAGCGGTTTCGGTAAGGCGTAAGGCGCCCACGCAATTTTTCCGTCTCTTATCTAGCCCCAGCCTTGTACCTGCTCCACGAGTGGTAACTTCAGCGCACTACTGTGCTTCTCACGCGCTCAAAGTCTTTCTAAAAATTACTGATTGAGGAGTTCTGGACGACGCTCAGCAAGTTTCTAATTGGAATCACGTCTATTTTCACTAATTAAAAAGTTAATTCGTGAATTTTAATTAATTAGCCGACTAATCGCAAAGATTAGCCACCCACATAATGTCCCCCTGGGCGTATAACTCACTCGCACAAACCGCATAGGTGTAGATTTCATGACTTTTTTAAAACCAAATCTGTAAGAGTAAAAAAAAAAAAAACTCCCGGTATATAACCTCTCGCTACAATATACTTGCAGTCATCTGGGGATGCTTCTTGATCGGAGTCGAACAACACTCGATTATGACCGGAGCCCCTTCGGTGAGCCAAGATAGGACGCAGAAACGACAGACCGTCTTTCCGAGTCTACCTGCGACCCTCCCAGTGCAAACAAGCAATTACGCTCCTGACCCGCATCTAAAATGTACAGAAGCTCGATCATGCTGACAGAGACCGGGAAGCGCAAAGTGTGTAGAGTGCAAACCATACATTATTTGAGATGTTTGCGTGCTCCGTTCACACAAGCCTCACCCGAAAACTGTGCATTAAGTGTGTAGTTTTCCTTAGACACATTCTGTGCCGTTTGTCAGCTTGCATACATTTTTTCGTGGCATATGACGCAACGCTCGCTCTCCCAGACAGTTACGCTCTGCGCAGCTGTTCCTCGTGCCCTTTCCGCAGTCGCTCTCAATCCACCTGCGCCGCTAAGCTCAGAAAGCAAGATGGCGGTGCGGCATGCATGCAGATGTCGGTGTCCGCACCGTCCGAGAATATACTTGTAAGCCAGCGTCCGAAATCCTAACCCGTAGCGATAAAAATGGGAAATAATAATCTCAAACGCAGGCTCTCATGAAGAGGGAGCTGCGCATGAAATAAGATTTTTCCTTTTTACAGCACTCTGGGCATCGCTGTAGTTGTTGGAGCAACGTGACTATGCATTTCAGACGTTCTTGCACTACGATATGTGCGAATGATTCTAAAAAAAACACTGAGTTTTGCAAAAAGCGCGGCCCCCATACTGTGTCGTGGCGTCAGCATAAACAAACATGGCGGCGCCCATAGAACTGAGCAGGCGCTGTTCTAGAGTGTGAAGCGCCTCGGGGAATGCTATATAAAGATTAACAGTGACATAGAGTGGTTGCCAGTTCTATAGACCCCATCCATTATGGCTCTCAGCCAAAAGACAAGCTGGTCGTCTTTAAGCCTTATGGCTGCTTGTCGGTGCTGAGTCACCATGTTTGCCTTTTGCTGCTCTTTTATTTTTCTTTCTTTTGTACATATCAAAGTCTGCATTTTTTCCATGTAAATGACCGGCGACTTTAAAAAAAAATATGCGCCGCTTCTTAGTTGCTAGGACATCTGAATTACAAGCACTTTGCTGCGAGTCCGATTCCCATTAGTGTTGTTCTTAATAGGCACTTAATAGTGTCAGGCTTTAAAGGTTGTGTACTAACCGAACGTTTCAGTAACGCCAGAATCTTGCAGTCTTTTTAGTGATATTCAACTGCTAAAACACATTCGCTGTTAAATATATATGCGTATTATTTTGCGTTAAAATATTTTCAAGTGACACTCGTATGTTGCGTGTGTTTGCCTAAAACCAAGAAGGTATACGTAACGAAAGGGACTCAAACAAAAGTGGCTTACGTGCCGGCCGTGTCCTGACTGTGACGTTGACGCAGGGCCCCACGAAAGTCTTGTACTGCTGGTCCTGGTAGGTGCACACGAAGATGGTGTAATTGGTGAAGTCCTGCAGGTACTGGATCACCTTGAACGTTTGTGCCGTGATGTCGTTTAGCTTCGCGGGGCACGAAGTGGTGACGCACCATGACACTTGGAAGCCATCGACGCCATCAGTGTCTTCGAGGATCCAACTGACGTTGACTGATGATGTCGTGATCGAAGACAGTGTCACATTTGTCACCGCAGGGAGTACTGTAAGGGCAAAATTACACTTCGCGTGAGACAATAAACCGAAAACTTCCCAAATAAAAAATAAAAAAAATCATTTTTTTTTTATAAAGGAAAAAAAAAAAGCCGTGAAAGCTATACAAATGCGGTCTGCGCGAGTGAGCAATAAGCTACGTTAGCGGCCGCGACAAGTTGCTTTGATTTGCTGTCTAATATAACAAAAAAAAATTTTTTTTGTGAGTGTGTTTTTTTTATTCGATTTGATAAGGCAAGTACTGCGTGAGTCGCGGCCGCTAAAGTGGCTAATCGCTTTAGTTCCCTAGCCACAGAACACCCACTGCAATCAGCTCCGCGGCGCGCTGTGACGCAAAAGTGACAAATTTCGTCATTAGCTCTGGCATCAAACGCGCTATGCCTGCCGGAAGGACGACCCGTCCTTCCGGCAGGCATAGCGCGTTTGGTTTCGGTATCGGCAGATTTCCAGAACGAAATTTGGCAATGAATAATTCCAACTGCGTACAGGATCCAGGATTTAAAAAGAAAAGAAAAAAAAAAGCTGGGCTGACCGTCAGCATTGATTGTTTTCATTTCTTTAATATAAACATGTGTCCTGAAGCGACTGATTAAAAATAATTGGTGCATATTCGTTAATTAGTTCTCTTTTAGATGCATTCTTTTTTAAACATAACGCCCGCCCGGCCGTATAAATGACGTTAGCAGACCTCATCTGTGGAGCTTTCATGGCTTTTTTTTGTATTTTAATCTGTATTAAATTTAAAAAAAATATATAGTAATCCGTACAGATGGCAGCTTTACATTACAAGGGTGCGAACGTAAGGAAAGAGCATAGCAAGTGTAGAATAGAAATCGACAAAAAAACATGGCGCTGTAAAATGTGTAAGTACATACTTGATAAACACTTCGATGCGCGCGAGAAATGCATTGATTTTTTTAAGAAGTAAAATATAAAAGTGGTGAGTGTTTTGCGTTGTTTGACTTTCCTGAAGAATGCAATATCGCTTCACGCTTTACAATATAAAAAAAAAGTGTTTCATGGCACTCTACCCCAAGAGATATATATAACTTACGCTGCGAAATTTTCGTCCTAAACTACCAATAAGATAAAAATATGTAAAGTTTATTGACTAAAAAAAAGTCTTGGTGCACTTTTTTTTAGACCTTTAAAAAGGAGCTTTCAGCACCTTTTTTGCGGTATTTGAGTGTCGTAGGTGACGCAGATTGATCGATGACGCGAATGGAAACTCGTTTTTATTACATACTTAACGACATCGTTTAAAGTACTAAAACACATTCTAAAAAAGTGAATGAAAGAAGCCAAGTTTATACTGGAACGGCTAAGGACTCACCAAGACGTGACACCAGAACAACTCACGTGATTTCTGCTACGCATGCGGGCCGGCATAACTTATAGCTTATCTTTCTTTCTTTCTTTTTTTTTTTATATCGGTAGATTTATCGGCGTTTCGACTTTCATAATCTCGAGGTTTCGGAGAAATATTTTCCTACTTTTCTTGTAATTTGTTAGTACTGCTTTCAGTTCATGTACCAACAGTCTTTGTACTTTAATGGACGATCAAAGTCTGATTATTTTACTTTTTAAAAATGAAATGCTGCGTCTTCTTTCTTTTTTTTTCTCTCTTTTTTTTCTGCGCGCGGGGTGTTTTCGTTTTTTTTTTTTTATATATTGTAACATTTACCTAAAACATGGGTATGCGCACAGGGGCGGATTTAGGAGGGGGGGGGGGGGGTCAGGTGGAAAAGGGTGGTAGGGCGATTGTCCCTCTTGAGCTACTCGTAGTCAACTTTTTTCATGAAAATTTATATGCATTCGGCAAAAGTTTAGTTTTTGGGGAGGTATAGCAAATATTGGGTCAACAATATAGATCTGGGTAACCTTTCGTCGTTCGTAACGTTAGCTGTAACCCCCCCCCCCTCCCCCAAAAGAAAAAAAAGAAGGAAAAAAAAAGGCTGACCGATAAATCCGCCTTTTTATATGAGCAAGCAGTGTCATATTTCGAAATGTCGTGCACTTTGTTTTGCCATAAGTCGGAGTGAACTCAAAGACAAACACAAGGACAAACGCGCCAACTAAAAGCTGAAGTTGGAACGTACGGCTGAATGACGAACCCCGCCGTGACATTGCGCTTTTGGTGCTGTGTGAATTGCCCTATCGGTTCATGCAGCGTCGGTGCCTTTCAGACTCCAACAGAAACGAAGCATAGAATATGAATTCCGGTAACATAACTAATGTTGGGATAATTAGATTGATTATACGGGAAATAATTATGTCGAGCTGCCTATACGACGCACGATTGCTTTTGCGCTTCTTGCGCCGAAATGGATTCAGAGATCAATCAATAGTTGCCAAATGCGCCGGTCTGCTGCTTCGTGTCGTTTTAATCGAACGAAAGCGGGAAAAACACGGACCGCCTTAACCATGTTGACTGAACATCAAAGCTAACGCCGCTTTGATGTTTCGCATTAGAAAGACGCAAAATGGACGGGAACTTGCGGGCAAGGTTTCCTAACGGTAATTTCTGATCATTAGGCAATGTATTCAACCTCGGCTCCAACGGCTAGCAATATAAGCAGGCCGTATTCAGTTATCTAGAAACCAAATATTTGGAGAATATTTGGAGATTAAAACACACACAGCCCATAACCATATATTTTCTTCTACTACTGAGTTTAAAATTTGGCGACACGCAGGCAGTTATTGTTCTTGTTAGAGTTCCTGCTGTCGTTTACCGTTCCAGCACGCACTTGAAAAAAATGTTGCCTCATTGTGCGTTTCGCAAGAATATTTCCTTAGTCGCATATGTATCTCTACGTTTTTATTACGTGAACGTCTCGTCTTCGTGTACTGAATTTTTTTTTTAAACTCCTACTTTGTTAAACCGTAGTTACGCAGGCGGTCCAACAGCGGAACGATTTTGTTGGCAGCGAAAAACTCTAAGATACGCACAACATCGCTCTCGGAAAATTCCTTAAAAAAACATTATAAAATGTTCTCTTTCCAAGATAAAAAAAAAAATTGATGAACAGCCAGCACGCCCTAAATAACAATAGCACTGGGTTTTTTTATGTCAGCTTCTGAATGCCAACGCAGGGCACAGATCGGAGATAAGTGCTGCCTCCGCGTTCAGCTGGAGTTCGTGCTCAGAGGTGAGAACAGACTCAGTCGAACTACGTATATAGGTGCCTAAAACCCTTTTCTACCTGTTTTTTTTTTTTTTTTTTTTTTTTTTTTACTGCGACTAAAAATGTGGTTTCTCGATTTCTCTAAGATGACGTCATATAAGTGTCACGCTGTCGCCAGCCGCGACCCCTCGCGATGTCACAGCGGTAGTGGCGTATATGGCAGACGCCTGTTCTGCTGTATGTCGCTCTCCAGTTTGACAGCCCACGGAAGCTTCGGCAGCCAGGAGTTGGGACGCTGCGCGGACAGTGACACTCGCGTTCGCTCGTGCTTTTCGCCAGCATGTCTACGATCAGCCTCCCGGATTGCGACGTCCGAGACGACAGCATGACACTTTGGCTTCTGCGACGTCATTTGTTGCGACTTGGAAACCACTTTCGGACGCATGGGCTGAATTAGGACGCTAAACACGCCAGTCGGAGACATGCGTTCAGAGCACAGCGTTGTCGAACGCTGACGCCGCACTTGCGTGAGATATATGCCCCGCGTTGGCCTTTCATTGCTGACGTAAAAAATCCCGTATTACAGCCTTATGTTCTAGGAGGCGTTAACTCAACCAACACCACCTAAAATAGTCACATCTTGGAATCAGCCTCACCTACCTGAACGTAACGTATAGTCGCGCTCCGATGAGGCACCAACTCAGCAACTGGGTTCGGGTCATCGATTTATTGTAATGTACGCTACAGGTTCAAGTGGCGATATAGTCGGTGCCAGGTCAAGAAGGAAGCGGAAGCTCCTCCATCTCTTTCCACTACAGCAGAGCGAACGTTAAAGAGGAGGCGACCTCCTCTCCAGCGTTCGCTCTGCTAAAGTGGAAAGAGGTGGGAGGAGCTTCCACTTTCTTCTTGGCCTGTAACCGACAACAGTGTGTGCCGTGGCAAATTAAAGCAGAGAGCAACCAGTCGGAAACTGACTTCAGGTAATGGATTTCTATGAAAAATGCGAGTGCATTTTTTTCCTGCACTCGATTGTCACAGCAAATGTCACGAATAATTCGAACGTGCGTAGGTTGAAACATTTCCCAGTCACGCAGACAAAATAATTGGTCACTTACGGCGTTTTTTTTTATTTTTGTTTTTGTTTTTTTAATTTCAAATTTATGGCATTAAACACGGTGCTAAAACGGCTTCATACATCTGTTTATGTGAACTGTCGGACACTGTTAGCACGAACACGGTGTCGGCGCTTGCCAGCACGGAGGATACTTATGGCAAACAAACGAGGGGAACGTGGAAAACCAAGAGAGACGGCAGGAACTACGCATTTACACTGGACCAGTAACTAACTCCTCGTGCATGCAGACGACCAAAATAAATTGAAGGCCACGTAATATAGTTTGATTTGCAATAAATAAGTACCGTCTTATTCTTTCTGCTCACGAATATGCATGTCCGAAGATGCTTGTTCCGCGTTCAAAACCACTCGCACCCTCGAAATATTTGAGAAAAGGGAGAAGCTGTAGAGAACAGGTGCCCGATAAAAGCTGCGCGACATAGGAAATAATAAAAAGACAGAGCTTCATAGCCGACGCACTTTATTTTTTTGCGTTTCGAATCTTTTCAACCGCGTGTAAAGATGCACGGCGGCGTCATTCTAATATGGTTTCAGGGCGGGCATATTAGCAATATATAGACCTTTGCAAAAGCACCTTCTGCGCGCTGCCATTTTTGTCTGCTGGGCTGTGGAAGGACTTCTGAGCATGCACTGTTGCTCTGCTGTGCGGTATATCAGACGCTGCGCATGCTTCCAAAGCTCAGTGACTCAGCATTTTTCGCCCAGCTGACAAGCAATGGAGGGGTCTCTTTGCCCCATCGGAATGCTGGCAAACCTTCAAAACACTCTACATGCCTTTCCATTCTTATTTTGCTTACAATCGTCGCTCGTTTTTACATACCTGCTACGAAACAGGGCTTCAATTGGGCCCATATAATAAGCGAAGTTTAAGATCGTTCAGTGGTACAAAAAGAAGTGCCGTAACTAAAGCAATTACACTATTACGAGGTTAATTGAGGCAGTGTACATGCTATTCGGTACGATTCTAATAACAAAAGTGTTCCGCGTTATTTTCCTGCGAAGAGACAAAATGCACAGGCGTTTTCCCAGAGGAATGCACAGGAGTACCGCAAAAATAGACTGGTTGCTGTCTGCTTCAATTGGCATCCCGGAAGTCGCATAGACCAGAGGAGGCTATGCATAGACACTAGCGCCACTTAAACCTCTAGCGCACATTATAATAAATATATGGTTCGGGCCTCACACCAAGCGTCTTTCTATACACATTAGCTTCATTCGATTTACCTGCACACGCTGCACCGGCGCAGAAAAGTGTAGAGATGTGTACTTCCGGTCGTATCTCAAAACAGATACCGGAAGTACACTAACCTACACTTTTCTGCAGCGGTGAAAGAGGTGCAAGTATACACCCTAAAAAATGTGTGCGTCTACTTTCCCGCGCAACACTCCGAGAGCCAATCACCGCAACTTACGGAGGCAGCTCGGCGAATGACGATGCCGGAACATATGCTTGGACCAAAAAATGCAGTCTGAGTGGTGACATTAAGCAATGCAAAACGTCACGCTTGCATTGCTTAATGTCACAACTCAGATTGCATTTTTTGGTCTAAACATATGTTTCGGCACTGTCATTCGCTGAGCTGCATCCGCAAGTTTCGGTGATTGGCTCTCTGAGTGTTGTGCGGGAAAGCAGACGCACGGACTTTCTTCTTTTTTTAGAGTGTAAATCTAACGAAGCGGATGATTGAGCACGAGGCCCAGCCGAACGCTGACACTGCGCTCGTGTTCAATCTGTGCCTGTTGTTGACTACCCCGTGATTATGTCAAAATTTAGATGCGCGGAATTCGATTATCTTATAATCACTGAGAGAGGTCAGGAACGCCGTGTGCGGCCAATTATCTTCATTTTTTTCTTTTCTAATTATTTATTCCTTTTCCGGCGGTCTTATTGGTTAATGTCGCAGTCGGATTGGTTGCAGAGGTATAATTAGATGTTATGGACTCGCCGCGCCCTTCGCTTCTTGATCTATCGGTGAGGATACAAGGAATTGCCGCCTCGGCGTGCATCTTGGCGCAGGCTTACTCGGTGCCGTGGCGAGCTGAAAGGAGGTCGTAGACGCGCTGCAGGTGCTGCGCGTGGTACACCACTGCACTTCGAAGGTCTTGTTCTGCGTCGCGTCCAGGTTGGAGAAGATGTACGACAGGGCCAGACCCACGTACACGAAAGCGCCCGTGGAGTTGCCGCTGGAGACGCGCACCCGGTACTCGCCTCCCGGCACGTACTGGAGCACGGGACTCCAGAGGAGCAGGACCGACGTGTCCGACAGCGGAAGCACGAGCAGCTGGCTCGGACCTGAACGCAAAGTGTGGACGCTGAGGCCTTAGTACGGCCCTACCTCGATTCCCTAAAGCGTCCGTGAATTCATCACTTTTTTTTCTTTTTTTGCAGAACACGGGGACAGCCGTTCCCGGCGAAGAATTACGAAGACCCCAGCGAGGTACGATGCTGTGTATACGATTAG
Organism: Ixodes scapularis; assembly: GCF_016920785.2. NCBI lineage: Eukaryota > Metazoa > Arthropoda > Arachnida > Ixodida > Ixodidae > Ixodes > Ixodes scapularis. The sequence continues at coordinate 44,760,734 of NW_024609868.1, read as the reverse complement.
ACAAAAACTGAAATGCGAGGTGCTCAGGGACAAGAAACTTTTACTTCTCCCTTGCTCCTGCGGGGCCACCGCATTTTTCTAGTATGATTATATTTCGAGCTTTCACCTTTCCTGGTGTCCTTTTATTGTTCACCGTGATTGGCTGTTTTCGGGTTCAGCAGTAGTGTGAACTATACTTTGTTTCAGCTCAAGTTCAGACCAGAGTGGTCCAGACGCAGCCGACTCTACGAGGTATTGGGATAAATTATGTAAAAAAAAACAAGTCACAAGGGTTTTTTTTTTTTTTTTTTGTTTTTGGATTGGTACAGTGATAATAGAACACGCACAGAAACATGACACGAACACCATGACGATGCGCTTTCGACGCTGTTTGATTGGTCCCATTAGCCCGTAGCGTCGGCTGCGCCTGGACTTATAAGATGAAACAAACTATAGCAGACTAGTTTTAGCGTTTGGAAACTGTGATAGGGCCACTCTAGCTTTTTTTTCCTGGCGACGCACAAGTAACTACAGTAACGTTTCGTTAATATCGACACCTTTGTTCTCAATAAACATTGTCAATACTGCAAATCGTTCATAATAGCAAATCAAGGTCAAGATCGAAAAAAATAAACATATGTGGTCAAAAAAGCCTCGACGCCATAGTCTTCAGTCGCTTCCGCTTCAGGCTTGACATACAGTCTTGATTACTTGCTTCTAAGTGGAGAGGGAAGTGGCCTTCTTTAACTTTGATGCACAAGGAGTACGCATGACCTATGACGGGCTCACACGATACAGGATTGAACACACCTACCGGTAATGTTTGAAGCCATTGGGGTTGTAGGCGTGCTTGGAGTCGGCGATTGAGTAACCGGGACTGCAAACACGAGAAAAGAAAGAAGTACATTTTATTCATTTTGTTGTGTTTTCAGCACGTATTTGCGGTGAACCTCAATTCTCATAAGCTCAGAGGTTCAAAGTACCCCCTTTTCGGACTATAAGCCCTCCGGGCCGTACAAAATCATTAAAAGTTTCAAATTTTACGTTGTGCGGACTATCTACAAGTGCAAACTATAACAAAGGGATTTCTTCTTTCTGTTTCTTTTTTTTTTCTCTCCAAGATTAATTATTATGATATATAAAATAGCGCAACTGGAACAAGGACAAGAAGTAAACAGGACAGGCGCTAAATTTCTAAGAAATTTAGCGCCTGTCCTGTTTACTTCTTGTCCTTGTTCCAGTTGCGCTATTTTATATGTTTTACTAAGATGAACCAACTAGCCCAACAACGTACCTTACTAATTATTATGACGAGACGTGACATATGTTGTGAATGATTGATCATGTTAATGAAAATTTCTGTCTGGTAGAATTTTTCTCTTGTTCTAAATGCCGCCTCGGTGGCACCGAGACGAAGCGCCGGCCTATGGATCCAAAGGTGGCGGGTTCGAAACCCTGCCGAGGTGCCCGCAATATGACGCAGGCTTATTGCGAAGAAGGCGCCATGTAACCGAGCTTACGGTTGCACGTCAAAAGATGCCCAGGTGGTCGAAATTATTCTTCAGTCCTCCGCTAGGGCGTGCCAGATCCCGTCGTTGGTTTGGCACGTAAAACCCCCAAATTTGATTTGATTTTTTTTTTAATAAAGCAGGAATTTTTCAAAACGGTGTATGTATGATTTTCTTTTTTTTTTTTTTGCGTGCGGTTTGTTTAGGGATGTATATTTTTTAGCAAAAATTTGTCCCTACATACTGTGCATAGGGTGCGGACTTACGCCCGGAAACTACGGTACGTATAATTATGCTGACATTAATATTTGCTTCATCAAGTTCCTTTCAGACATTCCCCACCTTCCTGAGATTTCGCGCTTATCAATCAGTTGCCCATTCCCCCCTTTATGACAAGACATGAAGCTAATATCACTTTCCCATCGTTTATTCAATCCATATAGGGGGCCCATATGCTGTGCGAGCCACTGTGCAGCTTTCTGATGAACAAACACAGAAAGCATCAGGTACTGCGCTGTGCCCAACACTTTTATTTCCTTAGATAGCAGTAAATAATAAATAGAAACATTTAACAGATACGCTACCTGCTAAAATTTTCTATACATCATCTACCGTACTTTACATAATCTAGGTGTTGTTGGCTTGACACGGTTGTATGTCATTTTGACGCCGTCTTTACTTCCATCGCAGGTTTGGTTGAAACATACGAATTACTAAAAATTAATTTGCGATATCGAAGGGCTTTGTAATATGCTCAGCTGATGAACAAGTTTCCCATATCACGTTGTAGGTAGCATTTTACCGTTTCCATTTGTCTGTCGACACGGCCGAGACTATGTTTCTTTTGTACTAAAAGGCTTCGTTCTAATATTGTGTTGAAAAGGCAATCTTAAACAACCTTAGATTAAGCGACGTGAAACAATCCCAGACACGAAAAGAGATCAAGTCGAAGCGACAGACAGATATGTGTCGTTTTTCTGCCCTTTCAACGCCTTCACTTCTATTTTCTTTGGTGTTTAATTGAAGGGGTAGCACAAACTTGCCGCGAAAGCACGATACTGCCCTTGAGGAGGAGGCCGGTTCGTTTATGTTACAATAAAACACCCAAAATAGAGAGATTAAAATGTATGCTTAACCTTGGTCATGGTCACGTAAACTTAGACAAATAATTATGCAGCATGTACCAAAAAAAAAAAAAAAGATTGCACACTCAAAAGAGCATTTTAAAATCATACTTGACGTATCAAGCTCTAACTTTTCTCAAATATGTATTTTACTGGTTCAATTAACGTACTGAAATTTAAATTCTCTACTACCAGTAAAACTGAAATTATAATTAAAAATACATTATGGTGGAGCGGCAGTTGCCGGAGGGAGGGGGGGGGGGGGGGGGGGGGGATCGAACGACGGGCAGTGTTTGCGCAGTTTATTCAGAGATGGCGCGACAAATCCCGGCAACCGCATGTGAGCGAAGGCATTGGAGGCACTTGCCGTCACCAATGCCGGCTAACTTACGCCTCTCGTGTCTCTTGAGACAAGCCAAACTGCGAAAGCAGATGCAGAAAGCTGGAAGCAATTGTTAATAAGGGTAAGTGAGTTCTAAAGCAGAATTAAGGCTTCTATATTTATCACTACCTATTGCGTAGCTCTCGCCGTGCTGAGAACGCGAGCTGAGAATCGAATATCCATCTTGTGTTTTCGCGGATATCGAAAACGCGAACTGAAACTCGCGCATAAAAGAGAGTTTTCCCTCACCGTGCGCCCACTGCGCGTCTTGCCGGCACTGGTGGCGCCATCTCTGAATACGTTGGCCAAACATGGCCATTCGCCTTCCAACAGCTACCGCTCCACCATTGCAAAAGTCAGACCCGTATATTTAGAGTTCGGTTATTGGTAAGAATAGGGCGGCAAATAAGGGCACGTCATTGGCCAAAATTATTTTAGTGGCCTTGGGCGCTTCGATTGACAGCTTTGTGACCAACCACTAATCACGAATATTTCCCCTAGCGGAGGTAACGAGCTTAACTTGATGATAATGCAATTAATGCAAAGGTGCAAGCGAGCTGTACAAGAATGACGAAAATAATCCCTGGACAGAGGAACAAGGGGGACAAAAGACAAACGTAAATCTCTCAACTTTTTTTTCTTTTCAGCACGCTAGAGTTGAAGTTTCCGACCCTTCGTAATTGAAAGTGCAAAGCACGTGACCTTGTCGTCTCGGCGACATTCACAATCCACGCCATCCAATGTTGACTCCATCTTTCTTTTGATTTCATTCGCAGCCGCAGCCACGACCGAGTGGGCGGTGAAAACCGTAGCCCCCAGTGGTGTGGGGTTGCCACTCCGGAGTTTGAATGATTCCGGAATCATTCTGCACTTTCGCGACCCCGGAATAGGTTGGGCTCGGTTCTTATGCGAGCTGTGTCGGTTCCGGAGCCTACGGGCTGATGGCGCAATTCGGTAGCGCATAATAAGTGGCTCCTAAAATAGTACCACTGCACTGGAGGTGACTGACGGCTCGATTGTCTTACTGGCTTATGCTCCTTCGAGGATGAAAATGCCTCGCCCTCAGTGAAGCAACCAAAACTGAATAGTTGTAGACGGACAATGTGTCGTTCCTGGCGCCGCGAGAAGCGACAAAGCGGTTGTTGCAATCATCATCGATTTGCATGTAGCTTTTAACCAGGGTGTCAAACTGAACCGGAACCGAAAACCGGACCAAAATCGTTATTTTTAGCTGAACCGGGACAAAACTCTAACCGAAATCAAACATTTGATATTGAACCCAACCGGAATGGAACCGGAATCTCATGTAGCGGTAACCGGCTCATTGGAAATGGTTCGGCGTAATAAAATGTGAGCCGCGTCTTCTCGCGTGAGGCGATGCGAAATAAATAAATATTCACGACGATGGCGTCAGCGGCTCAGTTTTGACTAAACTAGCGGCAGCGACGTCATAGAGACAGTTCAATAATAATTAAACAAATAAGTATATTTCACGTGTATGTGCAGCGAACAAATATCAAAATAAAAACAAAAAGTTGACGGCTGTCGGCGCGTTTGTTAGGCAGTGGCGAAATCTGCAGGCGCCAAGAGGCGAAGCCGCGACGAGCACGACACTTCGCCCAGAGCCCTGGAAGCGGCTTGAAGAAAAATGTTTTGTGTACGGTATGCGATTTTCTAGAAACAACAAGTCGCCCTTTGTCTTTTTATGTTTTTCTTTATCGTCTTTTGACCAGCTTTTGCAGTTTTTCTCCTCTTAAACTTAGTCGTTTGAGCAAATCACTCGGGCGCGCAGTGTGAGTAGTATGCTATTTCCATCTGAATGAGCATCGTACCTGCGTGCGGTCGTGTATCAGTACTGCGTGACGCACGTTAAAGACCCCAGGCTATAGCAGTGCTGGCTAAATTTATTAACAGTCATAAAGCCATACTCGCGAATTTATATGCGTGCCACACGGGAAACTCGAATGCCATTTACAACGAATTACATTTGAGCGGGCGACCAATCAGCGCGCGACACACCGGGCGTAGCGCACTCCACGCGCAACAAATTGCGAGCTGATCCGCCGATCACACAAATGTCATTCGTTGTAAATGGCATTCGAGTCGCCCGTGCCGCACGGGTATTAGTCGCCATACTCTGGCAGACTAAACTCCATGCGGTCTGAACAAGTAACGACTATAGTTTGTTTTTATGTGTAGTTTGCGAGTACGGTGCGTGCTACCGTCACGGTATCACTGTGTGTGCTGGATGATTGACTTCACATGCGAGTACTGTACTTTGGTGCTTTTTGGAAGCCCCTGTATAACCAACTAGGCGATTTCGATAGAACGGTACAACGCCGTGTTGAACTCACCTTTTCTTCTTAACGACTGGGAGCTGTGGACCTTTTTTTTAAGAACCGGTTGGAACTGGTTTGCGCTTCATGGAGCCGGTAACCAAACCGTTATTTCAAAAGCGTCGCTGAACCAAAACCGAACCGGAACGAAGCGCAAAAGCGTCGTTGAACCCGAACCGAACCGGAATAATGACCCGTTCGACTCCCTGTTTTTAACCAGCCGGTCCTCTGGTGTTTGCGTGAAACAAAAACAAAAAAAAAAGAATTGGGTTGAATATGTTACAAATCACAAGGATCGTACCGCAAACCTAAAAGTTTACGTCTTAAGGCAGGCTTCATAATATGATTCTACAGTCTCTTGTGCTGGCGCTGTATAGCGATTGCTTTTTGTAAGCGGTCTTCTCTTCTTGCCGCAGCGGATAGAGATTTAGGGCTGGTATATGTGGCGTCGCTTCTAACAGCGCAGTTGTGGTGCTGTTCTGCAACTATTAGAAGAGCAAGATAGCTTCTTCTTGTGTTACGCACGTACTAGACATTTTGGAGCGAGGGAACAACAAATGGACCGACACACATAAAACTCTGAGTTTCGCGTCTGTCCGTTCCTTTTTTTTTTCTTTTTTTTTTTTCCTTGGTCCAGGGTTATTATGTCTATCCTTAACCAGCTCACCTGCCTACTTGCTTTAGACATTTTTGAGGCTTTATGAAACAAACAACAAATTAACCATGTATCTGTGAAGGGTATGCGGTCTGTTTCCGAAGAAAATTTGTTTTAATTTTTGGCGTCTGTTCGGCGCTCGCGAGCTTTTTACGCTTGATCGCGCGATCGATGTCTGCAGTGGCTTTGTACGACCATTGTTCGACTTAGTAGAATGGGTGCTTTAGGAGGCTATATCATTTTTTTGCAGCTGTCTCCGCGTTTGATAACGTCAGCAACTTTATGCAGCTTTTTCCTAGTAACACAATATGCCTTTCAGTGGCCATTTTTTTTCACATTTAGGAAGTAGGGGAATGGAATGGGGGAGTTTAGTCGTTCCAAGAGTGGGAATGGGCCCAGTCTCTCCATTCCGAGGAGTTGAAAGGAACGTAATTTACGGAGCGTTTATTTCCCCAAAATGAAATTAGGATGAAATGGGAGTGCCCATTCAGCAACACTGGTAGACACAGCACCGTGGGTATTTCGACTCTAACACCGAACGCGCACCCGACGTTCGCCGTTTTGCCTCAAGTATCAGGAAACATTTCTCGTCGGTGTCACCTTTTCCGGCTCAGTAAACGCACTCGGCGCCTACTCCGTATGTCCATCAATCTCTTACAATTATCCATTCAAGTACGTTCAGCCTCATACAAAAACAAAACTATACCTGCGCCGTGGAACGTGACACCTACCTTCAAGGTCATCTGATATTTTTACGTCGCAGTATCATCACGGGGGGAATATGCGGTGCCGGCGGCGCTTTCGCCGCTCCACCCATGCATCCGCCGGCTCCTCCCATTGATCAAACTCTATATACGACTCTGGGAAAGGCCTTTTTTAGAATTATCGTTTTAGTGCTATTGACCCTTCTAAAAAGGGGCTTCAGAGCGGTTTCATATTCAGTGTTCGTGCGCATTGCGCGTGATTTGCTCGCGAACATACGCGTGTTGGGCTGAAGAGATGCCGCGCTGGGCCAACACCACCTAGACAGAAGGCCTCCGCACGCGTCATCACAATCAGATGTATCGAAGCTTGAGATTGGGCACGAGTGCTGTGTCAGTGTTCGGCCGGGGCTCGTGTCCAATCAGCGCTTCGAAGGTCGGGCTCGGACCCAATAGCCGAGTTAGCGCGATCCGACTCTGATGACGTCTCATAGAGGGAGAGGAGACCATGTGGAGGCCTTCTGTCTAGGTGGTGTTGGCTGGGCTGAGGACTTGTGAATATTGGAATGGTGTATACGGCGCGCAAATTAGTTTGCTCTTGGTGCAACTTGTGCGTTTGTTTACCCTCCAGATGCACCCGCGCTCTTTTGCCCCCCCCCCCCCCCCCCTTTCCCGACTTCAACAAACGACGACGCGTGTTTGGCAGCCTCGTCATCGCGCATGCATTCTTTAGATGTTTTTCGTATGTTTGCCCTTTGATTACCATGCTCTTCCTTGCATTCCGGTGTGCGGAAGACGCATTTTGGAATACTTGCTGGTCGTATTGGGAGCAGCGAATTTAAAGTTTAGCATAATAATTGGACCAGGAAAAGACGTCTTTGAGAAAAGTTACAGCGTGACACGCCAAGTCACTGATGTTTGTGAACCATTTTGGTGCGTAATTGTTTTGGGGGAACACGCTGTACATTACATCACTCGGTGTTCCAAATACCCGTCCAGTCATCGCAACAGGAAGGCTTTCGCTGAATATATATATTCAGGATATGCACTTTTAAAGTATTCATATTAAATGAAAAAAAACAATGATCCGTGAACGGAATGTGTTAGCAGAAAAATAGTTGAATCAAATAATTCACCCGATTTTCTTAAAGGGCAACTCCGCTTAATTTCAAAAATTTCGAGATAGTGGCCGATTTTGCTTTTTGAAGCACTCAAAAACAATTCCCAATCTTTTGTTTCGCGAAAAATAAAATATTTTTCGTGTAATTTTAGTCTATCCATGATCACAAACTGAAACCGAAACGGTGGCAAAGCCGGACAACATTGTATATTCGGCATCACTAAGCATGTACACCCACGTGATATACAAGGCGAAGAAAGAACTCTCCTCTTATCAGGATCCTCCTTTGTGCCTCCTGGATTAGCACAGGCGTCGCTATTCTCCTCCCAGAAGATTATAGAAGATTAACCTGTCACTCAAAATTCTTACAAAGGCAGCTTCCCTCTCCTCCTTTTACTTGGCGTTCAAAAGTATGCGATGTAACACAAGCCGCGCTCAACGAGGCGATCGGCTTATCAGTAGTATCAATAGTCGAGCGCCGGGCCGGCCGAGCGCGTCACTTACGTCTTTCACGGGGCTGGCGCCAGCCGTGCTCTCACCAAAAAAGAAAACAAAATTGAAAAAAAAAAAAAAAAAAAAGAAGAAGAAGCTGTACATGTTTGATGACGTCGCGGACGTGCCGGGAGAAGGAATTTGGAGGAAGCGGAAATGCAGCCGGGCAGTGTTGTCTGGCCCGCACGTCTCATCCAAAACCAGCAGATTCGTGCTTGTCAAACTTTGACAGCGATTTTAATGAACTTCTAGGCGGAATTCCGTCGTAATATTTGCCATGGGGGTTTTGTAGATGATAACAAAGAGAACTGTATAGTTTTGAACTACTGGAAAAGAAGCGGAGTTGCCCTTTAATTGTCTGAATAAGTACTTGTTACTCTTCTCGATAGCTGTGTTTGTTTTGGGGTTTTTTTTTACATTTGTTCATACTTGCGTTTTGGATCCCTATTGACGTAACTTTTGTGCGTCATTATCTACGTTGTTGCTTTCTGACATTTTGTGTTTTCGCTCTACCTGACGCGCTGTCGGATGTTGGGGAGTTGTGTGTCCTTTTTTTTTAAATTCCTATTATGTCATCGACTGGAGAATGTAGTATTTTAAAATAATAAGTAACAAGTGCAAATGTTCTACCATATTAACAATTATTATCCTAATCACAATATTTCTTCGTACCCTAGCTTATTTGCTTCACTGCCTGCTAGCCCCTGTATGTTTTCGTTTTCTGCCCTTATGTTTTAGAGCGCAGCTCTTAAGCGGCCGTTGCCGTCGGCGTAACCGCGCGGTGCATTATGGGATATTTCCCAAAATTCACCGCGCGGGGAGGAGGGGAGGAGGATGAGGGGGAAGGGGAGGAGGAGGAGGGTGAGGAAAAGGAAGCGGAAAAGGGAAGACGGGAGGAGGAGAGGTGGGAGGAGAAAAAGAGGAGAGGAAGAGCTTCAAGAAGGGGGAGGAGGAGGAGGATGGAGGAGGAGTAGCAGGTAGGATGAGGAGGTGAGGAGGAGGGAGGAGGGGTATACCCTCCCCTCTCTACCCTTCCCTCCTCCTCCTAAAGAGCTGCGCTCTAATTCGGCGTTACAGGGTGTTGTAAATGTCTTTCATTTTTATTTCGTCCGTCAGAATGCGCACAGGGTCTTGCAAATGAAATCACTAACAGTAGATCCTTCGGAAAACATACATCCTTTCACAATCGCTTTGAAGCGCAAGAGTTGAGTACTCAAATTTTTGATTCACAATATACAAAACAAAAAAAAACTAGGACTGGGCGTTGATTAAAAATTTCAACCCGACTAATCGACACCATTTCATCAGTTAATTAATCTATTAATCGCTTTCGTTTATTCTCATGCATAAAAATATTAAGAAAATCAGAACTAAAATGTTTGCCTCTGCTGAATATGCAATAAACGGCGCAATGTACAATTTCAAAATTTACACCATTTTGATGTGCAGTTGAGAAGAGTCAAAATACACCCCCATTCAGAAAGTATTACTTCAGCCGCAGAGGCAGAGGTTCGTTGATAGCGAACTTCTTTGATCACAATAGTCACAGCTGCGCTAAACGGACACTCGGACGGCGTTGGAAGTGGCCGGGGCACGTATAACCTTCTCCACTTGTTTAGAGCTACATAGGTCGCCTATACAGTTAGCTCAAAACTTCACCTAAAGTTTGCCTTCGAACAGCTGTCGTAGTCCACGTCTGCGTGGTGAAAGCGTAAAGTTTTTTACTTTCGTTTTGTTGGTCAAAATATAACGGATTAACCGGTTGAAGAATTAAACGCAATTAAAGCAATATTCTTTTTATTTTTTTATTTGTTCTCTTAGGACGATGAGATAAAAATATATGACCGATAAAAAAGTATACACTTTCTGTATAATATACACAAAAGTATACACAGTTTTGTGTATAGTAGAGACAAAACTGAGATACATGCCGCAGCTGCCTCTGCCTCTCTACTTATTCCCCGTACGGATCTAGGGATATACTAAGACGTCGCACAGGTGTTTTGATGTCCTCCTCCAGAAAAGGTAGGTTACCGCCTGTCTTCTCACACGTTCTTGGTCATTCCGTCACGCGTTCAATAAGACCGTCGGCCGCTACAGACGTTTCTTCGCCAATGCCTATCATCATAGCTGGCCGTCCGTTCGTATTCTCCGACACTTTATGCGGTTTTCTTCATACACATTACGCGTGAGAACATAAGCGGCAACGTTCCTGGAGAAGGACAGTCAAAACCCTGTCCCGTGTCGTGATAATCGCCGAGATTGGCATGTCGATTACGTAAAGAGAGAATGCATATAGATTTTATGCATCCTGCTATGGCAAAACATTTTTCTTTGTCCCTTCGCTATTTTTTAGCCTGTTTACATCGGAGGTTAAAAAGGGGATTGGTGACCGAGTGAGCTAGCGCACACTAGAGTTGTTTTCAGTGTCACAATATTCAGCGACACTAGCGCACACCAGCTCGGAGCACCTGCAGCGAAAGCTCGTGCTGCAGAACTCAGGTGTCCTGGGTTCAATTCTCACCCCAGCCCGTTTCGATCTGCGTGACCATCGTACCGGCGGGAGGCCGTGTATCACTTGTGCGTGTTGCATGTTAAAGACCCCAGGCTAGCGGTTGTACCGCACTGGTTAAATTGTTCATCTACAGCTGAGACACCAGACGCCCACTAAGGCAGATTAAGTTCCGGCTGTTTACACATACACCCAACATTATCTTCAGCTCTAAAAAAAAATTATCAGCTTTTTTATATTGTAAGTGTCTCACACGATCCACACCCCTGCCCATTTCGATCTGGATGAGCATCGTAGCGGCGTGCGGTCGTGTATCGCTACTGCGTGGTGCACGTTAAAGACCCCAGGCTAACGGCTGTACTGCACTGGCTAAATTTCTCAATTCCCGTTGAGGCAGACCAAGTTTTAGGCTGCATAAAATGCGCACAACCCTTTTTTTTTTAAGTGTCTCGCACTCGCTTATTAACTAACGCCCGCGTCGGCTAGTGCAATAAAACTGTGCAGTCTCGGGCTGCATGTTTATTGAGCTGTCACCCATTGTTTGGCGTCGAAATCGATTACACTCGTGGGCGATATTGAGGAGCGTGTGCGTCCATACTGACGCGAGGTGTGGCAGCCGTCCGTGACGACGTACACAGCGCGAGCTGCAAGGCCGGTTGGTGACACGTGTGTGTGTGTGTGTGTGTGTGTGTGCGTGTGCGTCGGCGACGACTCTTCCGGAATAATGCACACCGCTCGCGATGTTCCAGACGCACATCCGCAGTAGATAAGGAAGCGCCAAAGGTCATTTCCACCACGCAAACCAGCAACACTGAGTTTGGCTTTGTTTGTAATGTTTTGCTCCGTTGGTTTTCTTCCGTGGAAGAGCGACGCATGGCAGAATGGCGCAATGGTTAAACATAAAGTGACCGAGGACAAGGCGTGCGCAGAAAAGAAGATAAAAATACCGACGATTGCGGAATATCGTTTTATCCGTGAGCGGTGCAGTTAGCGTGAAGGTTCGATCGACGCTTCATTGCATTACGTCCACGTACTCAAGGATACCGGTCGCATTGGTGCCCTCGAAGCGAGTCGGCATCGGTGCATGCATTGATTCGTATTTTGTCGTCTGACGCCAGTCAGCCTCGGTGAACACTGTTGTGCAAGCATTTACGCAGCGAGATTCGAACTTAAAATCAGGCGTCTCATCTCATTGCTAAAGTTGGCCAGTGGAATAAACGAATAAAACCGTGGTTGAAGTTCACTCGCGTCGCGCAGTTAGTATTTCGCTACGACCTCGAAGTACTTATCCATGCGTCCAATATTAGGACATGCTCCTTGCCGACGTGCGTTATTGGAAATGCCTATTTCTTTATAACATATCCTTATAGTTATATATACAGGGTGTTTTTTTTTTTTTTAATTTTAACAGATTTGTTTAAAAAACCATGAACGTTACACCTTTGGGGTTTGTGCAGGTGAGTTATACGGCCAGGGAACATAGTATAGAGGGGTAATTGTAACAATCAGTTGGCTAATTAATTAAAATGTGTTAATTATTTTAATTAATAAAAATAGACATATGCTTCCAATTAGAAACCTGCAGCGTCATCGAAAACCACTAAATCAGTAATTTTAAGAAAGACCTTGGGCGCGTGAGAAGCGTAGTATTGCACTATAGTCGCCACTCGTGGAGCAGGAACAAGGCTAGCGGTTCTGGTACGCGGATGATTAGATTATCATCGCGTTCCGCAACCGCTGGCCTTGTACCTGCTCCACGAGTGGTAACTTTAGCACACCAGAACGCTTTTCACGCGCTCAAAGCCTTTCTGAAAATTAGTGATTTAGTGGTTTTCGATGACGCTGAGCAAGTTTCTAATTGGAAGCATATGTCTATTTTATTAATTAAAAAGTTAATTAAATTTTTTTAAATTAATTAGCCGACTGATCGTTACGATTATCACCCATAGTTTGTACCCCCGGCCGAATAACTCACCTGCACAAACCGCATAAGTGTAACTTTACGCAACTTCTTACACATATATGTTAACTAAAAAAATGTGTGTGTGTGTGTGTGTGTGTGTGTGCGCGCGTGCGTGCGTGTGTGTGTGTGTGCGCGCGTGCGTGCGTGTGTGTGTGTGTGCGCGTGCGTGCGTGCGTGCGTGTGTGCACGTGTGTGTGTGCGTGTGTGTGTGTGGGTGTGTGTGTGTGTGTTTCTACATATCAAAAGGGAAATAAAAATAATTAAATCTTTGGAAGGTGTACTTTATCCTCCATCTTTTTGGACGCAAAATAAAAGTAGCAAGAGCTGATGGCGTAATCGGTACATCCTTAAAGATTCCATGAGCCGAGTTTCCTGTAGAGCTCTTGGTGAGACGACGAGTGCATATCATATCATATAATATCAAAACATGCTTAACCAACTAGCCCGTCAGATGATCTTGAGACAGTGACCGCAGCCTCTGGAAGAAGCTCGGCGAAGGACCGGGTCGAGACTCCAAAAGATGTTAGTACGAAAAATAAGTCCGCGATCTCCAGTCATACCCAGTGTCACATCCAGAGTGTCGAACAAGAACCGAACCGAACTGAAAACCGGAACCGAACAGTTACTTTTTGCTGAACCGGAACTGAACCGAACCGAAATCTTCGCAGCCCTCTTGCAACTGAACCGGAATTGAACCGGAAAAAATATAACGGTAACCGGTTCAAAACGGTTCACGGTAATATTTTTTTTATCACTGCGAAATAAGTTTTTGATAAGTAAATATTGACAGTTGCATTTCTATGTAGTCATCAAAGTGTCATATATCAATTTGCAATGCAGGAGAAATTGTGAGTTTTCGTGGCGCTTTCGTATTTTCACTACGATTAATCACGTGTCACGTGGTCACGTGACGTCATAGTGTCAAGACATGCTTTCAAATAACGTCACGTCACGTCACCCCGTGATGTGGTCGCGTTACTCACCGCGTCAATCTACTTAAATTGAGAACGTTATTATAGTCGGTTGCAACCTAAGAACGAAGGGCGAGGGTAGGACGGGCCGGGGAGGAAGAAGCAGACGGAACGCTGGAGAAGAGAGAAAAAACCTCCTTCTCTCTTTAGCGTTCCGTCTGCTTCCTCCTCCCCGGCCCGTCTTACCCTCGCCCTTCGTTCTTAGGTTGCAACGGACTATAAATGTATTAGATTTGTTGATTCCGTGACGTCACATAGCATCACTTCTTACTGCGAGTCACGTGACACCGTATCGTACTCAATTGTCTTAAGCCCGAGTCGAGTGCTGGGAATCTTGACAATCAGCATCGCCAAACATTCGTGTTGGCTCACTTTCAGTCAAAGATGGGAGTAGCCAAACCCTAATAAGTCAAAAGCTCAACCCCTGATTTAGTCCTTGCCAACCCTAGTGCATGATTATGATGAACACAGGCGTTATAGGTACAATTAGCGTCAGACCACATCGCCGCTTGTTTTAATAGCGAGTCACGGAGTGGAAAGCTGTTTTTTTTTGTTTTTTTTGCGTCTGCCACTGAGAGGAGAAGAAGACTAATTAGTGTTTTTGCAAGTTATGAAAGTAAGGAATTAGCTTTTAGTGGCATTCACTGAAAGCGAAAGCTTGCTGCACGACCCATTTACATGTACACAACATTGAGGCTGTTTCTTTATTTTGTCTGCGTCTGCCATTGAGCGGCGAGGGAGACTAATGGGTGTTTTTGTAAATTATGAACGTCAGGGAATAGCTTTTGGTGGCATTCTCTGAAAGCGAAAACGTTTTTGCACGACCCATTTACATGTACATATCATTGAGGCACCAAAACATGTTTTCTTTGTTGCTTAACTGTCTTAGAAAGTTGTCTCCTAATATAAAAGTGTTGAAATAACTAAATATGACTTATTAATCTGATGATAAATATAACTACAAGTGTGTACGGCAGGGATTCCTGAAAAGAAAGGTGCTATTGTGGCCTCAGAGGGACAGCCGAACGTTGGCAGCTGCTCAAATTTTTGCAGTTTTGTTTAAACTTCACAGTTTCTGGGAGCAAAATAAAAGAGATGGAGCTGTACTGTTAACAAATGGCACAAATATATGTGTCCAACTGGAACCCCCGAACGGAGGAGGGAGTCCCTTAGGAATAAAAAGTACTCGCTGGTGGAGCATCGTACAAAGAAAAAGAAGGGAGAGGGGGCGGGGGGGGGGGGGGGAGGTAAAAACACACTGTGTTGTAAAGGTTCCTCTACTCCGCACCTTCGGCACAGACCAGACAGCGTGATACCGCAAAACGACTTCGTTTACAAAATCACTCCTGCCAGAAAGCGCGTTTTCGTGGTGCCAGCCTCTCGCGCCATTCTTCACGACGCTGAACCAAGCAAAAATAATTTTTGTTTCTGAATACATGAGTTGCACTGAGCGCGAACCTTTTGCAGCGTGTATTTTGCACTACGAGGTTTGATTTTATCATCGAAAAGTAATCTCGATGACCAGTAGCATATACTGCAATGATGTCACGTTCAAACCATGTTAAACAGTTCAGTTTTCTGGTGAAATGTGACGTTCTGGACCACTGATCTCCACTGTAGGGGGCTCGATTGCGCATTGAGCAGACAGGTATAAAGCCAAAGGAAGCAAGCGGCTTGTGTCAGGCTTTCCAACTCTTCCGAGTGCTGAATCGAACAGAGTTCAGGGCGCTGGATTTTTTCTTGTCATCCCAAGGGAGCCAACAGCGCATGCGGACCCGAGAAGTCCCCTGGGAAGCCATTCAATGTGAAAATTCTGAGATCTTCGTTGGTCAAGTATGTGTATGTCCCACGTTCAGATACCTTATTCTCAGGATTTAATTCAGAACGGGAGTATTAAAACCCAATCAGAGACACAAAAAGCATGGACCAAAATAACGAGTGACGAAAATAATTCCTGGAGAAGGAGAACAAGAGGGACAAAGGACAAACACAAATCTCCAAACACAGCTAGGTGATTGGTGCGTGACTGAAGAAATCCACCTGGTCTAGGAATCGAACCCGGGACCTCTCCATTACAGGTGGAGCGCTCTACCAGTCGAGCTAACCAGGGGTCAGTCGTCAGCAGAGCAAACGGGTTTTATCAGCTTCAACGATTCCAACACCAACAAGGGTGAAGCTTGCAATTTAAGGTTATGCTTATAATGCAATTCAATGCAAAGGTGCGAGCGAGCTGGACAAGAATGACGAAATAATCCCTGGAGAAGGAGAACAAGAGGGACGAAGGACAAACACACAATCACGCACCAGTCACCTAGCTGTGTTTGGAGATTTGTGCTTGTCCTTTGTCCCTCTTGTTCCCCTTCTCCAGGGATTATTTTCGCCATTCTTGTTCAGCTCGCTTGCACCTTTGCATTGAATTGCATTATAATCATGACCAAAATATCGACTGAATGCACTAGGAAGCCCTGCACACGCCCGACTTTATGACAAGCATCGAACTTCCGGCGGCTTCACTTGCGCCAGGCTCGGAGAGCAGCTATTCGCCATCCAGCCCCCTAGAGTGGAGATCAGTGTCCTCAACACAATTCTCCGTTTCACTTTAAGTGTGAGCGTAGCAGAAGCTACAAGAGCGAGCTCCGGGCTTTCAACCTCCTTGCGAAGCACGCGCGCTCGTACAGTGAAAGCACTGTTCCGAACCACATGCTCGCGCTTGTTGCATCGGCTGCGTCTACTTAAAAGGGGTCTGCAAAGCGTTTCTGGCCGTTTTCTAGTTTGCATTGCGTTCGTTCGCTCCGACTAGTGAATGGGACTCTAGCAACAAGTTAAACTCATTGTATGGAACATAGCAACACATTCAGAATTTGAGCACATTCTCTTTTTGTTGATGACGTCCTTGGTCTGTACCAATAAAGAACCGAAAAGACAAGAGCGTGCAACAACCGTGCGCGATATTCCTAAGTGTTGGAAATTAACATCCAATTAGGAAGATGTGAACGCCCCACCAATTTACGGTTGTTCCAAGCAAAACTTTGAGTGAGAGTCACGCGCTTGAAAGGAGCTGAGGGGTCACTTACGCCTATTCACCCGTCCTACCTCTAGAATTCTATGTCGTCATTATCCGATGCTCTAGACCAGTGTCGTCACTGAACGCTCTTATCTGACACTGATAGGCACGCCTTTCGAAGCAGCATTTGGTTTTCTTCGTCCCTTTGCAGTGCCCTTTTAAGCTGAAACGCAGTATAGCAAAAAGGGATGTTCATCAGCAATCTCGCGATGATATGGGGCAGCCTAATAAAAACTTACAGGAGGACACTTAAGACTGCTTACGTGTAGGAATGCGAAAGCATTTGTATGCGTAGCGTATTCCTACAAGCTGCTGCGGCGGCGGCGCACAGGAGCAGCACCAGGGGTGTGGGGTGGCGTTCCTTGGAAGTGCCCGGCGCGACGGCCGCTTGGCCGCGTCGCGGCTGTTTTAAGAGCCGTTACGGTGCTGCGGGAATTTTTCTTCCGTTTTTCGCGGTTACGGACAACGTCTGCTCCGTTCCATGCGACAGTTATCACTTCCGCATTAAAATGTTAGAGCGTGCACGACTGATAAAGCACAGAGTTGCAAAATGAGGCCCCAAATCAAGTGCACGTAAATCCAAATATAACTTCAGCCTCCCGAGACAGTATTCTGCGAAGTTTCAAGCTCGTGCAAGCCGATGTCCAAATGTGATTTAAATTAGAAATATATTGTCTGTTCTTCGCTGTATTTATGTGTAATTAGGTACATCATTACAGGCATCTCTATTAGTTAAATACCAAGCACGTCCTAAACAGCTAGGAGTGCGACGTTTCAAAGCCGATTCGATTTTTTTTTATCAGGGCGACTTTTCGCACGTGGAGAGCAGCAGCTTCTTTTCCATCTACGGTGTGTCGTTTACTTCACTCACTTTTTCTTCAAGTGACCTTGTCCGTTAGCATACGCCGATGGTCAAGTGCCTGTCCACCTGTTTAGCCCGACCTATTGAAACGTCGGGCTTCTAACTGTTTAGGACTTGGTTGGTTAAGGTCTGCATTTCTCAAATTTTTGGCCCAACCAGACGGATTTCTGTCAAACGTGTTTACGCCTAAACCATGCATCTTTACATACTTCCCTTTGCAGTAAGGCGTCGTGTATGAGATTCTTTAGAAGAATACAAATTATTATCTCTTTTTCTGCACATTTCATGTATTGGCCTTCAGTTCTATGTGAGCACACAGTCCTTTTTGGCATACCCCGCGACTCGGTGTTTCACACTGCCAAAAAGCGAACAGAAAAGCACGTTTCCGCAGACTCAATCGATGGCGCATTTTCGAGTATCGTCCTCCCATGTCGGTCTCAAGCGGTTATGCGAACTTCGTACAGTCAACTTTAGTGATGACGATAAAGAAACAAATATTTTATTACTGCCTGAAGACTTGACAACATAAATAAAGGGCCGATCATTCTCAAGATATGCATCATAAGTAAATGCGCCCCCATATTATCTGAAATATGCATTGCAAATCTTTCCCGGCGCTTTTTTCCTTGATAGGCGCGTCGTTAAGTGATTTGTGAGAATCTCAAACTTTTTGTTTTTTAGTTTCAAGCTGATTTAAATAATATATGTGTTCCTGACGCGTACTCAGCTTCTCAAACGTAAAGAAGTATGTTGTCTTTTTTATGTGAGGAACAACAAATTCATGTGTCTTTGGGCAGGACGAAAACAAAATACAAGGTGGCGCGTGGCGGAAATACGACGCTTGCGCACGCAGACCGTCAGAAAGTAACAAATTTAGTAGCTGCAATGTCGAGTAGAGTATGAAATACTACTTTGCTTTATTTAACAAAAAAGCTAAAAAATTAACAAAAGTAATGATTATTTGCAAATTGAATTGATCGGCATCTTGTTAAGAACAAACTTCAAACGCCAAGCTCTGTCAAAAATGTTCACTTCAGTGCGCGCTATTTTAGTCGAGATATGATCGGTGTACGAAGGTCACTGTTTTCTGCATGATTATTCGACTGCATCGCGGTGTGGCGTGTAAACAATATAGGTCAGGAAAACAAGTGTTGTGATCCCCGCTGAGTGTTTCTATAAAAGGTAGACTGAAAGAGTTTGTCCTAAAACTTTCCTGAAATATTGCTTTTAGCTCAGTTGCGTAGTGATCGCATATAATTTGAAACGCATTTTGCGAACTAAATTTCAGGCTTTATATGGCGAAGAAGTGCCCATTTCATGATTTGATGCACTGTAATTAATTCCTAAGTTCAAGAGCACAACAGTATTCGACTTTTAATACTGCGACGCAAAGTTGTAACACTCACGGGTATTTTCGGAGACGCTCAGCAAGTTTTAATTGGAACTATGTGTCTAGCTTTGTTGATTAGAAAGTTAGTAACGAATTTTAACTAATTAGCCGACTGATCGTTACAATTATCCCCCTATACACCAACTCATGTTTACAAACAAACCGGAGCGCCCCTAGCGGACGCCACCGGCGCCGCGCATGCGCGGTGGATGGTGGGCAAGAACCCCGCCGTCGCCCATAAACAAACCATTGAATTGCGTTGTTGTCGGCGTCGGTGGGAGTCCCCGTGCTCTTTTCGCGTTGGAATTGTTGATTCTACGTCCTCCTAACAATGTCTGACTACTTGAGCGGCTTCAGCAAAACTAACGAAGCGAAACTTTGCGTGAATAATGTGACGTGCGGCGATTCATTTCACGTGGACGCCGCAGAATGGGCGCTAAAGCCTGACTCCCATGATGAGATTCTGCTCGCTATTTTCAGTCGCGACGTCACTCGGACTGCAAAAGCGTGGACCATAGCTGAGATGGTGGACGTCGATACTGAAAACCGCAAGTAGAATCGGGCCTTACAAGTCGGAGATGGCCACTGGTAACAATAATGATCAACATCTTCTTGTATCTGTTTACACTTAGCCTACTTACCCCCACCAACCTTCAAAAGTGTTTTGAGGCCTGCACTTAATTCTTGTTAAAACGGAGGTTCGGGCGAGTTGGTTGTTCATGACTGACAAGGAAACAGCGCACCCTCAAAACAAGCACTCTAAGCTTTCCTGCACAGAAAAGAAAGAACCACTTACACAGCGCTGACTGACAACTCTATTTTATATTTACAATTTTCGTTTTTGTAAATTGTAAATTGTAAATTGTAAATACAACATAGAGTTGTCAGTCAGCGCTGTGTAAGTGGTTCTTTTTTTTCTGTGTATGAAAGCTTAGAGTGCTTGTTTTGAGGGTGCGCTGTTTCCTTGTCAGACTTAATTCTTATCGCAATTACCGGGTCAACATCTGGTTTACGGGCCGCTGTCGTTTGAACGAGCTGACGACAGAAAGCAGCCAAGTTTGAAAGAGCAGACGACAGTTCGAACGCATGCGCAATGGAGTACGGGCAAGAAGCACCGCGTCTCGCGTCAACAAACCATTCGAATGTCATGTTGTCGGCGTCTGTGTGAGTCTGCATACTCTTTTTCGCGTTGGAATTGTCGATTCTACGTCCTCATCGCAATGTCTTGTCACTTTAATCGCCTGAGCGAAATTATCAAGGCTCGTTACGCCGCTACACTTTCCGTAAATAATTTGACGTGCGGCGATTCATTCGCATGAACGCCGCAGAATGGACGCCAAAACCATGATGAGATTCTTCTAGCTATTTTCGGTCGTGACGTCACTCATGCTGCAAAAGTGTAGAAGGTAGCGGCGAGGATCGACGTCGATACTGAAAATTGTAAGCGGGAACAGACCAAGCGTAACAAGTCGGTGATGCCCCCGGTACCAATGATCAACATCTTGCGTCTACTGTTTATACCGAGCCTACTTAAGTCTTTTGAGGCCTGCAATTTATTTATTATTTATTTATTGTACCCTCAGGGCCCGAGGGCATTACAGAGGGGAGTGGGTTACAAAGTAAAATCACTAAAGAACAAAATGACAACCTAAGAATAGAAACACGAACATAAGAATTTTTAACTTAGAAAAGTGGTTAAACAACGCTTAAACCACCTGTTACAGACACAACTGACGATGGAAGGTGGTTCCACGTGATTGTTGTTTTGGGGATGAATGAATTATAAAAAGTAGTGGTTTTACAAACAGGTAGACCGATTTTGTGTTGGTGATCGACGCGTGGCGAGACATATGAGGGAGGAGTTAGTAATTTTTGATGCAAGGAAGAATTGTGATGATAAATTTTATGAAACAGACAAAGACGGGATAACTCACGACGTGAAGAAAGGTTAGGTAGGTTTAAAAACGTTTTCATGGATGTTACGCTTGCACTACGGTGATAGTTAGTAAGAATGAAGCGAACAGATCTATTTTGAATAGCTTCGACTGCTGTTGTAAGTAAGTAAGTACCGGGATCCCATATAGGGGAGGCGTATTCCAATTTTGAGCGGACAAGGGTTTTGTATAGTAGTAGCTTGAGAGATACAGGGACAGATGGAAAATTACGTTTGAGAAAGCCAAGCATGCGGTTAGCATTGTTAGTTATGTAGCGAATATGAGGCTCCCAAGACAGGTTCGATGAAATATGGATCCCCAAGTACTTATACGATGATACACCTTCCAACAAAACACTGTATAGATAGTAGAAAGTAGAGTGCGAGTTAAGACGAGAAACAGTCATTACTTTACATTTGTTAGTGTTGAGCTGCATGTTCCATTTGTTACACCAAGTAGAAACACAATCAAGGTCAGACTGAAGGATAGCAACATCAGAGGTGTTAGTTATTTCTCGGTAAAGAACGCAATCATCTGCAAATAAGCTAATAGAGGACGAAACGCAGGAAGGCAAGTCGTTGATAAAAATAAGAAAGAGCAGGGGACCTAACACTGAGCCTTGAGGTACGCCTGATGTCACGGGAGCTGGACTTGAAGAGGTATTATTCACAGACACAAATTGAGATCGGTTATTAAGGAAAGCGCGAATCCATGAAAGTACATCCTGATCAATGTTAAGTTTGCTAAGCTTATGAAGTAGTAGATCATGTGACACCTTATCGAAAGCTTTGGCGAAATCAAGGAAAATACAATCCACCTGGGAACCATGATCAAGAATAAGGTGAAGGTCATGAGTGAAGGTGAGTAGCTGAGCTTCACACGAAAATGATTTACGGAAGCCATGTTGTGCAGGAGCAAAGAATGAATTGGTTTCTAGGTGTTGAACGAGATGAGAAAAAATAATATGCTCAAGAATTTTGCACGGAATGCTTGTTATGGAAATGGGACGGTAATTGAGAGGAGAATGATGATCACCGGTTTTATGCACGGGCACCACTTTACCCACCTTCCAATCGTCAGGTAAACAGCCTAGAGTAAGGGATTGCTCAAATAATTTAGACAGTATTATAGAAGAATACTCTTTTGTTCTTAGCAAAAATTTAGAATTAATTCCGTCAACTCCCGCGGAGCAGGATATTTTTAGCTGTTCAATTATCTTTATAATTCCACTTGTTTGAATTAAGATGGGATACATGGGCAGAAAAGCGCGTTGTTGAAGTTGAGGTAAAGTTGAAGAAATACAGTTTGAAAATGATTCAACAAAAGTAGAATTGAAAACATTTGCACAGTCATCGGTGGAAACAGGTTCACCTGATAAAGTAAACAGAGACAGTGTGGTGTTTTTATTGCCGTTAATCGCCTTCCAAAACTGTTTGACGTTGTTGGTTAGTAGGGATGGCAGGGTGATAGAGAAATAAACTGACTTTGCGTCCGCGATTGCACTTTTATAAGCATTGGCAGCCTCATGATACTTTTTTTTACTTCTTATTTCAATCACCGGGTCAAAGTTTGGTATACGGGCCGCTTTTATTTGAACGAGCAGACGACAAAAGCAGACAAGTTTGAAAGAGCAGACGAAAGTTCGAACGATTAGGCGGCCGTGTGATTTTGAAGACGCACTGAACCAGTGGGTGGTCCGGACAACTTGGGGGGTTTCTCTCGTTCATGTTGGAACAAAGCAAATACATCTGGCGACCACAAAGTGTAGCCCTCACACGCAATCGTAGTTCGACAGCGTCTGGTTTGCCCTTTTCACGGCTACTATCCACGTTCTCGGACGAACGGAGGGGGCAAAAGCACATGAAAACTGATCTTCAAACCTTTCCAGACTCTCTTGGTACAGCCCCCATCGCAGCATTTTGACAAGAAGGCAGGTTTTTTGTCTCGTTTCTTCCAAAGGAACACAGGAATGCATGTCTGGCACGGCGACTTCTGCCCACCGCCCCAGACCGGAAGTGTGTCCGGCGCGCCACCACCGCGGCGTGACGTAGAAGAGTTGAGTTGGTGATACTATGTCCCCCTGGCCGTATAACTCAACGGCAAAAACCGCATAAGTGTAACTCACGGCTTTTTTAAACAGATCTGTAAATATTAAAAAAAAAACTATGCGTGTGTGTGTGTGTTATTCTACATATAACAGCAAAATTTAAAAAAAAGTAAATCTTTGGAAGGTGTGCTTTATCCTCACTTTTTTTTTTTGGACGCAAAATAAAACTAGCAAGAACTGATAACGTAATCGGTACATCCTTAAAGATGCCATGAGCCGAGTTTCCTGTAGAGCTCTTGGTGAGACAACGAGTGCCATATTATATCATATAATCATATAATATAATAATATGTTTTACCAACTAGCCCGCCAGATGATCTTGAGACAATGAGTGCAGCCTGCGGAGGAAGCTCGGCGAAGGACCGGGTCGAGACTCGGAAATATGTTTAGTACAAAAACTAAGTCCGCGATCTCCAGTTACGCCCAGTGTCACATCACAGTCTTCATTTCTAGCTTTATGGGTAGAAATTGAGGGAGAAGACAAGACGAGAGCGCGCGGGGGCGTCAGAACACCGAGTTCTGGTTCGACTGATCTGTCGGTAGACGCGAAGCTTTGTTTACACTGCACTGTCCGAACGGGTTCGAACGTCGAACGCCAGACGCCTGACCTCTTTCGTTCAATATTCCTCACACTATCAGTATTGCTTTCGTAGACCTTGCGTTGAACTGCACAGAACTATTTTGGGGGGGGGGGGGGGGGGGGGGGGGGAAATATATAGAATAAAGCCTCACGTAACTGAAACGCTCAGCGCTCTGCTTTACATGTAAAAGGATGTCTTGCGAATTTAGAGAACTCAATAATACACCGGTTACACGGGCACCCTCAACCGCAGTTAAGTCACCCTTAACCGCAGTCAGGCTTCACTTTACAGTTACAACATTAAAGTCTCGGACAGCTATTTCAGAACAAGTGGAGGGTGGGCGTGCACAACTTTGATGAGCGCTCTAGATGCATACCTTTGACTGCATATAGCCACAGAAAGTGCTAAACATGCGGTTGGGCGTAACTGCATCACGCCTCGCGACCATGGCTAGACTGTATACGTATCGAGGCAAATGTCACAATATGGGTTGGCAAAACCATGTATAGTATTAACACCTCTCCGGCGTATAAAAGACCTTCGTATTATGCGTCGCCTTCAGCGTTTGTTCCGCCAATGTGTTGTAACAAAATGCGTTGCAGGTTTGCAGGATGCGAACGCTCGTTTGCGTGGCTCTCACTGCTGTTGTTGCGAATTGCATCTTCTTCTTCTTGCCAAACTTATTGGAGCAAATTTGTAAAAACAATTAAGAGTATCCACAGTCACTGACGCCCGAAGAAACTCAGGGCGGGGCCTATTATTATAATCGCGCTTCTTGCTTCGTGACTAGTTCTTAGGCATTCTTATAGGGAGGCTAATGCCGCATGCTGATTGGCTGCAGAGCGATAATGAGATGTCCGAGACTACGCCCTGCCTTTCTTAAAGGGAAGCTGAAGATCTCCTTGAATTTGAACAAACGGTAAAAGTTGTAATGTAGACACCTTAGAAATTAATTCTAAAGTTTTTCTCTTGATCTTATTAGTAGGAGCGTCGTGACGGCCAAGTGAAATTCCGACGTAGATTCGCCCGTTTTTGCGGCGCGCCGAGGGGTTCGGAAATTGCGAGAGCGGGAAGAAAAAGCTTGCACACTCTAAAAAAAAAAAAAAGCCCGCGCGTCTACTTTCCCGCAAAACACCCGGCGAGCCAATCACCGCAACCTATAGAGGCAGCTCAGCGAATGACGATGCCGAAACATATGTTTAGACCAAAAAACTCAGTTTGAGTTGTGACATTAGGCAATGCAAAACGTCACGCTTGCATTGCTTACCTCACAACTCAGACTGCGTTTTTTAAACTAAACATATGTTTCGGTGTCGTCATTCGCTGAACTACCTCCGTAAGTTGCGGTGATTGGCTATCCAAGTGTTTTGCGGGAAAGTAGACCCACGGGCCTTTTTAAGAGTGCAACAGTCACGTCATCAGCGGGGTCAGATATGGCCCTTGCTCGACACTAAGTTGGTTCGGCGATGCAGCCGCATATGCCCGGCACAATCGCCGCACGCATTCTTTTTTTTTTTTTTTTAAGTAAATTCGATTACGTTTACTTTTACCCAATTGATAAGTGCGATAACTCAATTTACGAGAAAAAGTTATACGCTGCTCAAGTTCGTCTGCTTCATGTACACGGGTTGCGATGATGTCAGAACACAGAGCTCTTATTGGCTGATTGAAAAAACCAAAATAGTGGGTACACCTCAAGGGATCTAGCATTGAGGTCTACCCACTATCCTTTCAATCAAAGCGAATCAGACGTCGGCGTCCTTCCGACGTGACCGCAACTTCTGCGCAAGAAGTTGCGGTTAATCGATTAAATGCCCAACCCTAACAAAAACTGCTTTTTTTACGACAAATTTTTTACGAGTAAAAATTATGAGATGTGAAAAATTATTTAGTATAGACAAAACTGAGATACATTCCGTAGCTGCATCTAGACTTAATCATCGTACGGATCTAGAGATATGCAAGGACTTGGCACAAGTGTTTTAATGTCCTCCCCAAGAAAATGTTACCGCCTGTGTTGTCACACGTTCTTAGTCATTCCATCACGCGTTCAACAAGACCATCAGTCACCACAGACGTTTCTTTCCCGACACCTATCGTCATAACTATAATGCAATTAAATGCAAAGGTGCAAGCGAGCTGGACCAGAATGACGAAAATAATTCCTGGAGAAGGGGAACAAGAGGGACAAAGGACAAACATAAATCTCCAAACACAGCTAGGTGACTGGTGAGCGACCGAAAAAATTCGCCTGGTCCGGGTTTCGAACCCGGGACCTCTCCATTACAGGTGGAGCGCTCTACCAACTGAGCTAACCAGGGGTTAGACGTCAGTAGAGCAAACGGGTTTTATCAGCTGCCACCATTCTACCACCAACAAGGGTGAAGCTTGCAAATTTAAGGTTATAATTATAATGCAATTAAATGCAAAGGTGCAAGCGAGCTGGACCAGAATGACGAAAATAATCCCTTCTCCAGGGATTATTTTCGTCAACCTATCGTCATGGCCGTCAGTTCGTTGTCTCCGAAAGTTCGTGCAGTTTACTTTGAACACACAACACGTGAGAGCCTGGGCAGCAACGTTTCCTTAGAAGGACAGTCAAAACCTTGTCCCGCGTCCTGATAATTGCCGAAATCTGCGAGTCGATTACTTAGAAAAGTAGCTAGAGTATGCATATAAATTTTATGCATCCTACTACAGCGAAAGATTTCTTTTATCGAGCAAAAGCCCGTGCTGCCGAACCCAGAGATTCTGGGTTCAATCCCCAACCCTGCCCGTTTCGATCTGGATGACCATTGTACCGGCGTGCGGTCGTGTATCACTATCAGAATCAGAAAGAGTTTATTAGGGCCGAAGCTCCTTAAGGGGTATTCGCACGAGGGAGAAATCCCGGGGATTTCTCCCCGGCACGCGCGCATCACGAGATGAAAACGCGAGGCTTTTGCATATCGCAAAGCCTGTCGTTTTGGTTGTGGAATGCACGTGCCGGGGAGAAATCCCCGGGATTTCTCCCTCGTGTGAATACCGCTTTAGGGTCTAGCCTTGTCCGTCCGACGTCCGTGCTCACATCGATCTTGCTGGTGCTCGTGCTCATGATCATGCTCGTGATCGTGCTCATGAGCATGTGCTCACGTACTCGTGAGCACGTGCTCACGAGCTCGATCACGAGAATGATCTAGCTCACGTGCTCACGAGTACGTGAGCACATGCTCACGTGCTCGTGTAGGGGAAACAAATGATGAAAAAAAATGTTTGCGCAGTCGACAGGATTCAAACCTGTGCGGGGAGACCCCAATGGATTTCTAGTCCATCACCTTAACCACTCGGCCACGACTGCGGGACGAGTAGGGGGCTCTGAGATGTGGTAGTAACTCAAGAGTTGGGGTTTCTGTCATGGATGAAGCGTTGCAGGTAGCCACTCAACGTCTATACAGGAGAAGACGCTGCGGTCAAATGCGTATATAATCGCGTTAAACTTTGCATGCATTGGCTCAACGTTTATAGACGAGAGGGAGCTGCGGTCAAATGCTCAAATGCGCATATAACCACGTTCCATGCCACACATTTTCTTTCTGACATGGATGAAAACGAACGAAAGGTTCGGCATGCTGCGGCTCATACGTATACGCAGACAGGCACCACCAGAGCTTCGCCCCAATCAACATCATTCACCACATGAAGATGCGGTCATTTTTTTGTCACAGCGCTTTTAAACACATGTGACAAGGGGGGCCATGGCCCCCCTTGTCACATGTGTTTAAACGTGCAGATTTTTTTTCCTGCAGGAAAAAAAATCTGCACGTTTGCAGCTTGACCGGTTCCTGCCCCCCAAACCACAGGTAAGACGGGCCCTGTCATCAAAAACACACAAAAAAACTGAAAATAACTTACGTAGCATGACATTTAGCAATACAATAAGTATCATCTCAGTACACATTGAAATAGATAGATATAACAAACATAAAACAAACATTCTATTTATTACAGGAAATTTTAATTTTTACGGATATTTAACGAAAGTTTATCAATACTGACTTCCTGTCACGAAAGAAAAACACACTAAAGATAACTTATATAAGATGTTTTATAAAATAAGTGTCATTGAAAATAGGTTGTGTTTCAAAACAGACTGAAGTAGAAGATATAATAAACATAAGGCAAACATTTTCACTCAATATAAGAAAGTGAGTTGTATGGGCATTCAATCAAGGTGAATCAACTTCTTGGGAATGTAAGGTGTTTAACAGTGACGGTAATCTGATACTCAACCTCTGGAAGCCAAAATTAGTTCTAGATGATAGGATTCGCCATGGATGCCAATTACTACTACGTGGTGCACGTTAAAAAACCCAGGGTAGCGGCGGTACCCATGGCTAAATTGCTCATATACAACCGGGACACTAGACGCTCACTTAGGCAGGCTAACGTCCGGCTGTTTAAACATACACGCAATATAATCTTCAGATCTAAAAACAAATAGCCTCCGTATACTAAAAGTGTGTAAATATTCGGTAATTCTTTCATGTGCAAAACAATGCCGCAGAAACAACACAAAAAATATAGATGTTGCGTGTGTTTTAGTTTTCTTCGCCTAATTTAGTTTTTTGCCTTTAATATTCAATTTGTGCTCATGAACTATAAAGAGGCGGAGTTCAATCAGTGTAATATGAGGTCTAAAGCGATAACTTTATACGGGAACCCTGCATGAACATTACTTGCTCCTGTTGGTCGCACCGTAGCAAAGGAATAGTAGAGATTGTCCTCGTTAAAGCAAAGCTGTTGGTTTGATGTCATAGCACGCACGGCGAACAGTGTTCGATACTGCGTGATTGAAGGGGGGATTCTGATGGTGACTTACTCTGATGAAAAAAATGCACTGTATGGTCGTTTTCTCTCTTTCGGGTTGTGACTGAATCTCAATCATTGACTGTCACTGTGGTGCCCTGTATTGTTTTTTCTCTCTTCCTTCTTTTTTCATGTCAATCTATTCTGTTCTGAAAGAAAACGACAGTCGTTAGTCAGCGCTGTGTTTGTCCCTTCGACTTGTCCTTGTGTTTATTTATGGGCTGTTTTTATTTCTTTAATCATGCACCCGCTCGCCCATCTTCACACCTTGAAAGGGCTGCCAGCGCTTTCCTCTTTGCTGGTTAGTTAGGAACGAGAGAAAGATCCCGATGAACGCCTTAGACGCGTGTGTTGCTCCAGGTTCTCGTTCTTTCTTCGCAATTTCCTCTAGCTTTTTATTATTTTTTTTTACTAATTTAGTTAGAGCGATCGGATTCAATGAAAACAATACCCTGGCCATCGGGACCTCCATTGTTCGGTAATAGTCTCCACGAATAACAACGAAAAGATCAGACTATTATCGGAGGGCACTGCCATCGCTTTCCAAATGACCAAGATCTCCGGCGGCAGTGGGTTGCGTCCATAAACCGAAATACTTTTCCCCGACGCCATTATCTGGCGCTAGTTGAGTGCAAGGTTTATCGTGGGAATCGCTGTTTCGGCTTGTAATTTTTTAGTTGCTATTATTTGCGGGTTGTAGTCCCGCGACAAGACTCGCAAAGAGTTGACTACGTGCTGCCACTCAAAATAGAGGTAAACTGCCGAAGTTTGCGTGACGTTCGACAAATAGTAAAATTTTTTTTTCAGGAAGTCGGACACGATTTGGGTCTCGGACCTTTTTATGTGACTTCGTCATATGTCTTCGGTTCCTCCGACAACAACGTAGCGTGTAATTTGTAAGTCCTTTGTTATATTCTCTCCGGACCAAACGCTACAGGGCACCCGATCAGCGCTTTGCTAGATCTCGTGCGGGGGTTTCGTGTATTAAAGACATTAAAATTAGCTTTCGATCACAGCCAATGCTTTGTACAGTGTAGCTGTGCCAATACTTTAAGGAAAAGCATAAAGCAAGAATGATCATGCTGAAGAGGTAAAATTACAAAAAACAATTTCAAAGGCTCATGCAGACTCCTGTGGCTATTTCATCGGAAATTACTGTTTGTGTAATGTTCATTGTGACATTTGAACAAAGTGTGCTTTGTCTGGCTAAGGGTATATAAGATAGAGCGGGTTATCTTGTGGGAAAAATGACTGAGTCAAAGCAACAACCAAAATATTTATAAATCTCAGCCAGCAGTCATTCCTCGTTTTTCTGCTCAACAAACTGTCTAAACTAATTTCAGCGACACCAAGATTCGAAAATGGGCTCATCTCGACTTTTCTCTTTTCAGTGGTGCTACAGTATTCAAATTGGCGCTACCCACAATAAAACGGTGTATCTATACTATAGGCTAGTAAATGCGTATTATTACTATCGTGCCTTCAGTGGATGTCAGAGAAGATCTAATACAGGCAATTCTTAATGCCTATCACGGAGCTCTCAAGATGTGATGCCAAGCGAGATATTTTATTTGGTACTATTTTATTATATGCAGCTGTTCTGAAAACGTACTTTTAGGGGGTATCAATTGGTTCGCGCAATTTTCGCCTGAATTTTGGAGCATGCATGAAATAATTTCAGGAGCGAATGAACAATATTACTGTACCATTTATTTGTGATACTGGCAAATATCTTAACCGAGTCGCCCGCTTAACCTAGTACGGGTATAAAATCCGGGCAAATAAGTACGACTCTTTTACCGCGTACCAGTAAGCAGGTTATCTCTCTTGGTGCGTATAAAACCCTCCGCTTAAGCGTTCTTCAGGATCGCCTTAGCTTAGCCATGCAACTGAAAGATTTTGTTCACAAACAACGCTTCTACAGAGATCACTTACGTATTTGTTTATTTAACGTCATGATTTCTCCCTAACTGATGGGTCGCTTATGAGGTCAGATTGGAATTAAAGGAAACAAGCAATTGTTTACGTAATTTTTATAGCAAGGAGGTGGGACGGGACTTACCGTCCCAAAACACCGCGAAACCTGGTTTAAAATATTGCTCCGCTGACGTTAAAGCTAAAAAAGAAAACAAAAAATATGCATTGGAGGGGCAGGTGACCTCCACCTTCATGGTCGTACGAACTGGACGTTCATCTACCATTATGTGTGTACGAGGGGACACCCAAAAGCAACCAATCTTATAGTTCAACGCACAATCGCTTTCTGGTTACAAATCATAACCTACCAATAGCGTAAAGTTTTCCGCGTCAGGTTACCCAATGTCGTGATTATAGACAAATAGATAATCCATTTCACTGCCTCGTTTCTACACGTACAAGTAACATTCGGTGATTTTACGATGGCTGACCACAAAGAGCAGAAGGTGCAATAAATTTTGCAGGCTTTTTCTTTCCTTTTTCTTTAAAAAAAAACAGTTGATACTATTGATAAGCTCGGGCGAGCCTTTAAAGATAGTGCATTGGACAAAACAAATACTTCCCACGGAACTTATACTGTTCTCTGCTCATTACCTTTAGACAGCGCGCTTA
This sequence comes from Ixodes scapularis, assembly GCF_016920785.2. Lineage (NCBI taxonomy): Eukaryota > Metazoa > Arthropoda > Arachnida > Ixodida > Ixodidae > Ixodes > Ixodes scapularis. The sequence goes on along the minus strand of NW_024609868.1, from coordinate 44,729,619 downwards.
CAACTCCGAATCCTCCACTACTGTTGTGGACAGACCGCGTCCAAGAGAACCCGTGCGCACCGCGTTGAGCTCACAGTCACGCTTGGTCGCACTTCCGTGCTGCGCCGACGCACTAAGATACTTGATCCGTCAAGACCGCGAAAACGGCTGTCTCCGCTGCCTCAGAGGCTGTCCATCACGACAGATGGCGGCACCCACCCCTGCCACTTCAAAAGGTAAAATCCCGAGGCTGTGTGCGTCCAGCCGTTCTAACTACGCAAAAGCAGGCTCCTCCTCGAAGGCCATTGGATCTTCGCGGAGTAGGATGTATATTCCAGTGAAGTATTTGGGCAAAACACAGGTATATGAGCGGCTTTATCGTTTCCACAATGGCGACATTATATAACAACCATCTTTTCTATACATTCGACGATCTAGAATGGTGAAAACGTCGGAAGAGTTCTTGTAATTAAACAAAATCGTCAAGACACCATATCAAATAATAAGGCAGCTCAGCGAATGACAATGCAGAAACATATGTTTAGACAAAAAACTCAGACTGAGTTGTGACATTAAGCAATGCAAGCCTGGCGTTTTGCATTGCTTAATGTCACAACTCAGACTGCGTTCTTTTCGTATATATATATATATATATATATATATATATATATATATATATATATATATATATATATATATCTATATATATATATATATACCTTTTTCTTTTATCATATAAGCCCGAATTCTCGCAGAGAACATTTTCCCCCTAAATCTGACGGTAGAAAAAAATTGCTGTATAAACATGGACCGTGCAGTTTAGTTTCTCCTGCTAAACTCAAACTCGAGAAATTACGTGTTGCACTTGCGTCAGATATTTCCGATCTTTTTTTCATGCGAAAGCATTAATTCTCTTATGGAGCGAAGCCGGCGTCGTCTGCAGCCGTTGTCTGCAACCGTTGTCTGTGACAGCGAAAACGGCACCTGAATTCCCATTGGCCAAAAGCACGGCAACGCAGATGCTGTGTCACTGAAGCCTGCGGGACGCTCAAGGTCAAAGCGGACGCGCCTCAGAAATAAAACACAAAGAAACGCACAGCAACGCAGATGCATCGTCACGGAAGCCGTGGAACCGGCGGGGGTGCCGCGCCTGCGCAGTGGAAGACCGACGGAGCGCCGTGTGAGAAAGGAAGACGTGGCGCACTGCTTGTAGGAAAGCGCTGCGTGCAGGAATGCTTTCGCATTCCTACACGGAAGCAGTCTGAAATGTCTTCGTTTTTTTTTTTTACTCAACCTCGTTCAATATGTGTTTAAACTACGATGCACTTCGTATATCATGAACGTCTGCAATTTATTTTAGAAAGGTATTTATTAAAAGTCGCGATATCGGTTCATCATTTTACGGAGCGCGAGCTCCAATTTCACCGCCCACAATATGCTTGTTCTGGTGGTTTCGTTTCCCAGCTTCGCAACAAGGCTTCGTAAGAAGCGCACACATGCGGGGATGCATAAACTGTCCAAACAAACTTCGAAAAGTTGAAAATATTTAAACCACTCGGTATTTCTTATGCCGTTGTAAAAAGAATTCATATAATTCACGATTTCGTGAAGAGTTCTTTTTGGTTCCTAATACTTTCGAAACATACGACTTTTAGCGATTCAAGATAAACTAATCAATTAAGCCAATTTATAGCTCCAATTAAATTATGCAAGGAATCGCATTCCTGTGATTTCATTTTTTTGCGATTTAGTTCCTTTCGCTGAGTCTTAAGCCACCGCTTGATACGAGCAATTTCCGGCGGTTAAAAGTATTTGACTTCAGCCTGTTCTAATCAATATTCAAAACCTTTCGAGACCGGCTTAATTCCAACACAACAACCCAGCAATTATTTGAGACCCGCGTAATTAGTTCCGCATTTGAGAGGAAAAAAGGTATTATGACGCCAGGCTAGCCCATAATGCGTATATTTAGAAAATAAAAAACAAATATAGTAGAACGTAGCCAGACGAGCATCGTAACGCACTTTGGAGCATATGGCACTACAATCACAATAGTGAGATCTGCACTGTGTAAATTATTCACTTCAATTTTGTCTTGTTTTTGAAAAAAAAAAACTTACGTGTTGTGAACAGGACGCTGACGAAGGATCCTGTTTGAGAACCAGCGATTGCAGCCACCGAGAAGTTGTACGTGACGCCCGGCATAAGACTCTCCAACCCGTAAAAGAGCGTCGTTCTGTTCTTGTCTGCTGCCGACAGCTCGAAGCGCGAAACGAACACGAGGCTTGAGCCTCTGGACAATCGCACTTCGTAGCCATCTACTTGAGTTGAGGGCTGGTTCCAGCTCAACACCACTGAGTTCGAAGTTACTGTCACTGGACTCAAGGCGGTCACGGTTCCTGGACCTAAGCCGCACACAGGAGGGGGCGAACGAAAAAAAAAAAAAAAAGAAGGAAGAAAAAGGGCCGTCAGACACTGCACCCATTGCGTTCGTTTTGCACATTGCCAAATATTTCTAAATCATCGACATCCGTCAAAACCCTGAGACTGGGAAGATGGCACAAAACGGATAGTGCAACAGAAATTATTCCATGTTTGTGAGCTTATTAAGTTTGGTATTGAAATTTCGTCTGCACATCGAAAAGGAAAAACAAAACAGACAGAGATGGAACCGGAAAGAGGCAAGACCACGCACCCATAAACCTCGAAGTCTAGTCTGCGTAGAGGGTAGTCATACATGTCCTTTACAGCGGCATAAGTATTCTTTCGTGCATCGTGTGGAGGAAACTGTGCGCGAAGTTAATCGGGCATGTGGGCAAGGCAGGTCAAATGTGTCAGCACGGAAATGTAATTCAGGCTTTCTCCTACCTCTAAACTTGGAAAACACATGGACTTGCGCAACTTGTGTCAACGAATAGAGAATAAACTTTCAATTATGTGTAAAAAAGAAATAAAAAGATGTGCGCATTATTAAAGATACATCTGAAAAAAAAGGAACCGCTTGGCACGTGCTGTGGACAACTCATCTTTTATGCGCCTGTGTCTGCTGTGCCCGCTTTACGCAACTTAGGATCTACTAAAACTATCTTGATATCTCACTAGCCGCGCTCAGCGTTACCATACGCAAAGGGGTGAGAGCGTACCGTTAGCAGCAGAAGAATGAAGAAACCTCTCTCTTCACCTCTTTCGTGCGTCCTGCAGACGTATATAGCTTTTCACCACTTCGGAAATTCTGTCAACATTCGTACAAAAGCGGCTTTCCTCTCTCTCCGATCCGTGGCTTTGCCAGCACTGCGCACAACTAGTGAGATAGAGTATTGTTGTTTGTTTGTTTCTGTTTGTATTTGTTCGGAGCAATAATGACCACCGGCGTGCTGATTTTTTTTTTTAATAGCGTACGGTTGTGACAGCCGTTCATAACTAATACTACATTATCACGTGAAGACGTTTCTTGAGTTGTAGGCTTTATTTTCTTTTTCTAAAACTTGAAATGTTGTTGTTGTTGTTGTTGTTGTTTTTTTTAACGGAACTTTTAATCTCTAAATTACTAAATTATGTCCATCCGTCAGTCCATCCGGGCATTTCCCGCTAAATTTAGCGGTGAAACTGAATTGGTGCTTAGGCCATATGACGCCAATTGATGTCAGGTGACCTGACGTCACGTGATCTATGCTGCTTTCCATTTAGGTGCACCAGCCTGCACCGGTGCGAAAAAGTGCAGCGCGGTGCAGAAAAGTGCAGGGCCGTGTACTTCCGGTTGTGTTTTGGATAGGCTGCTCTCATAGATAAAGTACGGAGGTGTGAAGCGAGTGCGGCTGGTGCGGGAGGAGCAAGGAAACCGAACGCAACTGCGTTCGATTTCCTACTCACTATTTATGTTGCCACTTCCAAAGTCGGCAGGGAAACGGATGTCACGTTACCTGACGTCACGTGACTTATGCACCAATTCACTTTTCCCGCTAAACTTTGCGGAAACTTTATGTCATGTTTTATGCTCTCAGTTACTTTTCAGTTCCTCTTACCTTGTCTGGTTGTTTCTTTTTCGTCCATGACTGCTAGTTTCTTTGATGGCGTGTATCCTTGTTGGTGTTTGGCCCATCCCTGCATGTTGGCGGTCTTGCTTCTTTGCGGTTTTGTCTCTACCTTTCTCTCTCTTCTCTCTCTCTCTCTCACTCTCTTTTTATTTTGCCATCTTTTTAACATTTTTCCTCAAAGATTTGTTTTCAGTAGCATTGTTCTGAAACTTCTTGTTGCTGTGTGAGCTCGTTTACGCACTGCCATTTCCATAAATTAGCCTTCCCGGACTTCATATCTCCAATGAGGTGGTACGCACGGCAGGTGCAGTGTCCGCCCTCATTTCGCTCGCTCCTTCTCGAGTTTCTAGTTTAAATATCCGGAACCAAATTGGATGGCCCCGAGCCGCTTAGCCGAACGGTGTTGGGGCCGAACTCCGTCAAATATATGACCCAAAATAAAATTTAAAAAAATACCTCCTACTTTTAATGATGAGAATAAGTTCCTCTCGCGGCAATTCAGCTTGACAACCCGTGACCCAGAAGCTCTTGAGAAGCCATGCCTTTAAGTTGAACCGCGCCTCTGCCCAAAACGACCAATGGATGACAAATAACGGTAATATCCAAAGAAACACCCAATCCTGTATCACTACGTTTGGTATGTCGTGTAAACTCATGAACTATGCCAGCCCATAAAAGAGACTCTTCGCCTTATCGCTAGCGCTTGATCTAATATTGCCGCCCGCGGGGCTGAGAAAGCAACGCTCGGTCACGGACTTCTAGAAGATTCGCGTTGAGTCTGGTTCCGGTTGTAACTTTCGTCATGCTTTCTTATTCTCGAAAGTGCCAGTTCATCCTCGCCCCGAGCACCCGACGCTCGAACCTTCTTTGCCGAATTTCCGAGATAGGGCGCGACGCCGACGCACTGTAGATAAGTCGCTGCCTGCGACCTTGTCGAGTCAGTCCTGCTCTCGTTCTCTGTTACGCTGCCGAATGGCCACCTGCTTTTCTGCTGCCTCGACGCTCTTTCTTCACCTTTTTTGTTTGGCACAAGTTCGCCGATTAAACCTTTATTTTTCAGTTCTCTGTTCGTCCTCTCGTCAGCTTCATTCGTGACAATATTTCCCTCTTTCATCTTCTTTCCTTCCCGATAGGAATTCGACTCTGAGAGCACAAACACATGGTCTGCATAAAAAGGAATACAGAGAATGCTGTCTCAAATCCTATCGGACGACTCGGTGGCCTGCGTGACTAACGCTGACGCGCTCAAAATACTTATAGCTCAATTAAACTGTCGCGGAAACAATGGCAACTGATATTGTTTGCCGTTCATATTTGGAAGCTCGCAAAAGGTGCGGTGGTAAAAGCTAGTTTTAAAGACAAAAGGGCCGTCTTGTCGAGCTTAGAGCAATACGTCCTATAATTCTTACCGGTAAAAATCTACTTACTACTTGGAGTAAATTAGGGTTCGTATTTGCCGCTGCCACGATTGGCTTTTAGGACCAAAGGAAGTACCTAATGGTTTTATCACCCTGTAGATTTTCGGCATGCCGTTAGCACACCAGGCTTTAGACACCCTTAAGGAATATTTGTTTTTCCAGTTTTCGATAGGGCCAAGTTTTGAACAATGGCTAAGGGTTTCCTAAACCAAGTACATTAACTAAAAGCTGCTTGTCCCCGAGCAGAACGACATGTCAGGCTATGAGAAAATATAGGCAAGTAAACATCGAAGATAATGTAACTATAAGCGCAATATCAGGTATTAGATGAGTCTTAACTTTCAAATGTCTGTTATCACTGATAGTTTAAGAAATGCAGGGTGCTTCTTACGTTGTCACTTAACCTATTCATGCTACTTGCTTCTTGATTCGTTCTTCGGCGCAGAGACTCGCCACACTCTGTTTTTCTTTAGTTAGCAGTGACTATAATATACAGTGTGCGGAGGTAAAATAAAACGAATAGTGCCTTGCGAATGGGTATGTTACTTCCGGTTAAATATTTTGTTTGCTCGTTGTTGGTGTTGTTTTAAACCCGCAGTGAGTAGCGAGTGTTTTAGAAGTCTCGCCATCGGGCGCTAACTGCGACAAATCCTATAATTTGCTTATACGGGATTGACACGCCTGCCTGATCCCTTCGATGAGAAGAAAGAGCTCTTCTTCCTCACAGAAATGAAAAACTGGACGAAGGTATCGGGCGCACCTTGAGGACTACCTGTTCGACTAGCCTGGTCCATATACCTAACAACGCCTTAAAACCTATAAATCCCTAAACGCGTTAAACCACTTCGTGGAGGACAAGGCATCGGCGCGGTGGGCACCTTATTCATCCAGGCGCCGAATATAACCTCTGGGCTTCCCCGTAGGGGTCGCCAAGCTGGTTCTTGGTTTTAGCAGATGATCATCCGACAGTTCTTTTCTTACGCTTCCTTTGGCGCGAAGCGAGTGTCTGTAGGGCACAATTTTCGAGTGTTTTTGACTATCTTGCTTCGGTATTCAGGGTTGCTTTCCCAGATCACCGTGCACACCGCCTTTGTACGTGCCGCAATGGCGCATCGTGTAACTTCCACGGAGACTACCGGTCGAGGCGCCGCATTCTCGCGTTTGCCGAGTTGTGCCATCTATTGGCAGCACATCGAAGTAGGCCAGCACCATCACGGACTTGGCACCGCCTGCCAATGCCGTTATCTCGCGATTATTCAGGTTCGGCGGTGTCGATAGCGTCCCTCGTCTCGATACAATCGAAATAACTTCACTTGTGACTTTTTTTTTTTTTCGTGCCAGTACGCATTGGCAACTTAGATGCACGACACTGGGGCATTTTCAGAGCGTAGCTCTCGCGGCTTTTCTCGCTGGTAAACCAAGAGTCCTCGGGCACCCACCAAAACACAAGGTAGATAGAGGAAAACCGGAAGTATTTTTTTCCCTGTCATGGCACCCGGAAGTGGCGCGCACACCCTGTGTTCGATGTTAAGATAAAAATAAAATAGCAAGTTAAACGTAGAAGTTTAGACACTGTAAGGTCGATCCGCCTTTGAGACCGGCGACACTGGTTCCCACTGTAGATTTAGCCAGTGCACTACTATTGCAAACCTGGTGTCTTTACCGTGTGTCGCGCAGTAGTCATCACACTAGCGCACGCTGGTACATTGCTCATCCGGATCGAAATGGGCAGGGGCAAAAACCGATCACTTAAATCGTAACTATTTTATTTGAGTTGAACCACAGATTGAACGGACGAAATATTCAACATGAAACTTCGATATTAAAAAAAAAACAATGAAAGTGTCACTCACCCGTTTGGGCAAAGGACAAACGGAAAGCCTAGAAAGTAAAAAGAAAGAGACAACTGTTTATTTCTGTCAATGTATGCACGATATTGTAGTAATTCAAGGTCAATTGTCTCCAAGAAAATAATCTGTCCATTTTTTATTATTTTTTTTTTTAATGTGCCTGATTTGTAAGTGTGCACTTTCGCGTTGTGGCAATGCCACCGTGTGCCAAAGGATCGGAAACTAGTTTTCAGGAACGTGTAAAACGCAGCAGATATTATTTGACTTACCTCGATCAAGATGCATACGGCGCACGTCACGCAAGCTGGGCTGCACCATCTTTTCCGGGTCATTGTCTGTAAATGGTTAAAAAAAAAGAAAACAAAAACTTATGCTACACTTTTTTTCTAGAGCAGAAGCTTGCTTGTATAGAACTCAGTAACGCTCGGATGCTCAAGCTTATAAGACCTTATAAGCCGTCAGCTCGCGTCCGTTGCAAATATTGAGCTTCGCCTAACGTAATTTGGAGAATGGGCGTAAAACAAATAGAGAAAGATGAAAAAAAAACATGCGTGCATCATTCTTTTTTATAATGAACAGAAAGACCGGCTTGTAGCATAATCCGACAATAAAGCCAAAATACTAATTTATGATAGTGGATTGAGCAATAAGTTCGAACAATTCCGATAAAAAAACATTAACAGCCACTGGCGGCTGAAATACCAACCCGCGAAGGAAGGTGTCCTATAATGGCGATTCGCATCCTATGGTCTCTGGCCAATTTGAATAATAATTTATTGTATTTTATTACTTACCCAATCAGGAGTCGCTTTACAACGCTGTACTCATTCATCGCATTTAACTGTTTGAAAATTGCCTTTAAGGATAAACAATTATATTTTTCACGGAACATCAATGCACACATCAGAGGTTTAGAAGTCTAAAAGTATAAGCTCACAAACACCCTAGCGCGCGCTCACTACTTTTGGCAACCGAGAAATCCAGTGAGCAAAGCGTCGTAACACTTTAAATCCGTTCACACGCAGGTTCTTGTGTTTTTTGTTAGAGTATTAATCTGGAAGTATCGAGAGTATGCAGGCGGACTGACTAGGAAACATCGTAATCTGAATTCTGAGAGCCGGTTATGATGGAACTAATCTGGCGCAGTTACTCATTTTTTGTCCCCATCCCTTATTTGTTAGACACGTATAGGCAGCAAGTCTAGTAAACTACCAAAATACGTAATCGGATGACATGAACGCTAACTCTCGTAAGAAAACAAAACGTTTAAAAAAACAGACAATGATATTTTCGAACAAAAATCCTTTCTAGCGAAAGGTAAGGTCCGAATAAACATACCTAAGAGCTCGAGTCCATACTATCCTATGTTTTCATGCGCACGGTGCGCGACCGATTGATTGTGCGTGACGACCAAGCACGGTCGCCCTTCGTTGCAGTTTTGCACGTGGCCTCCCGGAATACAATGCGACCGCTTTATAGGCCCGTGGCACGACAAGCCCCATGTGAGCAATTAACGTGACGCAGTCGGCGACTCGCCCTCGTCCCCCCCTTATAATGAGACAGCATCCTCTTGCGCCACACACCGTGGTGTAGGGCCTTCGTACTCCTCATCGCCCGCGATCATAATGCGCTATCCAACGGCTTGGCGAGGTTGAGATGGGGTGTTTTTTTTCACGTCAACAGCCATGAAAAGGCGGATGGCAGGTCTTGTTTCCCATCGTGTTCGGAGCAGGAAAGCAGCAGCGACAGTTCGTTTCTTTATGGATGCCTACGAAAAAAAAAAAAAAAAAGACCGCGCCCCGTTTTTGGGGGAAGTCGTTCTCGCCGAGCGCGACATTGACCGACATATCGCGAGGGGTGGGGGGGAGGGATTGTTGCCTAAACTTAATTCGGCCGAAACTGCTGTCGCCCTCGATTGGCGAATAATGAGACACTTTCAGGGATTTTCCGCTGAGTACAATTATAGCCAATGAAGGGGTAAGGAACGCAGGGCGTAGTTTATGCGTTGTTTATTATATTCGAGCGTCTAGTACTTGGTTATTCGATCTGTTGCGTTCTCATCGGTGAATGCCACTCTCTTGTGGGCAACGCGTCTACCCTCTAATCATTCCAACCAGAGCTCGGCGTTCGGACGTCACCGCGCCTTCCCTCTGCCTTCTCCTCTCTCTCAGTTTCTGCCCGCATAGCTTGAGCAGACATTTTGTTGGTGCTCTTCGCCCTAGTCTCTAGTCGTTCAGTCGATAAGAAAATACAGCTTAAATTATATATTAGCACTCTGTCTGCTGAATTGTTTTTGTGGATGTTCAAAAATATGTCGATGTTTGCTATTGACCCCGCTGAGCGCGGACCTCATTTTGAATGTAACGACCAAAAAGTTATATTTTCACCTGCGATAGCGCTGAGCATGAACCAGTAAGGCTCATAATTCACGCAGAGCGTTCTAGTTTGCGCCGAGCTCAATTAAAAAAAAAAAAAAAAAAAACTTATGAGCAGTAAGCAGTAAACAGGCAGTGAATAAGAAACAGTCTTAAATAAAGTTTGTATCTAAATCTGAGCTTAAATAACTAAAAATTAAACAAAAAAAATCAAAATATAAGAGCGTTCAGAACGTGAATGTTCTCAAACCACTTAGAGGAGAAACAAAGGGGAAAAAAAAAGAGTATTGTTTTAAATACAATAAAAAGCTTCCATTCCTGAAAGCACGTTAACCCAGGAAGGCAACAAGTTTACTCTGCGACAATTTAGATTTTGCCTTACCATTAAACACCACCTCTTCCGAAAACAATGTTAACCAAGGTAGTCTCCAAACTAAACTTCCCAAAACTGCTCTTCATAAAAAGGCAATTTCAGAGGTCGTTATTAACGATCCACCAGAAAAGAAAAAAAAAAGGAACGAAAGCAAGCGGTGACAAAATAAGAAAGGAAAATTACTCTTTTCTCCCCTTTACCTTCGCGAGTATAGCAGTTGCGAAACACTCATTAAATCTAACGAACCACCAAGTGGAAAACGGACGTCGCCATAATTGTTGATCTTCGTACTGGAGGAAAGGACTTCAAAGTTCGCAGAACCGTGCCTAACATTTCACTAATGAGCTTGCTTCGGTTTAGAACGTAAAGAAAGTAAAGCCTCCCAGCGCGGCTACGGTCGCTTTATTGTGAATTAGAAGAGCTCCTTTTCAAAAGCCCCCTCGAGTCTTCCTCGCCTTAATTCGTCGTAATTTTGTAATAAATTGTATCCTGTGCGTTCGAGTAAAACAATTGGTTGTGCTTATTATATTTTTCTTTGTTTATCGTAACGATTTTTTTTTTTGTATTGTACGAGTAGTTTAATGAGAGGAAAGTAAGACAGCATATTGTTTGTGCTTCTTTTATTTTTAGTTATTTTATCCTACCATCGAAACCGCGGAAAGTAGCATTGATCAACTTCTGCAGTTAATGGGTTGATTTAAGATAACCAGAGATCACGTTGCTGAGGAGATGCATAGCCATCTCATCCTTGCGACTTTTAGGACAATTTCAAGTAATCTTACTCACTTGCAGTGTTGCGCACGTTCCTCGTTCCTTCCGATTTTTGGAACGCGTACTCGTTACGAGTCCCATATGTGAAAAAGGAACTCGTTCCCGTTACAGGTAAAAAAATGTGACGTATCGTTACGTATAAGTTACATATGTATTTTGCTGATAACCATACTTTGTTATATCGAGAAAAGTTTTCTTTTTTTTATCTGTCGTATCAAATGGCAAATAACAAATTTTAATGCCGGGACGAAGAAGGGGACAAAGACGAAGCGCACTCTCAACTGAAGGTTTATTGAAACAAACACTGACTATTAATACCGTCTATCTAAGAAAGAAAAACTCTTTATCTGTTAAGTGCAGTGACGGCGCACTAATACACAAACTCCCCCCTTGCTCTCTTACGCGGAATGTCCCATGTATTTCTCGCGTGTTTTGTTTCCGTATCTGCCCAGAACTGATGTTTTTGTTGTTGTTGTTGTTGTTTTTTTTCAATTCCGAGCCACAGTGCACCGAAAGATTGCCCGACGGGGACTGTTTCACTGACCAGACATGTTCCCTGGCCCTCTCATTTATGCAACGCCCCGTTTGGTCCACATACGATTTCCCGCAATTCGTTGGTATGTTATATACCACTGGACGTTGCACACTCCACGTATTGCTTAGCGTGTTTCTTTTGAACCATTTTACCCTCTCCCTTTTCGCTGTTTATTTTTGAACATAGATGAGACAGCTTCTGTGGCGCTGAAAACACCACTGGCACTTTAATATGAGCCGCCATTTTGTTTTTAGAATGTGAGATCGATTGTGAATGTAAGGAATCATCGCCGGTCTAGTTAGTTGTCTGGAAGGAATATGATCGTCATCTTTTTTCTTCATCTTGGAAACAAGGTTATCCGCTACTTCTCTTTTCTTTTTGAGCCAACACCCAGATAGACGGTATTAATAGTCAATGTTTATCTCAATAAACCTTCAGTTGAGAGTGCGCTTCGTATCTGTCCCCTCCTTCGTCCTTGTTTATTCGGTGCTTTCCATTCAGTGATATACAAGCTAGCTTATATTTTTATTCTACTACGATTCAGAAGAGCCAGATGTACTGTTGCCCCATATTGCATGAGCGTTTTACAACAGCCTCACACGTTTCAATCTAACAGAATCCCTTGTTCGAACTTAACAACAGTTGCTTCTCAATGTTGTTGTCCACAAGACGAGCAAGTGAACATAATGGCAGGGCTTTCGTAACGTCTGTCTTGAAACCTACCAGTCCTTTTTTGGGAAGGTTGGATCCGCTGCTCAGTTTGAGGTCGGGGGACAAGGGGAGAAGGACAAAAGATTAATTTTTGTGTATATTTTAAGTAACCTAGGTTCGGGATGCAAAGGTGCATTCGATGTTTAATAACCTGTTCTTTTGTTGTAACTGTAGGTCTCTTTGTGGAAGTTCAGCGATGGCTGTAGTCGGCCTTAGATTTGAGGGTATATGAGGATTTTTGGAAACAAAGAAAGTAGCTGAGTTTGAAACGTCCATCTTACCGTGTCTTTTCCTTTGACTAAACGTTTTGCTTTTTGTACCGCAGCCTCAGGCACTGAGGAAATAATCAATGCCCACTAGCTCTCCTGCACCCGACTGCTACCAAGCGAGGTCCACACAAAATAAACCCTAAGATAAGTAACCGAAAAGTTAAAGAGATCCTGTTCTTCGTAAAAATCTTGTTGTTGTTGTTGTTGTTTTTTTGTTGTTGTTTTTGTTTTGATTTTACTGATAATGCAATTAATGCAAACGTCTAACTTCTGGTTAGCTAAGTTGGTAGAGGGCTCCACTGGAAATTGAGAGGTTCCTGGTTTGATACCAGGACCAGGCGAATTTTTTCGGTTGTGCACCAATCACCTAGCTGTGTTTTGAGATTTGTCTGTCTTTATCCCCCTTGTTTTCTTTCTCTAGGAATTATTATCGTCGTCGTTGTTTTTTATAATTTTAGAATTTCCCTCTTCGAAATAAAATAAAAATTTCCCTACTATACAAAAAATAGGAACCCCGTTCCTTTTTCACTTCCAATAAAAATTTAATGAGTCCCGGTTCCAGTTAAACCGAAGCAAAATGGAACGACGGCGTTCCTTCATTTCTCTCAAAAGGAACGCGTTCCAGGAACGCCGTTCCTTGGAACGCCGTTCCGTACCACGCTGCTCACTTCCTCCTTTTATTAATTTTTTTTTTAATGCATATAATTTTGACCACTGCTGCCCAACTAATTTGCATAAACCCTTCACCCTTCGCCTTGATTGCTACGATACCAGACCCTCATTTTTATAATAATAAAAAAAAGGCTGGAGGGTTCTATGTAGCTTTCTTTCAATGTGCTGTTGTAAGTACTACCCTGTCAGAGTTTAAAACTTGCCCCGAACTGCGCTGATTGTGTGAGTCACGGTTTGCGTGGTTAAAAGCCACTTATTCTCGGTTCAACGAGATTGAGATTGTCTCAAGTGTACTATGATGTAGCGTCGAACGGTCTCCAAGATAAATACGTCTTGGAGTTCGAATGAAGATTTTGTTTGCAGATTTTTGTTTCCTTATTGAATCAAGCAGAATGTTAGTATACAGTAGGCATATTCGATATGAGACTTATTAAGCAGGCACTTTATCATGGCTGAAATTTCCCAAGCTACCACCGGCATATCACAAAATTAAAAAAGTGCAGTTTAACGTTTTATGTAATACAACTGCAGTTGGAAAAGACCGTATGAATTTTAATTTTGTTCGTCAATGTGCTATGTTTTGTGTTCGTGCAGTGCAGCAATGCGCTTTTTATTTTAAAATCAATTTTATTTTACAACGTCATGAAGTTTCTAAGTGTAGTTATCTGAATCCTCAAAACCTCCAGTAAAACACAGCTAGTTGAGAGCACATTTATACAACAATCGGCATATCAGAGCTATCCTTGCCCCGGTGGCAATTTTTTTTTTGTTGTTGTTGTTTATGGTATTGTGGATAGAACATTGCATTGTTATTGAATCTTGGCCGAAATTAATGAGAAAATAAATATGCACAGGATCATCACGTAAAAAACTAGAGGTATCAGTTAACTTAACTGATACCTCTATTTTTTTACGGGATGATCCTGTGTATATTAAGCCATAACATGAGCACGTCTTATGATGTGATCCCACCATCTTCAGCGAGAGATACATAAAGTCATAGTGTCTATCAGAAAACCACAGCACCTGTCTTAGGCTAGTTTGGGTAATTTACCAATGTGGGCCTAACCAGATGATTAACATTTACAGCTGCCAAAGAAATTTAAGTAACAATACACGTGTTATTTCTCCACAAAATATGTACGTAACAATACACGTGTTATTTCTCCATAAAACATTGCGTATACACAATCTTATTTATTCTATTTTGTCAGTTTATAACATATTGAGGAATCAGATAATCCATCAGAAGGTGGACAACGTGAGACAACTTAAACTAAAAAACAACCCATATACACATCAGAATCTCGGTGGATAACTGCAGCGAAGTATGAATAGCATTATTTGTATGGGGGCGTCAAACTGTTGCTAGAGAACCGCATGCGGGTTTTTTCGGGCCCACTTGAGGCTTACTCAAAAGGCGATGCTTGGCCATATATCAAAGATGTTAAAAAACGTTTTTCGCTTCAGCAACAATGTCGACCAATGGCTGCAAGACATATGAAACCGCGGTCCACGTTTATGCGAAATATAACGAAGAACAAACCTGTGGTCGTTTTCTCGCTGCTTGTTGTACTTGAACCTGTCGAATGAAAGGTCGAACTCTCGTCGCTTGCTAGCTGAAAAAGAAGCCATGGCAAAAGATCCAGCCGCGACCCCTAAGCGAAAGGCAGGAAAAGGAACTAAAGCACCTACTAGAACCCGAGACACAGCACGTCGGCAACACAAATAACTAAATTTATTATCCTAACCGGTTCTCTATGTGAAACTCCCCGCTGTCTTACTCCTTCCCTGTACAGGATGAAAATATTGTCACCATAAGCCTCTTACAAGTTAAGTAAAAAAGTGAAAGCCGTTTACAAATCCCTGTAACGCCGAATTGGAGCGCAGCTCTTGAGGAGGAGGAGTGAAGGGTACTGAGGGGAGGGTAGACCCCTCCCCCTTCTCCTCCTCCTCCCCTCATTCTTTAATATGCTCCGGGGGGGGGGGGTGTCACGTGACTTCGGGGAGGGGGTCACGTGACCTCGGGGAGGCGTGACCTGGGGGTGACCTCAAGGCCACGTGACCCCAAAGGTGACCCCCACGTGACCTTGGGGTCACGTGACCTGGAGGGGTCACGTGACCTCGGGGGGTCACGTGACCTCAGAGGGGTCACGTGACCTGGGGGTCACGTGGGGTCACGTGACCTTGAGATGACCTTGGAAGGGGTCACGTGACCTTGGGGGTCACGTGACCTCGGGGGTCACGTGACCTTGGGGAGGCGACCACGTGACCTCGGGGGTCACGTGACCTCAGAGGGGTCACGTGACTTGGGGGTCACATGACCTTCAAAGGGTCACGTGGGGTCATCTTGGGGTCACGTGACCTTTAGATGACCTTGGAAGGGGTCACGTGACCTCGAGGGGTCACGTGACCTTCAGGGGGTCACGTGGGGTCACGTGACCTTGAGAGGGGTCACGTGACGGGGGTCACGTGACCTTCAAAGGGTCACGTGGGGTCATCTTGGGGTCACGTGACCTTGAGATGACCTTGGAAGGGGTCACGTGACCTTGGGGAGGCGACCACGTGACCTCGGGGGTCACGTGACCTCAGAGGGGTCACGTGACTTGGGGGTCACGTGACCTTCACAGGGTCACGTGGGGTCATCTTGGGGTCACGTGACCTTGAGATGACCTTGGAAGGGGTCACGTGACCTCGAGGGGTCACGTGACCTTCAGGGGGTCACGTGGGGTCACGTGACCTTGAGAGGGGTCACGTGACGGGGGTCACGTGACCTTCAAAGGGTCACGTGGGGTCATCTTGGGGTCACGTGACCTTGAGATGACCTTGGAAGGGGTCACGTGACCTCGAGGAGTCACGTGACCTTCAGGGGGTCACGTGGGGTCACGTGACCTTGAGATGACCTTGGGAGGGGTCACGTGACCCCCAAGGTCACGTGACCCCCAAGGTCACGTGACCTTGGGATGACCTTGGTTACGCCGACGCCGACGGCGACGGCGACGGCGACGCCGACGCCGACGCCGACGCCGACGCCGACGGCGACGCCGCTCAAGCCGGGAACGGGCCCCTAAGAGCTGCGCTCTAAAAAATCTCCAACACAAAACAACGAACAAAGTTAAGCTCCTTCAGTTGACGTAGGTACACAACACAAAAGCAAAATAAACAAAAAAAAGTCTCGAGTACTTTTGTAAAAGCTGAAAACGCAGCATTACTAAACAACGGTTATTCTAAAGTGGATACAAGCGTATCTATCATCACGTTATCAATCAATATGTTGTTTTAAATGGTAAAACTTCAAATTCTGCTGAGGTAACAACCGGTGTACCGCAAGACTCTATTTTCGGCACCCTTGTTATTTTAAATATTCGTTAATGACGTTAATGACTGTGTAAATTCACGGGTGCGTTTGTTCACGGTTGATTGTGTTGTTTACACGGGAATAACAGATGAGGAGGGTTCCATGACAGCTGCAGTTTTGAAGGGAAGCTAGTTCTGCCGTTTTACAGATCTGTTCAGTTTTGAGCACGTCAGGTTTCTCTCCTCGAGCATCGTTTCGCGCAATCTTGAATTTTTCGTAACGAATACAATCTGGTCGCGAATCATGGAGTCGTTCAGCTGTGCGAAGTTGCAGCTGCGGGCTTGTTTCTGCAGGTCCCGCAGGAAATGTTCAAACGGTTCTCCTTCTGCTTTGGTTCTTGACCGAAAAAGGTACCTCTCGTAAACTTCGTTTTGCCGTTTTTGACAGTATTCCTTGAATTTTTTTGCAACTGTCGTGTAATCTTCACTGCCTTCGCTCTCCGAAGTGAAATTGTTAAATACTATGATGAAATATTAAGTGAAATTGTTAAATACCTCGAGGTAAAATTGTTAAATACCTTGAGTGCGTCATACCCGGCAACAGTCAGTAGTAGTGCCGTCTTGGCAGACTTCGACATTGGTTCTTTAAGCGATGCTGGTGCTTCCAGAAACAGATCGAACTTCCGTTTGAAGTGGTCTCAGTATGTTGCCGGACGGAAGCAAGTGTTCCCGTGCATTGAGTAATTTTATTGTGTTGCTGCACTGCGACGTTTCTTCGTGCTTGTTTGCAGCAGCCAGAACGGAAAGCGATTCCACTTCATCTGTATTTCGCAAGTGTGAACGAGCTATAAGTCCAGACGCAGCCAACGCTACGCAGCCAATGCTACGCTACATCACTCGGCTTTTTCGGTTTATGATTGATTCAGTAATGACAGAACACGTACGAGAACATGACGAACACCATGATGGTGCGCTTTTGACACTGTCTGATTGGTCCCATCAGCTCGTAGCGTCTGCTTCATTTGGACTTAAGGTAAAACGAAGTGTGCGGAGCGCAAGTTCGTCTGCTTCTTTTGCTGGAGTTGTGGTGAGGTCAGAACGCCCAGCTCTCATTGGCTCTAATTGAAAGATAGTGGGTAGACCTCAAGGCAGCTTGCTTTGAAGCACTATGCTTCATTTAGAGCCAAACAGAGTTTGGCGTTCTGACGTCACCGAAACATCTGCAAAAGAAGCAGACAAACTTGCACCGCGCATAGTTTCTTTCACAGTACGAAAATAGATAAAGGTAATGACTATTTCAACGTCAGTGATCAAAGTACCTTCAAAATTAATATTGACACCTCCGCGACGTCAATCCCGCGAAACGTGGAAATAGTTCTTAAGCCGCGAGCTGAGCCTCAATTTAGAGAAACGCCGTTTATCGAAAAAGAAACGCTGTTTAAAGGAAGGCTAGCTCACTGATTACGCAAGCCTTGTACCCCCCCCCCCCCCCCCCTCTTTATCTCCTCTTTGTCCCCCCGTAAACCAGGCGAGACGCAAAAAGTTTTCCGTCGCCCAATCCTGAATCGTGTTTCTAGAAAAACGAATTCGCTAGGAGGAGGCTCGTCGCCATTTCTTCTACTTTGGGTTTCCCCATAAAGGTGTTATATAAACGGGGGTCTCCACCGGCGTTCGCTAAAATGAGCTTCAGTAAAATGAATGCCTCCGGCCAAACTACGGTTGATCGAAAGCCATTCAATCGAAGCACATTTTAGAGAACGGGTAAGTTTTATCGAAACTCGGTTTAGGGAAAGCGGAGCATCAATTTAGAGAACCGCTGTTTATTGAAAAAAGGACGCTGTTTGGCGAACCCGTTGGGTCGGCGCAAGGAAATCTTGGAGCTGCTAAAGCTCCAAGATTTCTCATGATTGAATGAGGCGTGTTTACTTCAGCCTTGGACCACCCGTGTCCCCCCCCCCCCCCCCCCCCCCCCCCCCGTAAACCAGGCGAGACGCAAAAATCCGAATTCTGTTTGTGTTTCTATATAAACGCATTTGTTTAAAGGAGGCTTGTCGTCATTTTCTCTAAACTGGGTTTCTCTATAAAGGGATTCTATAAACGGGGGTCTCTCAACCGGCGTTCGCTATAATGAGCTTCGTTGAAATGGATCGTGTTGTTTCAACTGCGAGATGCATTTCGCGAGGTACGAATTAGACTGTAGTGTCGTTTAGTAATGACAAGGAAGGTGCAATGAAAACTTTATACCTTTATTTCTTATAACACAGGGTAGGAGGCCTATGTCCGTTCCACGCGTCCGCCATTTCTCTTCTCCCTTCTCCCCTGTTCGCAGTTTCGCTCTCGCCCCCTGCCTGCCCTGCCTTAGTTCACAACAGGGAGAGATCGGGTATGTGGCGCCATCTCGGTTACACAGAACACACCACATTTTCCCTCCTGCCTTTAAAACGTTTTCTCTATACCCGTTTTACCATAAGAACCATAGTAAAAAAAGTCCGGCTCCTCGCAGAGGATTACTAATTTCCCTCTTTATATTGATAATTAAGATATCTGTAGGTGATTTTTAGATTAGATATCTGTTATCTTATCAAGACGTGCACGTTCCAAACGCCAAAAGCATCGTTTTTTCCTCCGACAACAAAATCTCGTAAGAACTATTTCGCACCGCGCATGAACAATGAGCGAAACTTCCTTTTTCTTGAGGTGAAAACGGGTATAGGTGGTCTGACCAGCAGCTGTCTTCGCGTCACCTGAGAGGTTGCTTGTTTGGCTTCAGGCGGCTCTGTGGAGCAGCCAGGAGCATCCGTGTCTGCGTGTTGATCGTCTTGATCTGTAGGTGCAGTCGTTGATTGAATCATCAAAGTCATTATCAGGACAGGTGTCAGCCTAATTATATTTGAGCTTCTGACCCATTTATGTCACTACCTTATTAGGTTCCGGCTACTCGGGCATCAACTAGTAGAACGAAATATTAGCGCATCCTATTTTAATTCGATAAGCCAAAAACAGCCCAACGTCCGGTGGTGGTACATTGTGTTGAAAACCCGCGACCAATGGCATCAACGGTAAGCCTTCTGTGATTGGCAGTCGGCAAAAGCCGACAGAATTTTTTTTTAATTTAGGTTAAATAACGTGTATTGCCCCGCCACACCATCCTTATTCTTTAAAAAAATCGTTTTTATTGAAAGGGGAAGTGGAGCTCCGCAGGAGTTCTGGAGCTCCGCACGTTCAGTGTTCTAGAGTGGACAATCGGAAACGACACAGTGTGGGTGGCGCATGCGTGGTTGAGTGTGCCTTTTATGTTTTCCGGTGTCTGTTTGCACTAGTAAGAATTTAGTTGCGAGTCAGCGCTCGCCCTGTGTTGTGCGTTCCTTCCCTTAGTCCTCGTTGTTACGTGCTGTTGCACCTACACCATGTTAACTTCCACCAACTTGCTCAGCTCTCTACTTTGTTGCGCTTTAGTCAACTTCTCATCACGAGTCCTCTTTAAAGGAGCGCAAACGAGCGCAAAGTCTGTTTGGGTGCGCACGCAATTTCTGAGAAATAGCGTACGCTAAAATAGCGCACGGGAAGCGCAGTTAGCGTTCGACGCATGCGCAGTGGCGACGACGCTATTCTTGGCGTACGCAAAGCTTTACCGTAGTAGAGCTGTTTTCATCATCTGATTTAGCACCATCATTGGAATCTTCTTATCTATCCCAGTGACCCCGCAGCTTTGTAGTTTCACTGCAATCTTTGTCATTATATATTTTGATGGGCTATTGTTATAACTTTGTGATTTACTAAAATTTGATTAACGTAGGTATATTTTGTGTGTCTTGTGTTTCTGTGCAGTAGTTTTTCCCCCTTTTTTATCTTGTCTTATGTGGAACCATTGTTTTGTGTAGCGTTATTTATTTTTTCGCCAACCCTGCTCGGACCTTGAAGATCCGCAGTACGAGGGGCGTTCATAAAGTTCGTAATATCGGCACAAAAAAAAAAAAAAAAAAAAAATTAAAAAGCGGAACAAAACAAGCATCAACAAGAGCGCTCGTCACTCTAGTTGCGGCACAGTGCTATAGGAGTGTGGGACGCCGCTAGGGAGTCGAAACCAAAATGGCACCCCCGTCGGTTCCAAGCACAAGCGATAATCCGTTTTTCTTTTCTGTTCTTTTTTTTTTTTATTATCATTATTTGAAGGGAAGCAATGCCAAGGATATTCATTCCAATTTGGGAACGTTGTGCTGGAACAACGCCCAAGTTTATGAAACTGTGGTTAAATAGTGCTGACACTTCCAGCGTGGCCAAAAAAGAGGAAAGCATTTCAAGGACGACGACCAAGTGATTGCTGAAGTGGAGCGACTCCTAAACAACTCAAAACGAGGCGTTCAAAAACAATGGCCTCCGGTAGGTGGTCCATCGCTGGCAAAAGTGGGTAACGTTTGGTGGCGAACATAGAGAGAACGTCTCAACTCCTTATCGAATTTGATTGCTCAATATCTATTCCTTTGTGACAATAATACGAACTTTATGAACGCCCCTCGTATATGTACTAAATAAAAATAAATAAATAAAATATTCTAAAACTGTCTACTGTCGCAAATATCGTTAGGGAAAAAATTGTAGTTTTGCAGGTTTTATCGCTAAAGCCTCTCTGCCACGCCTGTATTTTCAAGTACTGCTGAAATGCTCTTCGGGGCCTTGCGCTGGATACATAGCGACAGCAAGCGGCCTAAGATTGATTATATGCTCATGTCGTTAGTGTGGTGACTTGGCATGGAATTCTGAAGCTCCGCACGTTCAGTGGTGTAGAGTGAACAACCGGAAATGATATCTTGCATCCTTTCTGGTATATTACATGCACTACCGTTTTGTTGCATATAGACGCTTTGCAGCAGCTGTGTATGGACGCCGCCATAACTGACCTTCAGTTTTTGTTTCCTCTTATTTCGTTTACTTCACTTCATCTTTACCATAGCAGGCCAGGTTATTGCCACATTAGATTAAACTGTGTTCTTTTCTAAAGCATCGGCCTTTGTAGAGGATCGTCAACTACCGTTTCAGTTGCTCGGCATCTCGGTAAGACAAGAGAAGGTCAGCAATGGCGGCTGTCATTTGGCGCGTGTGTAAAGCGTCTATAAAGGCCCGTTCACACGATGCATTTTTCTCGCGCATCTAGTGTCGCGAAACGTAGTTTCGCGAAATGGTTGCGCCGTCTGAACGAGTCCGAAAAGGACGCGCGTATCTAAAAAAAGTTGCGCGCACGGCTCGCTTCTGGAGCGAGCTTTTGCCGAAACTTTGGCAAGTCCTGTCAATCACTTTGAGGGCGCCGCCAATGGCCGCTCAGAAACGCTCTCACGTGGCCTTTGAGGGGGGAGCGAGCTGTTTGAGAAGACCACTTCGCTGCCGGTGTTGTAGCCGAGCCAAATCCGAAAAAAAAAACCGAAACCACGAAAGCACGTCAAGCACCACTAAAGGAAAAGTGAGTAGCGTATCGGAAAAAAAAATCCAGGGATGGACGAAGACGTAATTGGTGATGATGATAATTCGCGTCTATTTTTAGTCATAATTAAGAAATAAAACCTTGAGACAAGGAAACAAAAAGGAACGTACACAGTACCGTCTCAAAACCAGCACAGCGTACAGCTCTCGTTTACTTCCACAACAGTCTTCTTTTTCGTCAACCCCCATCCAAATTATACATATTCAACAGTAAATAAAGTAAATGGCAGTAAATGACAATTCAACAACTAGTAAATGACAATTTAAGAGTAAATTAAGTAAATTGAAGTAAATGACAGCTGTATGCTGTGCTGGTTTTAAGACGGTGGTGTGTATGTCCCTTTCTGTTTCGTTGTCTTAAGGTTTTATTTCTTAATTATGATTGTTCACCAGCTCGCCTGCGTTTTGACTCTTAGAATGTGGCGGGAGATGGAGAACACGACGCTGAATGGCTAATGGTGATGATGATGATGTTGGCTTTCAACTGAAGCGCGCCACTTTATGATCAACACCCAAACTATTTTCGCGAGTCTAAACGTCATCGTTGTTGCACGTGAAGCGGTACGTGTGAACGAGCCCATTTCGCGAAACTTGAGCGTCGCGAAACTGCTGCGCGCATAAAAGATGCATCGTGTTAACAGACCTTAAATCCCAATTTGTATTTGTGTCCCTTGTGTAGGCTACACTAAAGGTCTGTTCACACGAGGCATCTTTTTGGCGCGCAACAGTTTCGCGACACTCAAGTTTCGCGAAATGTGCTCGTTCACACGTACCCCTTCACGTGCAACAACGATGACGTTCAGACTCGCGAAAATAGTTTGGGTGTTGACCATAAAGTGGCGCTTCAGCTGAAAGCCAACATCATCATCATCACCATTAGCCATTCAGCGTCGTGTCATTTACTTTCATTTACTTAATTTACTCTTAAATTGTCATTTACTAGTTCAATTGTCATTTACTGCCATTTACGTTATTTACTGTTGAATATGTATAATTTGGGTGGAGGTTGACAAAGAAGAAGACTGTTGTGGAAGTAAATGAGAGCTGTACGCTGTGCTGGTTTTGAGACGGTACTGTGTACGTCCCTTTTTGTTTCCTTGTCTCAAGGTGTTATTTCTTAATTACGACTAAAATACACGCGAATTATCATCCTCACCAATTACGTCTTCGTCCATCGCTGGATTTTTTTCCGATACGCTACTCACTTTTCCTTCAGTGGTTCTTGACGTGCTTGCGGAAGCGCCGGCAGTATCCATCGTTCGTGGTTTCAGTTTTTTCCGATTTGGCTCGGCTACAACACCGGCAGTGAAGTTGTCTTTTCAAACAGCTCGCTCCCCCCTCAGAGGCCACGTGAGAGCGTTTCTGAGTGGCCATTGGCGGCGCCCTAGGAGTGATTGACATAAAGCCCCTCGATATGTTTGCGTTTGTCGTGCAAGTAGCGTCAAATGCGCGAGTGCACGAGACCCGCGTCTCGAGATGCTCTTGGAAGCGAATGGCGGCGGAGCACTGAAATGAGCGGCCCTAGGAAGCGAATGGCGGCGGAGCACCAGCTTGTGGCACGTGTCTCGCGCGGTTCCACAACAATGGTTGGCGGGTACTTGTAAAAAGCGCCTTTATCAAGGGGCTTTAGATTGACAGGACTCGGCAAAGTTTCAGCAAAAGCTCGCTCCAGAAGCGAGGTTTTTTTAGATGCGCGCGTCCTTTTCCGACTCGTTCAGACGGCGCAACCATTTCGCGAAACTACGTTTCGCGACACTAGATGCGCGAGAAAAATGCATCGTGTGAACGGGCCTTAAGTCTTCGACGATAAAGGGTGTCTATATCTCTTGGCAGCCTTCTTTCTCTCCTTCCCCCAATCTGGCTGCGTCACTGGTTGATACCATATGGGGGAACATCCTACATTCACAGGCTGCCATGAGCACATGCATAGCCACTGAGCTTGCAGACACGATCATGGGCCTACCAACCGGGGGGGCAAGGGGGCGCTTGCCTCCCCCCCCCACCCCCCCTCCCAAGTTTTCACAGGGGGGAGGGAAGGGGGGCAAGGCATCTGTTTTGCTTCGTTCCCTGAAACAGCCGCCACTGGACAGGGCAAAAACTGGCCGGCGGCGCCCAAGGGATACCATGGGCGCCGCTCCCCGGACCTGGGGGAGGGGGGGGGGGGAGGGGAGGGGAGGGGGGGGGTGAGGGGAGGGGGAGGTTTGCCTTTTTACTCAAAAACAAGTTGGTACGCCACTGAATACGATTCACGTCAAGTACACAGTGCGTAATGTGAAGCACGTTACGTATGCAGTAGTGTTTTCTTTAGTACATATGCTCACTTTTCCCCCCTTCTCCTATCTACTCTGCTCCCGCTTGTCGTCTGTGCTTGATGGTGATAGGCAAACACTGCCTATTCGCATTGAACATACGTGTGTTGGAACTAGGACTTTTTTTTTTTTTTGGTCAAAGAGATGACAACTATTTACAAGAATGCACTGTCTAAATTTATCGTCGACAGTCAATGTTTCCATGCTTTGGCAGACTAAGCTCCTGCTATCTATAGAACTAACGACTAATTTTAGGACCCACCTGTTCTGACAGTTCACTGCAGAGTGTCGAACAGCGTTTCTTAGTCCAATGACTGGCATGAAACTGCAGAAGCTTGGCGTGAAAAGCTAAATATATAATTGATACAATAAAATGCCATCAGCAACCCATTCAGACTTTATTGTGTGAATGACAGTAGCTAAAAATCGCAACAAATGGTCAACTGTAGACATAGGTAATAAACATGCACTAACTTGGAAGCGGTTAAAAACTGTAGTTTTAACGTCAACTTACCACCACGATGTTAACGGCAAAGTGGTATTTGCGGCAAAATGTAGGAGGCCTTCAGAACGGTGACGGTCTCCTTCAGACCGATGATGGCGACAAAGGTTCATTTAGATTCTAGGTTCAGTCAACGTACCCCATCCCAAGTGAAAATATGTGCAAGTGGTACCACTTGCAAGTGGTTTATTGAACAGGTGCCACTAGGAAGTGGTACAACTCGCAAGTGGTACCACTTGTTAGTGGTACCACTTGCAAATGGTACCCGTTTAATAACCCACTTGCAAGTGGTACAACTTTCCAGTGGTACCACTTGCTAGTGGTACCATTTGCCAGTGGTACCACTTGCGAGGGGTACCATTGTAATATAGATGCACAAAAACAAAGCCAGATGTTAGTCTTTCTTACTTTTATTTTACAGTTGAAAGTGCTTGTAGAGCAGAAGTACTTGGGCTGATGAAGATTAAAAATCCTCAAAACCCAGGTGCCTCAGAGCTTTTCAGGAGTCCTGGATCTTTTGTGACAGGACTGTCGACATGTTACTGATGACTTGCTGAATAATAATAATTGGGTTGTGTGTGTGTTTATACAGCCTAGAACTTGGTCTGCCTCACAGGGGCGACGAGTCTCCCAGCTGTAGATGAGAAATTTAGCCAGTGCGGTACAGCCGCTAGCCTGGGGTCTTTAACGTGCATCACGCAGTAGTGATACACGACCGCACGCCGGTACGATGCTCATCCAGATCGAAACGGGCAGGGGTGGGGCTCGAACCCAGGATCCCTGGGTTCTGCAGCGCGAGCTTTCGCTCCACGTGCTCCGAGCTGGTGTGCGCTAGACCACTCGGCCACCGATCCCCCCTGACTTGCTGAACAGGCACCTTGTTCTAGTGTCTCCAATGTTATACTGTTTCTGCAAGGACAGCAGAAAGATACTAATCTAATAACAGCTCATGGGGATACAGTCATATGATTGAACAGATTGAACTCACTTATATATGACTTTGAAGGGACTCAGTTCCTTCCGGACCACCACATTTTGTTTTTGTTTGTCCTTCGGTGCCACCTTGCCCCCATAAGTTGTTCCGGCAAGTCCCACGCGACCCCAAAAAGCTGGCGCCATGTATTTTGCTACCATGGTTGGTTTGGTCTGCTTCATTATTTTTTTGCTTGATAGGAGCCAATGGTGGTGCCCCGATTGGTCGGAACGACACGAACTGTGAAGTCCCGTAGGGTAGTCTAATAATCCGACAATGGTTCTTCGGGCTGTTGATAACGCTGGCGGAACCGATGACGCTCCAGGTCCATGTTGCACGACTTTTCATAGTGCGCGCTGAGGGTGTCGACGTCTCTTGTCGGAGTTTTAGAAGCGGCTGCCGCTGACGTCGTTGCTGGCGACGGCACAGTGACAGCGCGGGATGACGGCAATGCGTCGAAGACCGGTTGACCCTCCGCTCCCAGGCATTGGCGCAGAAGGTATCGACGACATTCCGAGGGCAGCGCGTGAGCACCACATGCCCCCATGAAACATTCGAAGAGCGAAATCCATCGCTCCCAGAGAATTTCTGACTGCCCTGGTTCACTCAAAACGTCTTGAGGGGGTTTGATGTCGGATCCGCCGTCCACCCATCGTCAAAAGAATGTAGAGTCCTAGGTGGACCCGGCGGATCGGGAAGGAACGTCCAGTCACCTGTGCTGCTCTCATGAGACTCTTTATTCAAAAATGATGATGATGATGAAGAAGAAGTAAGTACCGAATACATAGCATAGAAGAGTACGAAGTTATCCGAATATATGAAAATATAACAATGAAGAAAACACCCCCAGAGGGTACACGCAGTGCACGTGGCAAATGACGGCTTAAGAAACGCTGGGCGTGGCTCGTTATCTTCCTGATTCGTGATTGTTCTCCGGCGGTCGTGTCGGATAATGTCGCATAGACCTATAACACACTGTATACAGTATGAAATCTTGTCAAAATATTTGAATTTGGCTTTTTGTAACAACCACTTATTTAGGACACCTGAAACTTTTCTTCAGATTGAGCAACAGCTTTCACTTATTTTATTAGCGCTATGTGTGATTTTGCAAACTGGTGCCATTTGCAACCGAGCGGTACCACTTGAAGCTCATTTGGCACCATTTGCAAGCTCAGCGGTACCACTTGAGGCCCAAGTGGCACCACTTGAGGCCCAAGTGGTACTACTTAGTTTGCAAGTGGTACCACTTGAAAGCAAGAAGTACCACTTAAAATACCACTTCATATTTTCACCTGGAATGACGTCGGTGAGCTTGCCGTGCATGGTGGCCATGAAAGCCCTCTTTCGCAGATGCCTTGGCTGCCTTGGTCCGGAGTTTTGTCCACCCAGCCGCCTCCTCCCAGCCGGTTGACAACGACACTCGTGTCGTCCGTCGCGGCTCAGATCATCATCGACTGAACATTAGCGATGTGGTCATCGGTGGCGACCATGCCCATGTAGATCCCAGCTGCGAAGAATCTCAGTCCGACTCTATTAGTAGCTGCTGCTCGGCGGTCATCATGGTCGCCGTCTCTCGTCGCGCAGCTGGGGGGCTATGTTGCACGTTTTGGACTCCCAGGCGACTAGAGAGCAGGAAGTGACGTAGGTGTGAATGAACGTATCTTAGCAGCACCACGCAACGCGTCATCAGCGAATCCACCAATCAACATTCAAAGAGCGTTGTTGACGTCACTTCCTTCTCCCTAGTCTCCTGGGAATCCAAAACGTGCAACATAGCCCCCCAGGTCACACTGCCGTCTCACTGTGGTTTTCGACAAGCAGTATTGTCGTCGAAAGCAATCGTCGCGTATCGCGAAGGCATCCGCGTGCTCGCGGAAAACCCGTCGTTGTGCGCGTTGTTCGAGCCATCGTTTCACAACAAGCATCGCCGCCGTTTTTTACAGCGAAGCTGTCTATGGCTATTGGCGACGTGTCCGATCGAAAGGGTCGCTGTGGTGGGCTTTCCACGATTGGCCGAATGCTGACTACGACGTCAGCAAAGGATGTCTCATTGAGGGAAATTGGAGTAATGCAAGGAGTTCAATGTTGGCGGTGTTGCTTTCAGAGCGCAATGATTTGAAGCTTCCATCATGTTCATTGCAAATAACATCGAACTTGTTCGCAAGGTAATGACGTCACGAGAGGTAACAATAGGAGGGCGCCACCAAAATATCTCTTGTACCGCAGGGAAGGATACGAGCGCGAGCTCCTCACTCTAGGGCACATCTCGGCGGCATAAGCTTTCGTGCATTAAGGGCAGCTGCCAAGGATTGAGCTCGCGCTTCTAGCCTTCGCTGCGGTACAACGTAAGGTGAAACGGAGTATAGGTTCTGAAATTTTTTTCGTGCGCGGACAGAGTGTGTAGATCGAGAATTCGCGGCGTCATAGTGTTAAATGCATCAAGATCTTTACTGGAATGGAACGGACAGGACTGGCATGGCGCCTAGGTCAGTCTCGGATGGTCGCGCCGCCGCGCGTATATGCACCCGCTCAAGATCATGGCTCGCGCTGTTTGGTTGTTCTGGACGGCAACTTGGTTGCTTGCTACATAACACTTCTTCCCCCTTAGATTGACTGTTGATATCTTGAAGGTGGATGCTTAGCCCGAGGAGGGTTGGTGCGTCGATACACTTGAGCCGGGTCCACTGCCTCCGCACGCACACCGGTAGAGTAGCCGGTGGACCAACTTGGACGGGGTCTACTGCTACAGTTCCTTCCGGATGCTGTAACGGTAAACTCGGAGGCAGCTTCTCAGTAGTAAGAGTTGGAGTGACGGTTTCAGCCTCCGCGGCTGTGAACCACGCTGCTGGCGCCGACGATTCGCACGAGCCGCCTGTGAGGGACTCAGGGGAACCCGAGATGCGTGTGACGTAGAACCCGACAATCGTCTACGTATGTGGTCCACGTGCCTGCGAATTTCTCCAAATCTCGTTTGAAGGAGCCAAGACCTTAGACCAAGGTGCTTGAGAAGCATTCCCTCTATCCCCCTTGGCTTCCAGCGAAAATTCAGGGCAAACACTGGTTGTCCTTCAACAAAGCGGCGTGAAGAGGTTGCCACTTCCTTTCCTTCCTCGCCTTTTTTTCTGGTTGCTTGTCTGCTCTGGTGTCAGTCGGCTAATGCTAGATGCAAGTTCGCGACCGAGCATAAGCAGTTCAGGCGTTTTGTCTGTCGAAGTTGTAACGGTGGTGTGCTGCATGTAGAGGAATCTTGCAGTCTCACCAACAAGCTACCAACTTTATCTTTCTGAAGCGCTTGTTGCAGTTCATAGACCATGCGCTCAGCATGGCTGTTGGTAGCAGGATGATATAGGATGCGCTTGTCACCGCTTTTATTCCATTTCGGTTGTAAAAGTCGAGCACTTCTCTTGATACAAAAACGCTCACATTGTCTGACAGTTTTCTGTGGCAGGCCAAAAGTCACGAAAATAGCACGCAGTTCCCGAATAACAGCTGTGGAGGTTGCCGAAGTCATTGCTCTCATTTCCAGCCATTTGGTGGACGCATCCACAACAACGAGGGGCATCTGTCCTTCCATCGCTCCTGCAAAATCAATGTGCATCGTATGCCATGGCTGAGATGGGTGCTCCCAGATAGGAACTGGTGCCTTCACCGGTGTACGCCAGGATTCCTGGCAGGTCATGCATTTTTTGAGGGCGCACTTGATGTCCTTGTCGATCGCAGGCCACCATAAATAGCTCCTGGCTGTTGCTTTCATTGACACTATGCCCTTGTGCCCAGCGTTTAGTAATTTCATGGCTTCCGAACGTGCTGATGATGGAATGACCACCCGTGAGTGCCATATGACACAGCCTTGTTGAGTCGAGAGTTCAGTAAGTTTATTTTTGTATGGGAAGAACCGTCCCCCTTAAGGTGGTCAGAGTTCCCTTGCTGTAACGCTTTGGAAATCTGGGAGAGGATACGGTCTTGAAGCGTCATGCTTGTAATCCTTTTTGCCGTGAGCGGTGATGCCGGAAGCGCTTCTATGATCAGCACGCCTCCAGGCGGGCATAGTTCGTCCTCACTGTCCACTAAGGGAAGTCGACTCGATGCATCAGCATCCTGGTGCCTCTTTCCCGGACGGTACACGAGCTCGTAAGCTGCGAGCTTGACACACAAACGCATCATGCGCGGAGACAGCACTTGCGGCATTGGCTTGTGTGGTCCCAGAATGCCGAGCAGTGGTTGGTGGTTCGATCGTGACGATAACAACATGTCGTCCGGCAATGTGCTGGTGAAAATGTATTGCGCCGTAAATAATTGCGAGGCCCTTTCTATCTAGTTGAGAATAATTCTTCTCAACGTTTCCTAATGTCCTAGAAGCAAACGCTATCGGCGCTTCACGGCCTGCGCTGTCCAACCGGGCCAAGACGGCACCGACGCCGTAGGGTAGGGGTCCCAAACACGCGGCCTGCGGGTCGCATGCGGCCCACGACTCGCTGGGACGCAGCCCGCAGGCAACCGGCTACGCGTCCCGGTCCCAATGTCTAGAGCGCTATAAATGGCATGCGCCAGCGTGATCACCTCTCGCCGATTCATTTTCGCTCAAAAGGTAGCCCTGCTCTTTTAACGTATTCGCATAGTTTATGCTTATCTGTGTTCATTTGCCCTTTCTTTCACTTTATACTTTGCTTCCCAGATTTGTGTAATGTACTATAATTCCGCGGCTAGACTGCAAGCGCAAACTGTTCGTTGAAGGATGCATTTCGTCTGCGCGAACAATCAGCAGGAGCAACTGGCAAAGATAAAGCTACGAGCTCGGGATTCTCGCCTTCAAAAAGCTATTACCATTAAAATGCAAGTATTTGTTCGAGTGTTGTAGTAAAAGTCGTCAGGAAAACAACAACTGTCACATTAACTGATTGTTTTTCGAGACATCTTGAGCTTGGTTAATTCCTGGGTGAATTGAGCAAACGGGAATGACGGTGTACTTGTTCTATTAAAAATGCCGGCACGTTGGCGGAGCGGTGTCATTTTGATTCTTATCACATCAGGTCAAGGCCAAAAATAGGCTTAAGAGCAAATCAAATGTAAAGATGTCACTAACAAAACTTTGAGATTACAAAAAAAAAACATGAAGCACAAGGTCCCTCCCCTCCCTCGTCTTACGTTGGAACTCGACCTTTCAGGTGTGGGATACCTGGCCCCACACTCAAATGAGTTTGAAGCCACTGCGGTAGGGGGACGCGTCGCAGGAGGGCATGAGGGGCTTAGATTCATCGTCGTGAATCAGAGTGGTTCTTTGCAGGATGAGCTCCTTTAGCTTCCTGAACGCTATCTTGTGGGCGCTGCCCCAGCTCTATGGAGCGTTTATTCATGATGTCCATGTTCATGATAGATGAGAGTTGTCACTTCCCATTCCATCCTCGTCGCCAATTGTTAAATACATCAAGATCTTTCCTGGTACGAAACGGACAGGACTGGCATGGCGCCTAGGCCTAGGTCAGTCTCGGATGCTTGCGCCGCCGCGCGCATGCACCCGCTCGAGATCATGCCTCACGCTGTTCGGTTGTTCTGGGCGGCAGCTTAGTTGCTTGATACATAACACATAGTCTATCCACCAATCGTAGTGCCTCGTTTTCTTCTGACGTAGTCATCGCCCTAGCGACGTTATCAGCAGTTGTACTTTGGACTTGCTATGGGCATTACGCGCGCAGTTCGCTCTGAGTTAAGGTGCAACCCCATCCTTGGTTAGTGTGGTTCTGAACCAACAGATGGCGGTGGAATCGCCTTCCAGGTAGGGTGCCTACATGTCTGTCTGTCTCAGGGTGAAGACATCCATTGTTGCCCTGAATGTGCCAGCGCGTGACGCTCTCGCGCACTTGGTGCGTGACTTGGGTGGTAAAATGGCGTTTATGCATTAGCCAAAGCTACGCGCTCGAGCTGAGCGACACCGGATTGCGCGCACTTCAACACGCATAAAACAACGATTGGGCGGAAAAATGGCTGAGATGTCACCACTCAAGCAAAAGAGCGCGTGTGTATGAAGGCACTCTACTTCCAGGCCTATACATCAATGCGAGAAATCGTGTGTGGTGGCGCTTCGATAGAGTGGGGTATTTTTATTTATCCTGAATTTGACATCCCTGGTCCTTTGCGTGTTTTTCTCTGCACAAGCTTTCTTTGGAACGCGCACGGCTGCGCCAGTTCTCGTGCAAGGGGGCCAGTTGCCGCTCCGAGTTTCCGTGTGCAGCAAATGTGGGCAGAACAAAACGCGAAAATCTTCCTGAGCCAAATGGCGAGACACATGCACAACAAAACCACTGACGCGTTGAAAAATATAAAATTGCCTGTGCGCCGTTATCGGAGATTTCAAAGGCCAATTACACATAGTTCAATGTGATCAGATTTATATTGACACAAATGAAGGTGACGAGAGAGAGAGAGAAATACTTTATTTTAAAACAACTCTTACCGCTCATTCACACTGGAAGCGGATCCGCGTTCGCAAAGCGGTTGCGAACGCGGTTGTATAAAGATCCAGTGCAATTGCACGCGCACTTCATATCAGCGAGTGCGCGTGCAATTGTACTGGATCTTTATACAACCGCGTTCGCAACCGCTTTGCGAACGCGGATCCGCTTCCAGTGTGAATGAGCGGTTAGTCCGAGTCGTCGCTATCTAAGGAGCCTGGCTGGACCCCGCTGCTGGGTCCGGTTGACAGGACCCCGTTATGTGTTTGATGTGGGCCACCAGCAATGGCCACAGGGTCGGGCGGAGTTCCTGGGGTGGAACGGTCCAGCTCTCCCAGGAATATGGGATGGTGTAATGATGTGATCAATACGGCGACAAGAAGAGGAAGAAAATAGAAGGAGACAAGTGAAAAAGGGGAAGAAAAGAAGTAGAGGAGAACGATGAGATCCAGGGTGAAGAGCGGACGGATTCGAAAAAGCTTGGCTCCGGAATACACCGGCGAAGCTGTCATTCACAGGAGTCTGCCGACCTGTCTTCACCGTCGACTTTGAACGGCAAGCCTGGCTCAAGAGCGAACCGGCAAAGCCCTCCGCCATCGGAGAACGAGCTTGTAGTCCCGATCAAACCAGTAATCAAGAAAAGGAAAAGTATCGTATTAAAAAAAAAAAAGATATCTGGCTCACTTTCAAAATGTTTTTTTTTTTTTTTTTTCTAACACGTTTTGAACGCGGTAGCCTACTTTGAGGCCGTTTCTATGCCGAAGGCGCAAGCACGCGGCGGACAAACACCTCGAAGAGATAAATTCACTGACCGGCGCCGAAGTCATGTATGCAGATGCTGCCAGAGACGACGCGGGCCGCTCAGCGATTGCATGGCACTCTGTCTCCAGGAACACCACATGGAGTGGCATCACGCACAAAACCAGCAGCCCGAAAACGGCAGAGTTATTAGCGCTGCTTCACGCCATCCAAGAAGCGGCACATACGCTACCTCGAACAGTCACTGAAGCACGCATCTTCACCGATTCCCGTGAAGCTCTGCAAGAATGCGGCCGGGGCAACAGCACAAATCCGGTGGTAAAACAAATCAAGAGCATCATTGTTGGATCTCGTCCGCGAGTCAACATCGTACTTTCGTGGGTCCCCGGACACGAAGGTGTCCCGGGGAACGAGAGGGCGAACGAGGCCGCGAGGGCGCAGCTACATGCAGGTTTTATGCCCTCACCTGGCCACGGTCCCCCCCCTCGTGGAAGAAGACCCGGGCTTCCCACCCGACATTGAAGAGATCAAAAAAGAGGAGAGGGCTGCCAGGAAGCTCAGACTCGGCGCCCTTCTCCCACCTGATGAAGACCCTGTCCCTCCTGGTTACAGCAGGTGGGAACGGGTCTGCATACGCAGGCTTCAAACGAAGACGGCAATTACCCTCATGTGGCTGGCGAGGTTTCACCGCCCGTCCACACCCGAAGACGTCGGCCCTGATCCGCTCTGCATGCACTGCGGGATTCCAGCCACGTGCACCCATCTCGTCTGGACGTGCGAGGGGGTCGCAGAGCATCGGAACGACGCCATTAACTCACTCCCTGAAGAGGCAAGACCAGCTACGTACGAGGACTGGACCCGCCCCAGGCTCGAGCACCCGCACCGCAAACACATTCTCGATTCCCTGATTAGTTTCGTCCGCTCATCGGGGATCGCCTGTTACATTTAGCCTCCTCCCCCTACCCTTCCCATAATCCCCTTCTCCCGTCACGATTGGATGACTTTATCAAAAAATCGTGATGTATCCCATTCCTTTAATAAATACGTTTTCTCACTCACTCACTCCTAACAACCGGTTCACTGGGGTGCTATGTTGCGCTTTTTGCACTCCCATGAGACTTGGAAGAGGGAAGTGACGTCAACGACTAGAGCAAATGCAGATTGGATGTTGACAGAAGAAAACAAAATCAACATCCAATCTGCATTTGCTGCGTTGTTGACGTCACTTCCCTCTCCCTAGTCGCCTGGGAGTGCAAAAAGCGCAACATAGCCCCCCTGGTCACCATCGGTACGCTGGCAGCTGGAGCCAAACGAGACCGGCTTCTACCACCAGCGTAAACCAGTGCCAACCTCGGCAAGTCGAACTTTGGACGTACGCCCTTTTCTTTTATTTATTTGCTAATAATTTTCCCTTTTTTTACGTGGATTCGGAAAGTAGAATAACTGGGTGCAAATATATTTTTTTGACATCAAAAATCAGACGGACCTCTCAGTTTCCTATCTTTTTTCCATAAAGAACCTGACAATAACTGGCGTCCGCGACAGGACTCTGACGATCATCCGTCTGGTTTTTGGTGAAAACATATAAGTTATGGATTTAAAGGAGTTGATGACCCTGGGTGAAAAGCTGGGGATCACAGGAACAGAATTGCGAACATGGGTTGATCAGGAACGAGCTCGGCAAAGAGAGGACAGAGTGGCCGAACGAGAAGCTCTCCGACAGAAAGCGGAACTGGAGGAAAGAACGGAGAGAACGCACCAGCTTAAGCTTAGGGTGATTGAGGCCGAGGGGTCGGCAAGTGACAGGCGTGGTGCAGGCGGTGGTGAAGGACCCCAAGGGGTTACGGCACCACAGTACCTCAGTCCTCATAAGCTAATGCCGTCGTTTGATGACCAAAGAGACGACTTGGATGCATACCTGAAAAGATTTGAGGTCCTAGCCATGGGACAGTAGTGGCCAAGAGGAAAATGGGCCACTGCATTAAGCCTCTGCTTGGTGGGTGAGGCCCTAAATGTATTCGGAAGGATGTCCCCGGACGACTCCTTAGATTATTAGAAAGTAAAGATGGCACTTTTACAGCGGTTTCGCTTTACAACCGAAGGATATCGCGAAAGATTCCGAGGAAGCTCTCCAAATAACGGCGAGACAGGCAGCCAGTACGCCGCGAGGCTAGAGGGATTATTCGATCGCTGGGTGGAGGTGGGCCTTCGTCCCAAAACGTACGGCGATCTGCGGGACCTGGTGATCGCTGAACAGTTCATCAAGGGCTGTCATTTGAAGCTGGCTGTGTTCCTCAAGGAGCGGAGTTGCAATACACTTCCCTTGATGGCTGCGGCAGCGGATAAGTTCATGGAAGCACACAGGCAAGACAATCTGGCTCACTTCAAGGAGGACCATAGCCAGTGTGATAATGATTTAAAGAATGACCTGCCAAGTATCAAGCAAGAAACAAAAATCAGGTGTTTCTTGTGCGGCAGAGTTGGTCACCGAGCGACAGATTGCGTGTCCAGACCTGAACAGCGACTCCTAGTATGTCAAATTTGTCAGAGATCGGGACACGATGCCAAAGCTTGCTTTCAGCGGAAGGGCGGGAAAACTCAGCTCTCATGCTTTATAGTACCTGAATCTGGAAGTACAGCATGTGAGTTTGAAGAAAGCCATATGCATAACGAAGAAACGCACGGTGTGGAGCAAACCAACGAAGCACTCGTGAGTGTTGTGTGCGATAAAAAGGACCACCAACCAAAGAGACGCATGCCAGTAGAACGTGGACTACTAGACGGACAGCCCGCTAAGGTGTTACGAGATACTGGCTGCAACACCGCTATCGTGCGCAGAAAGTTGGTTGGTCCTCAGCACCTGACGGGCAAACAACGTCAGGTGGTCCTAGTAGACGGAACATGCAAATTGTTACCAGAAGCAATCGTTAGAATAGCTTCTTCATACTTTACTGGAGAGGTTGTCGCAAAATGTATGGACGAGCCACTTTATGACGTAATTATTGGCAACGTTCAGGGAGCCAAGGAGGTACTAGACCTCGAGCCAAATGGGAGAAGTGGGGAGGAGGCTGAAGCAACAGAGAGTTTGCAACTGGACAGGAACATACTCGCCGCATTGAAAAGCCATGTTCCTGCTACTCCAAATCCCACACCCAACCTCGGCTTTGAAGATGTTACAAAGGACGTCTTTCAAAGAGAACAGTTGAAAGACACGTCATTGGATATCTGCCGCGGAAGGATCGCCAACACTCACGTGACAAAAGGGGGCAACACCTACAGTTTTTATTTAAGCAAGGGAGTTCTCTTCCGCAGATGCCTCCTCGCAAACGGGAAGGAGTTCCGCCAAGTGGTTGTCCCCAGAATGGTACGCCACAATATCCTCAGTCTGGCTCATGATATCGCAATGGCAGGCCACCAGGGTGCCAAGCGCGCGAGTGACAGAGTCCTAGAATCTTTTTATTGGCCTGGAGTCTTAGCGGATGTTAAGCGGTTTGTGCGGTCGTGTGACCTGTGCCAGAGAACGATTCCTAAAGGAATGTTGTCGAAAGCACCTTTGGGGCGCATGCCCATCATTGAGACACCTTTCGAACGAGTGGCTATCGATCTGATAGGACCGCTGTCACCCACCTCTAAGAAGGGGAATCGGTTCATACTCACCCTAGTGGATTTTGCGACTCGATACCCAGATGCCGTCGCTCTACCATCCACTGACTCGCGAACAGTAGCGGAGGGTTTAATCGAAATGTTCTCCAGAGTGGGTCTGCCACGCGAAATTCTTTCAGACAGGGGTACGAGCTTTACCTCGGAGTTGATGAATGAGGTAATGGAGCTTCTCTCGATCAAGCACTTATTGTCTTCCCCGTACCACCCCATGTGCAATGGTCTGGTCGGAAAATTTAAAGGTACGCTCAAGCAAATGCTGAAAAGGATGTGCGAAGAGAAACCTCAGTCTTGGGACGAGTACTTGGCGCCAGTGCTCTTCGCCTACCGCGAAGCGCCACAGGCGAGTTTAGGGTTTTCTCCTTTCGAGTTGATTTATGGACGACACATACGAGGCCCATTGTCGGTGCTGAAAGAAATCTGGACTGAAGATACAATCAGTGATGAGCTGAAGACGACTTATAGCTACGTGTTAGAGCTTCGGAGTCGGTTAGAACAAACAATGGAACTAGAGCATAGTTGTAACCCGAGACTGGGGATACGGACAAGGGACAAAACACAGAACGACAGGGACGAAGTCTCAAACGCAGCTACAAACTTTATTTCACAGGACAAACATATATGTCACTCGCCACCCTCGTCCCCCTCTTTTCCCTTCCTTTTCCCAAAACTCCACCCCTTCCCTCTTCCTTTTCCCAAGCCCCCGTACATTCCAGTCAAAAACAATTTTGATGGCGCCAACTCCAAGTTGCCGACAGATCCCGTGTCAACAGCCCACACCGCGACATCCCGAGGTCACTCCGGCTCTCCCAAACACAGTCGCAAAGACGCCGACAGAACCCTTGTCCCCCCACACACACCGTGAAACCCCGAGGTCATCCCGGTTCTCTCAAACCAGTCAGCCGCAAAAATTTTTCGGCTTCCGAACTTAAGTGGACGGACGTGTGACTGATGCATTCGGGAGACGTCTTTATTCTAATGGTCTCTCTCACTAATCTTTTCATGTCGTTGTTTTCTTTTTCTACAATCTTTACGTCTCCCCAGGCTGGAGTGCAGTCGGCACATTCATTCAAATGTTTAGCTATTTCCGAATTCGTATAATTGTTTTTTACATTTCTTTTATGTTCCGATAATCTGTCATTCACACATCTTTTGGTTTGACCTACATAAATGACACCACATTTCATTGGTATCTCGTACACTACACCGATCGCGCATACTGTAGACTTCTCTCTGTGCGCCCTTTTACACTGGTTGGGTGTTCTCAAAAATGGGGTCAACCGGTCCAATCTGAAATCCCTCTCAAAAACTACGTCGGCGCCGAACTTCTTTGCGCACGCCTTTAAGTTGTGTGAGATGTCATGGTGGTACGGGATAACCGCCCAACGACCCCGCCGGGGCTCTAGACTTCCTTTATTTCCCGAAACTATCTTTTTTATCTGTCCAATTATGCTATCACCCGAAAACCCAGCATTCCTCAGTCGACACATCTGCTTCTCCACTGCCTTACTAACGTAGTGTGTGCAAGATCGGTTTAAGGCATTGCCTAATAATGATCTAATAATGCCGCATTTAACTGTCCTGGAGTGGCAACTCGAGCGCGGCAGGATAGGTTTCGGCATGAGTTTTCCGTACTCCCAGCATATACCATTTTTCACGTGAATCTGCAAATCCAGAAACTGCAAGCTCCCAGCTTTCTCTCTTTCTAGCGTAAATTCCAATTCTGGTGCGGACTTCCTGACTATTCTTTCCAAATCTCTTCCCAGCTTTTCTTCTGCCGTACACACTAAAATATCATCGACGTAACGTCGGACAAAACCTACGTTCTCTGGCGTTCCTCCTAGAAAACTCAACACACTGGAATCTAGACTGTTTAAATAAATCTCCGACAGAATCGGCGCCACCGCTGACCCGATACATACACCCTCTTTTTGAATATATTTTCGTCCACTGTACTCAACCACTGTTGATTGCAAGTAATACTCTAAAATACGTAAAAAACTGTCAACCGAAATTCCTGCTCCAGACTGAAATCTTACAAGATTTAGCTCCAGGTGGTCTTTGACCCGTTCCATCAGGAGATTTTTCTCCAAGGAATAGTATAAGTTTTTTATGTCCATTGAAAAAACAAACCGACGCTCATGGTGATGTTCCCCCAAAATTTCGATTAGTTCCGCAGTGTTCCTGAGCGATAACGCGTTCGCCAACGGCACAAAAGAAAACCCCTTCTGGATGAACCCCGATACAACTTTCTGCCACGTTCCATTTTCATTGATTACAGCCGAAAAATTTTTGCGGCTGACTGGTTTGAGAGAACCGGGATGACCTCGGGGTTTCACGGTGTGTGTGGGGGGACAAGGGTTCTTTCGGCGTCTTTGCGACTGTGTTTGGGAGAGCCGGAGTGACCTCGGGATGTCGCGGTGTGGGCTGTTGACACGGGATCTGTCGGCAACTTGGAGTTGGCGCCATCAAAATTGTTTTTGACTGGAATGTACGGGGGCTTGGGAAAAGGAAGAGGGAAGGGGTGGAGTTTTGGGAAAAGGAAGGGAAAAGAGGGGGACGAGGGTGGCGAGTGACATATATGTTTGTCCTATGAAATAAAGTTTGTAGCTGCGTTTGAGACTTCGTCCCTGTCGTTCTGTGTTTTGTCCCTTGTCCGTATCCCCAGTCTCGGGTTACAACTATGCTCAATTTACACCAGCTAGCCTGCACCCTCACCATTGCTTCATTAATGGAACTAGCTCACCAAAAACTGGACGAAGCAAGACAGACTCAAAAGCGATATTATGACCGAAGAGCGAGAGGCCGACAGTTGAAGGTATGAGATCGGGCTCTGATCTTACTGCCCACCAGCCACAACAAATTGCTCATGCAATGGAAAGGTCCTTTTCCCGTGGTCGAAAAGAAAAACGAAGTCGACTACAAGCTAAATTTGGGTCATGCTCACAAAGTTTTTCATATCAACATGTTAAAGCGGTACGAAGAGCGCGAGGCACCATTTTCTGTCGCGGAACATGTGGGTTCTTTCATAGCGAAAGGAGATGAAGAAGACGTAAATGAACTTCCTTCTATAGGCGTCCAGAGAAGCCAGGGGCCAGAAGATGTGCTTCTGTCTAAAACGTTAACTGATGGACAACTTACGGAAGTGAAGAAGCTCCTGTACAACTATGACGACGTCTTCTCTGATGTACCGGGGAAAACGGATCTTCTACATTGCCATTTGGAACTCAGTACGTCGGCACCCGTCAGAACCCAACAGTACCCAATTCCATTCGCAATGAAGGAAACGATTGAAAGGGAGGTATAGGAGATGCTGAAGCTGGGAATAGTTGAGAGATCCACTTCTCCATACAACTCCCCGCTGGTCTTAGTGAAAAAATCAGATGGTGCAGTAAGGCTTTGTATTGACTTTCGACCACTCAACAGTGTCTTAACGCCAGACGCCAAACCTATCCCGCGAATTGACGTCGTGCTCACTGAGGTAGGACCAAAGAAATTGTTTTCCAAATTGGATTTGGCAAAGGGATATTGGGAAATTCCACTCACAAATGATTCCAAAACAAAAACAGCCTTCTCAACTGATTCTGGTTTGTATCAGTTCGCATATATGCCATTTGGAATCAAGACAGCCTCAGCTGTGTTTACGCGATTGATGAGGCAGCTCCTGACCAACGTTCCAAATGTCCACCATTATATAGATGATGTCCTGATCGCCACCGACACCTGGGACGAACATATGGAACCACTGCAACGGGTGATGGAGAAAATACGGCAGGCGGGAATCACGGTGAAGCCAAAAAAGTGTGAGATCGGAATGGAGAGAATATCTTTCCTCGGTCACGAACTAGGAAACACAGAGATAGGACCACTGTCCTCATCACTCGAGAAAATAAAGAAAGCAGAGAAACCGAAGACAAAGAAACAAGTTCGATCTTTCTTAGGTTTAACGGGATACTATAGATCGTTCATCCCTAACTATGCAGAAATTGCGGGTCCTTTGGTGGAACTAACAAAGAAGCGCGAACGAAACGACGAGGAGTGGACGACCGCGCGCGAGAGAGCCTTCAACGAGCTGAAGCGGGCACTTGCGGAATCACCTATTCTTAAAAGCGCAGACCTCTCGAAAGAGTTAATTCTAAGAACCGATTTTTCTGAACACAGCTTGGGGGCGGTGCTTATGCAGGAACACGAGGGGATACTGCATCCTTTAGCGTATGCCAGTAAGCAGCTCCTTCCGAGAGAGAACTTTTCTACGATTGAGAGAGAGTGCCTCGCACTCGTATGGGCAGTGGATAAGTTTCATCTGTACTTATACGGTAGGCATTTCGTGGTGCAAACAGACCATCAGCCACTACAGTACTTAAACAAAGCAAAGCAGCTGAAGAGTCGGGTGCTCCGCTGGAGTTTGTTATTGCAAGAATATTCATTTCGAATAGAACACATTAAAGGCAACGAAAATGTCGGAGCGGATTACCTTAGTCGGTTGTGAATTTGTACTTAGCAAAAGGACACATCATTATGAATATTTTATTTTGTTTTTTTCGTGGACTAAAAAGGAAAAAAAACTTAAAGGGGGGGTCATTGTAGTGATGTGATCAATACGGCGACAAGAAGAGGAAGAAAATAGAAGGAGACTAGTGAAAAAGGGGAAGAAAAGAAGTAGAGGAGAGCGAGGAGATTCAGGGCGAAGAGCGGACGGATTCGAAGCTGTCATTCACAGGAGTCTGCCGACCTTTCTTCACCGTCGACTTTGAACGGCAAGCCTGGCTCAAGAGCGAACCGGCAAAGCCCTCCTAACAACCGGTTGACTGGTCACCATCGGTACGCTGGCAGCTACGAGAC
The DNA here is from genome assembly GCF_016920785.2 of Ixodes scapularis. Lineage (NCBI taxonomy): Eukaryota > Metazoa > Arthropoda > Arachnida > Ixodida > Ixodidae > Ixodes > Ixodes scapularis. The sequence continues at coordinate 44,688,363 of NW_024609868.1, read as the reverse complement.
CGGCTTCTACCACCAGCGTAAACCAGTGCCGGCAAGTCGAACTTTGGACGTACGCCCTTTTCTTTTATTTATTTGCTAATAAGTTTCCCTTTTTTTTACGTGGATTCGGTAAGTAGAATAACTGGGTGCAAATATATTTTTTTTAGATCAAAAATCAGACGGACCTCTCAGTTTCCTTTCTTTTTTCCATAAAGAACCTGACAGATGGAAGGTGGGATGTGAGATCGGGTAAGAATATGGGGGGAAGAGAGGGCTCTAGGACATTCCCAGTAAGTGTGAAAGGCGTTGGGGTAACCGCCGCATACTTGACACGCCGGTTCGCCCGACCTGTTTTCAATGTGGTGCTGTATGGCGTCGTTGGGTAGCGTGAGTGTCTGTGCCTGACGGATCAGGGCTGCGTCCTCTCTCGTGTGTGTGTGGGATGGTGAAGGACGAAGAAGCCTGTTAGCTTTGGCTTCTTTGAGCCGGGCGCGGCGTTGTTTCCGGTGTTCGGCTCCGGCCTCTCTGGGACAGTAGGTCTCTGGCCACCTAGTGGGATTGCTCGGTGTTAAATGGTCGCGAGCTAGGGCATGAGCTCGTTCATTGCCCTCTATTTCCTGGTGACCCGGGATCCACTCGAGGAGGACCTGAAGTGTAGGATGTTTGTGCATGTTTTTAGTATGTTGTCCGAATGTGATCTGGGAGTATGTTTTGTGTGAAAGCTCGTAGCGCTCCCTGACAATCTGTGCGTATTGTGATGGTGTCAGTAGGGAGTTTTAGAATAGCGCACGCTAAAGCTTTGCGCACGCAAAGAATAGCGTCGTCGCCACTGCGCATGCTCCGAACGCAAACCAGGTTTTGCGCTTTGCGTGCGCTATTTTAGCGTGCGCTATTTTTCAGAAATAGCGTGCGTACGCAAAGAGCCTTTGCGCTTCTCCAAGGAGGATTCATGATGAGAAGTTGGCTAAAGCCAAGACGAGCATAGTTAAGCAAAAATGGCGGCTTCCAGGGGATTATGTCGGCGGCTGCTTTGGCAGCGTCGTGAGTGCGACGTTGGCGGCATCCTCGCAACTGCGATTTTCAATACGAGACGAAATTGTACTCGGTTTTGCAACGATCACCGGCAACATGATGCTTGCGACGCGCGAACACTTCTCGGCGAAGGTACGATGTGCGAAGGTTAGTACACGAGACCTCTCTTGCCGAGGCGACGCAAGCGGGCACGACCGGTCCACCGCTCGCGTCGCATTCTCGTGTTTAAACAAATCTAAAGTGGTACTCTGGACCAAAAAAACTTGTTTCTTTCTAAAGTTACAGCATTTCGTGTGTGAAATAAAAATTGTGACTATCTTGGTGGCGTCGCAAGCCCGAGATGCTTGGGCTTTTGCGTCGCGACGGAGAAACGCTATTCTAAAACTCTCTCGCGTTGCGAGCGCTAATACAAGCGCTAAATTTAGCGCTAGCGTGCGCTAAAATTGCGTACGTTATTCTAAAACTCCCTAGTGTTGTGTGTATGTAGGCAAACGGCTTCTGTAATGGCCTGTATCTCGGCGTCAATAGGAGAAGGTACTGCTGCGTGACTGCGGATAGTCTCGTACCTCGGTCCCACAACAGCTGTGGTGGTCTTCTCTGGAGTATGTGCGGCGTCCACATAGTACGTGTCGTTGTCAGGCGTAGCTATAGATGGTTAGCACGTGCTTGTCGTCTGCCTGGGTGACTGTCCGCATTCATAGTCTTGGGAACAGGTGAAACCTTTATGTTAGGGATAGAATCCCAGGGCGGGGGTGCTGGCGGGATGTCTGGTAGGTGCTTAATGTCATATCCCAGATCTTGTAGAATGGCCCGGCCTTGAGTAGACGTTGTTAATCGATGGTGTTGAGCTTCGTTATGGGCGGTAGTCTTTTCGTCTAGCGTGTTGTGCATCGCGGCTGCTTATATCTGTGTTTTTGGCATACGGTGGGACTCTGAGCTGTACTCGCTGGCATCTACGTACCATGGCTTCGAGTTTCTTCTGCTGCGTTTTGTTGAGGCGAATGTAGGGGTATGCGTACATGATTCTCGAGTAAATAGTTGCCTCCATGATTTTGCCGATTTCGTGTTCTTTAAGGCCCGACTTGCGCTTAGTGATTCTGTTTATCATGTGTACGATATGGTGTACCTGCTGCGTAGTGCGCTTCATCCATTCTGTACTGCCTCCATCTTGTTGCCAATAAAAACCTAGAATTTTTATGACACGTCTCCGTGGGATGTGAAGTCCGTCAAGATGTAGCTTGATGAGGTTTCTGGTGGATTCAGCCATCTTGTGGTAGGAGTTGAGGACTACAACGCATTCGGATTTCTCCGGGGAGCAATGTAGGCCAATACTTCGTGCATGTGCTGAAATGATGTCGAGGCCCTCTTGCACAGTCGATTCTTGTTCTCCGGCGTTTCCTTTGGTACACCAGAGAGTGATGTCGTCCGCGTAGATGGCATGGTGAAGGTTTGAGATGTGATTGAGCTTGTGAGGAAGGTTCTTCATTGCGAGATTAAAGAGCGTCGGCGAGAGTACCGCACCCTGGGGTGTCCCGCGATGTACTGGAAACGCATCGGATGGTTGGTTGTCCGGCCCCAGAATGCGGATAGTTCTGTCAGAGAGAAAATTTTTGATGTAATGAAGCATTCGTAATCCGGGGTTAGTCTCTGCCAAATTTTGTAAGATGGCATTGTGAAGAACGTTGTCGAAGGCCTTTTTGATATCTACCCCTACTATGGTCCGGAGTTGTACTGCGCTGGGTGTAGCATAGACTTCTTCGTGTATCATCAGGGCCACGTCCTGGGTACTGACGTGTTTCCGAAAGCCTATGAGAGTGTGAGCCAGTTGATATGTGTTCTCGAGATGCCATTCTAGTCTTGTGAGGACCATTTTCTCCATGAGTTTGCCTACGCATGACGTCATGGAGATGGGGCGTAAGTTCCCTGGGTTGTTGAGCGTTTTTCCCGGCTTGGGCAGCATGGTTACATGCGCTTCCTTCCATGCAAGCGGTATTTGGCCAGTCTCCCATACTCGGTTGATGATCTTTAGAATTTCTGTCTGGTAGATTGCGTAGGATGCCATATGTGATTTTGTCAGGTCCCGGGGCAGTGTTGCGCCGTAGAAGCTGTAGGGCCATTTGAAATTCCGCTTGGGTAAATGAAGAATTTATGCCCGCGTCCCCTGAAGTATTCGCAGCTGGAATGTCGATGGGCTGTGGGTCAAAAGCTGGATAGAAAGTGTCCCGGATCTCCTTGATCAAATCTTTCATCGTACAGCCTGTTTGTAGCTGGTAGCGTTGCAGGGGGTGTCGTGGCTTCGGTTGGCCAAGCAATGCTCGAAACATGTGCCACACCCTTGCGGTGTGCAGTTGCCCGTTCATTTCGTCACATAATTGGTTCCAATATTGCATTGCTAAGTGCTCTGCGTATTGTTGACTTTCTTGTGTAATCTCGTATATTCTTTGCTGTATGTTTTTGTTAGGCTTGTTCTTTTTCCAACGTTGGATTAAGCATCGTCGTTACGTCCAAAGGGCTAGAAGATAGTTGTCGACATGGGGGTGGTCTTCAGTTTTGCATATCGTCTTCGTGTGCTTCTGGATAGTAGTGTGGATAAGTCGCGTCCATTCCTCCGGGTCGTCGAAGGGATCATTGCAGTCCTCAAGTTCCCTGCGGGCTTTGGGCCAGTTCACGATTTTTGTCCGGTTGTAGTTGGCGCTCGGTGCTCCGCGTTTCTTACGCAGTTGGATTTGGATCTCCAGGATATAATGGTCACTTCCCAGAGAATCTTGGGTGTTTTCCCATGTCGCCTGGAGATGGCTCCTGATCCACGTGAGATTGGGTATTGTATCTTGTTCTTGTTCCGTGCCGATTCTTGTAGCTTGGGTAGTATCGTTCAGTAGCGTGAAGTGCTGATTGCATGTGAGGCTGTCTAATTTGCGGCCTAGTGAAGTTGTTTGAGCATATCCCCATGCGACGTGGTGGCTGTTAAAGTCCCCCAACAGAAGTGTAAAACGCTGCCTGCTGGGCCTTGCTTGTATAGATCTGAGTTGTGCCACGGTGAAGTCCTGTTGATTTGGAATCCAGTAACAGTTGACAATATCGAGCGTGTGTTGACCGATGTCTGACCGTGTAGCAACGTGCTCAGCGGTGTGGGTATTGGTGTGCGCCGTCTCTGTTTGGATGGTTGGAATGGATTTTCTCACGTATCTGGTTGTCATGGTTGGGATGTTGGGTACGATTGTGCCTCTTTGCTTTTGACGGATACTTGGTTCCACAAAGTGGTTGTAGCCACGTATTGGGAAAATTCACTTAGTTTCCTGGAGTACGATGATATCAGGCTCAGTCGCCGTGAGAATCATGTGTTGCAGCAAGTGCTCCTTCTTTTGACGCAAGAATCTGCAGTTCCATCGCCAGATTATGAGTGTCTGTGGTACTGTTGTGTGCTGAGGTGGTGTCGCTTGTGTAGGGTTAGTTGTCATTCTGGTGTTCTACGGGCTGTATCGCGGGGCGTTTGTGTGGTTGCGCCTTCTCTTCTAGGGCCTGTATACGAGTTTGAAGTGCCTCAAATTGTTGTGTGTAAGGGGCAAGTGTTGTGCTTATGACGTGTGTAAGCTGCTCCCTGATTATGCGTTCAAGAGTCTGCTCTACTGTTTGCTGGATTATCTGTTTGAGCTGGGCGGTGAAAGTTTCAGAGTAGAGAAGAGATGGAGGTGGGCGGGAGGGAGTGGGTATTGGGTTGAGAGGTGGGAGAGCCGGACCACTCACAGGATCTGTCGCTGTTGACTGCGACGAATGGGGTTCGATGACCGGCAGGGGTGGCCATTCCTTCCGCAAAGTTTTAAATAGTCTCCGTTACTGATTCTTGAGAGTTGTTGCGGGTACGCCGGAATGGTGCCGACGCCACCCGGGCGGCTGATTTTTCCCATGATGGATTCATGGCTTCGGCGAACGTAACTTTAGGTTTTAAAAGTTGTGGTATCTTTTTCTTGGGGGTATGCCTGTCTTGCATGCCGCTGGTCCAGCTCTGGCTGCGATTGCGACTGAAGCTCCGACTCCTGCTTCTGCTTCGATGGTGAGATGCCAGCAGTGCGTAGCGATTGTTTGTGGGCAGGTCCGGCCAGTCTGTCAATGAGTCATGCTGGGGGGGTGGCCGGGGTGGCTGTAGTCGGCGTGGTTCAGTTCTTCGCCCCGCGTTATTGTTAATTTCTGTTCTGCGAGGGCATTGAGGGTCTGTGGCAGCGTGTTCACCCAGACAGTTTATGCACTTGGTGTCACACTCGTGGGGGGTCTCGGACGGGTTCTGGGAGGGCGGAAACTTTTGGCCGCAGTTGGCGCAGCACACATATTCAGTTCGGTTTGGGCACACATCTGAGCGATGTTTCAGGCTGAAGCAGTAAAGACATAGCCTGTTCAGTGGTTTTGGAGGGTGAAGCTTGTAGACGCCGGAGGAAAAGATGGCGTACCTCGGGATTGTAGGGCCTTCTACCGTGAGGAGAAGAGTGTACGTCGTGCCTAGCCGCCGGAAGTTGATGATCCGTCGGCCCTGGATGTAGAGTTCCTCTTTGATGGTAGCATCGGTGACGTCCAGAGGAATGCCGTGAATGACTGCCCGGGCATTGTTGGGGTCCTTAGCTATGTATTTTGATAGCGGATGAAGTTTATCTTGAATTGCAATGTGCTGGAGAGCCATGATCTTTTCCGCAGCGGTGGGGCGGTAGGTGTCGATGGCTATAAAGTTTTGCGGGGCCCGAAGCTTTATGTAAGTGTCCAGCCGTTCTTGTTTGGTGAGTTGGGCAGTCGTACGTATCTGATTACTAATCGTAATGAGTGGGATAGTAGAAAGGTTGAAATTGTCGGTGGTTTTCATTATGATAGTCATTGCGGTGGTTTGTCGAGGCGCCAATGCAACTGTTTTCTGCGAAGTCGTGCCTTCGGAGGTTTCCATGCTTTGAGGTGACGAGGCAATGGCAGCTGGATCGGTGACAGACATAGCGGTGGCGATAGCGGCGCTGATGGTATGCGGTGCGGTGCGAGCTTTTATCGCAGCTGGTGAGTCGTTGGCGCTGGCTGCCGTATTCCTCGCGAGGCTTAGGGCGGTGGCACCGGCTGCAAGGGGTTCACGGTACCTTTTACGGTTTTTCCGAGGTCCGGAGCCTTGAAGAAATGGATTCCTGGGTTGCCGAAGACGGTGTTTGACCCTGTTATCTATTTGGAGTTAATCCTAGGATCAGGACCGGGAATTTACGAAGTTTTTCCGGGGGCATAAGATTCAGCGTTCTACAGCTAGGGCACTTCGTCTTCCTTTCGTGACGAGAGGACGAACAGTGAACTGAAAAATAAAGGTTTAATAAGTTAACTTGCGCCAAACAAAAAAAAAAAAAAAAGGAAAAGCGCCGACGCAGCAGAAAAGCAGGCGGCGATTCGGCAGCGTAACAGACAGCGAGAGCGAGACTCACTCGACAAGGTCGCTGGCAGCTGCTTATCTACAGTGCGTCACCATCTCGAAGGGTCGGCAGAGAAGGTTCGAGCGTTGCGTGCTCGGGGCGAGGATGAACTGGCCCCCTTGAGAACAAAAAAGCAGGGAGAAAGTTACGTCTGGTGCAAGGGTGCAAGAATGAGTGATGAGCATTAGCCGACGTGTAGTTTATTTTTGAGGTAAAAAAAAAAACTGTACATTTTTTTTTTTTTGTGGCATCCTGCACCAGTCTTAACTTGGTGATCTATGCGCGCAAGTATTTGTGTGGAAAAATGAAAAAGAATCAAACGGGTAGAGTTTGACGTTGTATAAAATATAGTGCAAGCACGCACATTGTACGCTGATTAGGAATGAAACAGTCCTACATTTTACACTAATGTTGAGCGTATCGAAAGTTAAGGGTGCATCAAATGCCTAGAACTTGTACGCATATACTCCTCAGGCCGTTATGTTTGAATGCTCATAGTATTTTACTACCCTCAGATTTGGTGTAAGTTGTCTCCTGATTGCTGACAACAGAGAGAAGGAAACATTCTAGCTCTGGGTCAATAGAAAAACTCCACCTGCTAACAGCTACCAATCATCTCGGCGCCGATTATGAGTATTCACTGCATGCCAACGGTCGCGTGCTTAGAACTCAATTTGGAAGTGTCTGCCTTTCTCACTTTTTTTTTTTTAATTACGAAAAGAAATACTGGTGATAAAAGAAACTCAAATATTAATGAGAGAGTATCGTAAAGTAAGTCGATCGGTCGTTGAACTGTATACCTTATTTTCTTCAAAGTCTCGAGACACTGCGGACGCACTTTCCTGCCCTAAAGGTGCCCTGAGGAGGTTTCGAAGATCACCTAAATATGGCGATGACACACTCTGCGGGCTCTAAGCATCCTGGAAATCTATGAATCATAACGATGCCCGGCCGATTTCCTTGTTTCTGCATGAGTGGGTCCTCTTCATAAGCTTTCTCCACTTCGCCATTGTCGTCGCTTTTGGCACAGAACGTATTCTTGAGTAACTCTGCTTTCTTTGAACTCTGCTTTAAAAAATATATATATATTTTTAAGATAAGTTATTTTCAAGCATAGTCGTATTTGAGAATTGCGTTCATGAGGCCGAGGTTTAGCAAGTTGTAATCATTAACTTTTATATCATGTTGTACCGCTTTTAATTTTATTTGCACACTTTTCGTTCTAATTTAGCATCACAATCTCCATTGAAAGAATAACATAACGTTACCGCAGGCTACCAAGTGGAGTGGTATTGCTACCGTGAGCTTGTGCTATGACTTCCAGGCATGCTTCTCGGCGCGCGCCAAGGACCGTGACGCGCTTATACGGCAGCCTGCAGTAACGCTAAACCAGTGATTTCCCTACACCCCCCCCCCCCCTAAAAATTTAGATCACCCCTTCCCTGATTTCAATTTCTGGGGATTGAAATTTAATTCGCAACGACTCCTCTATTCTCTATATCCTCCCTAAAAAATTTGACAGCCCCCCCCCCCCCCCTAATTTTTCCTGGGGAAACCCCTGCGCTAAACTCAAACTTTATGAATACTGCGAACTCGATCGAGTTCGCAGTATTCATTAAGAAATGTTTTTAAAAATATTGCAGGCCTTAATAGAGGTTTCACATCTCAAAGCCCCTAAAGAAAAGCTCGTACGCAACTGAAAAAAAAAAAAAAGAAAAAGAAGCTCGAGGTACACCTAAGTACTTCTTACGAGTTGTGAATGCGAAAGCATGCAAGCCGCTCGTCCGCTCCCTTTGTCGTCTGCTGCGTACTTTTCGTTGTCGGTCAGCACGCTGACCTTGGCCGCTCCGTGTCAACGGAGCGCTGATGGACACGCAGCGCCATGGGGTGAGTGGTCGTGGAAACTGACGAGCGCAGCGCAGCGGCTAGACTACGGGAGCCAGAGTTGCGCATTTGTTTTCCCCGCGCCGCCACGCCGCTATTCGCCGAGATCCATCACGTGAGGAGCAAAGCATCCGTTGGCGTGCAAGAAAGCCACCTTTGCGATCGCTCCGCCGACGTTTCTCTTGCCCCGGCGTATGTTTCCCTGCTTTCCGCCTCCTTTTAATCCTCTCCAGTTTTCCATGCGCGGCGGCGCGCGCGGCGCCGCTATTCGCCAAATTTAGTCACGTGAGGAGCAAAGCATTTAGCTCTTGCGGGAAAGCCGGCGCTACGGCCACGCGCCGAGGCTGAATGCGCAACTCTGCTACCGTAGGTAGCATATACAGGAACTCTAGCAGCGGCCGTCGACGCGCGGCAGCCAATGGAACCGAGGGAGCGAGGAAGGACGACCGAATCATCAGGCATTCTTGGTTTTAAAGAAATAGATTCCCGAAGGAGCGAGGAAGGACGACGGGTTTTTGACAGTTGTCGTTTGTGCCATATTTGAAGCTATTTTTGGTAGAGATGTTAAACGTTCTACCCCGAGAAGTTCGCGTGGCGCCCCCTTACGGTGAACCGGGGTGACGTCACGGCGAGGAGAGAATTTTTCCCCGACTCGCCCCGCTCGCCCCGTGGAGGCTGTGACGACGCTAGCTGACGGGGTGCTCGTTTCTATTTATTTTTTTTTTGCGTGTTTTGCGTAGGAAGTGCAAATTTTCATATGTGCCTTTATTGAGGTATGGCCTGTAGCTACAGGCGAAACTTCAACCAACATTTTAAGCATGGTTGACAGGGCAGGCAACGCATGAATCACAGCTGGTATATGAAAATGAAGAAATATGGCCACAATTGCAGGAGCATCACTATAAATTTACATATCGCAGAATAGATGCTGCTGATGGTCTGAATGAATTGGCAGGTTATGTATACTATTTTTTTTTTTTTGTATCTCTATTTTAACAAAAAAAAAGATCGCCGAAGCAGAAAAGATGCATGCTGCTCGAGCAACGCGTTAAATACAGTCTGGGCCATGAGGAAAGAATCACAAGTAAGATAGCCCAAGTACAGGGGCAAAGTAAACAAACAAGGAACATTTATTATATACATTGCTGGCATTTGACCTTTGCTGGATTCGGATAGTATTTCAATGGACTACACAAGTGGTATCTGTGGACTTGTTTATATCAACCCTCAAGTAATGTATAACAAACGTAAGCGAAGGTGTCTAGCTCGTTACTAGTCCCTTAAGCCCCAAAATTGAGATTTTACTTAAATCGAATTGTCCTGAAGCTAAAATACCAGAAGCTTTTCTCACGCAGACTGTCGCCCTTCACAGGTTCCACATTTTCTGCTACTAGTGCTGCATCTACCACTGGACAGACGTTCGAATGCTTGCTTTTACTCCAGTTTTCCTCTGTTGTCAGAGAGCCCAGCTATAGCGAGTTTGGAAGCTGAGGAAACTTTTGAGGTCCTGCAGCAGTGTCTCTTTTAATTGGAAATGACAATTCAGACTAAATGGTATATTTTTCTAAAACCCAAGGCTGTAATAAAGAATTTCAAGAAAAAGTATAAACATTTCAAATTACGGCACTATTGCTGTGCATATTTTGGGCAGTTCAATACATATCATACAGGCAACTGGGGGCAATTTGGCCGTTTTTGCTGCATACAAACTAATTTCCAGAATTGTGCATCTTCAAAGAAATATGCCTACATACGTGTAAAAACTATATAATTAATTCACGAAGAAGCTTCATTTATGTAAAAGAACCCTGTTCCACATGCACTTCAAAGATCATCAGACGCAGTGCCTTTAAAACATCTGAGAACCAGCGCATGCAGAGTGGTAGCGCAGAGTCAGGGTCGCGAGCTAATTTGACGAGCACCCTAAGGCCCATGATATAAATACCACTTCAAATGCCTTGAAAGCGGGATGTAATATCGTCCTAAATCATGAACATGCAAGGAACAGAATTCCAGCGTCTGAAACACTCGCGCCACCGCTTCACCGACCCCTCGCAAGATTGCCTTGTGTCGTGTGGACGGACGGTGAGGTTCATAGGCGGAATTGCCTCCGCCGATAGCTTTCGGGATTTGTAACGCAATTTTAGAAATAAATGGACAAGCAGGCTTATAAAACGTACGGAAGCGCGTCAATATCGGCCTAACTCAAAGTCTTGTACACCGAGTAAACGAAGCCCAGCACCTCGAAGAGCTTGCGGCACACAACGCCAAACCGGGAATTCGGTGCTGGGAAGCGAGCCGATGCGAGATCGCGGAGCGGAGTCCTCCCCCTGACGTCACGGTACACCTCACCCAATCAGGGCGCGGCGACCGCAGCGACGCTTGTGTTCGCTCTCGGGGCTAATAGGTTCCGTTTTCGCGCTTCAGACTGATGACGTCATCTCGCTCCATGGGACAGTTAATGCTTTCGCATTAAAAAAAAAATATAATACAGTCGGACCCCGTTAACCTGGATACTCCGCTATGGACACCATTTTCGGGGACAAACTGGAGAAATACATGCATTTTTGTCTCCTTATTATGGACAACTCACATTAGCGAGTTTTCGTAGATCGTGTTTCCATTTCCGCTAAGCCCCTCCGCTACCCGGAACTCTACAGCCAAGGCCATCGGCGCGCAGGCGCAGTAGCGGCTTCTTCGTTGCGGAGGGCTTAGCGAAAAGGAAAACCCGGTTTACGAAAACTCCCTAATTTTCGTCGCATCGTTCCCGCTGTTTTCTCCTTTGTCGGCTGATTGTTATTTTAATTCCCTTAATTTGGTTGACTAGCTAGCAGACGCTCATGCGTACGGGCCCCTGCCTCAATACGTCTAGCCTTGCAAACCACCCAAAGTACCACTACTGACGCCAATGAAAAATATATTATTTGTAAAATTAAAAAGAAAATTAAAAATCGAAAATGTATAGGTTTTTGCAAAAGGAGCTCTGGCCGCCGCCATTTGGCGAATCGAGCGACCCCTATCAGCCAGAAATTTCTGCCATCCGCCTGAGCTGTGGAAACCCGGTCAGCGTGACTCCCCCACCTACAATGTGGATTCGGAGTTCGCCGGCTTTTCTTGGAAGTTTTTACTTTATTTGCCTGTTTAGGATGCTTATCCTTTGTGGGTTATCTTCCACAGTGAGAACCAGGGAATACCAGGGCTGTTAGCCTACTCTGCCTTCGCAGGAAACGGACGAAGAGAGCGAACGTCAAGCAGCCCGCGACGCAGGCAGTTCGACGTTCTTGGAGGGTTATTTCCGTTAAGATAATCTCCAAAAAGCCTTCCCAGATATGTTCAGGGTCTTCGCAAAAAATAGCTGATAGGGTCGGGTTCGGGGTTTGGAAACAAAAAAAGCACGTTTTTTTCTTTTTTTTTTTTTTTTTTTTGAAGCTGTGCAAAAAAGCAGCTCTCTTCTACATGTGCCCCAAAACACGCCGGATTCCGTCCGATCGTCGTGAAGTGTCCATCGTCGACACTGTATATTGGATATGCTGTGTTATTCGAGACCTTTCTGAAGTCCTCTTCCGATGACGCATCACCGTGGGTCTGGGGTACGTATGATACGTTGTTCGATTGATGAGACTCGTTGAATTTCGTGTTGTAAGCGGGGAATGTCCATGCAGTTCGGGTATCTTGTGTGGTCAAACATTTTCGACAGTTAAGACCTTTGTGGATTGACAGGGCTGAGTGTATGGTGCCGTAAAAAGATCAAAATAATATGAAACAAACATTCCAGTTGCATTTGTTCTGTCGCGCACATACTCACCAAAACTATCATTCTTAAAAACCTTAATAAATTCTACTCGCCAAAGAGCACAAACGTCATTCGATCAAGTGAGTGCTTCCCGTCTGGACATAAGCTGAGCCACATAAGCTGTGACCAGTCAGCCTTGTCTTCGTCTGCAACGGCAACAAAGCTAATTCATCGAAACGATCTCACAACAAAAAAGGTGCATACGACGGAGCTTCAAATCTGTACTCGCGAAGAAAAATTATCCTAAGTTCTGCGCAAGTTAGATGAAATCCACTTACGCGTTTTTACGATCACATCCACATGACCGTCAACATCGCGCGCTTATGTTGTCGCAATGACCAATGGCATTTCTACGTGCTTTCCGCCTGCGTCCCGACTAAGGACTAGCTAGGAACCAGTGGCATAGCCAGCAACTTTTTTCGAGGGGGGGGGGGGGGGGGGGGGGGGGGGGGACGTGGCTGAATGTCCACGACTTGGGGTGTGGAAAGGGGGAGGGGGGGGGGTCGTAATGCACGTGTATATTATAGGGTTGGCTGGATTTCGGGGAGGGGGGGGGGGGGGGGGGCTGAAGCCTCATAAGCTCCACCCCTCTGCCTAGCCCCTGTTGGGAACGCTAGGCCTAGAACATCTGCCCACGAGCGGATGGCTTGGGGTACACTGTTCGTCGATCGACGTTTGAGTGAACGTCGACGTTTTATCAAGACAATTTAGTGAATAGTCGGCCGCCGCGAAGCAGCGTTTACGGGTGGGCTAAGCTAGAGTTCCTGTATAGGCTCCCCGCGGGAGCCAGAGTTGCACGTCTGTTTTCCACGTGCCGCTGCGCCGAGATCCGATCACGTGAGAAACAGATTCAAAAGCCGTGCAGGAAAGTATACGTTTCAAGCGCCCCAGCGTACGTTCCCCTGCTTTTGAGCACACCGCACGCCTCGAATGCGCAGCGCCGCTATTTGCCGAATTCAGTCACGTGAGGATAGAGTGACCACCTTCCAGCTTGTGAAATGCGGGGCAGGGCGGTGGGATTTATTATCATGCACTCAACGAACCGAGGCTCTGTTAAGAGATTAATTATCCTGTACTGCTTATACGCCAGCTAATTGTATTGCAGCAATTAAGCTTAAATAATTTTCACACACAGTGATAATATTGTTTTAATGTCAAAGATGTTATTAAATGTGTCGAAGGTGAAGAAAAAAGAAATCGACTGTGTACGAACTCAATGCATGAAATGAAAATAGGAAACAATATATCTTTTTTCGGGTAATTGTTTCCTGTCAACGCTTACATTTATCAACATGGTCCTACGCAAATGTTTAGAGCCCTGCGCGGACAGCAGTTGGAGTATCCGCATCCGAACCGCATCCACAAAATGTGGAACCTTGTCGATGTTCTTGCTAACCACCAGAGGTTACGATTATATTTAGACTAGCAAAATCAGCAGAAATCACGCCGACCGCGTTCTTCCCAGCCGCACGCGTAATCGGAAATCTGAAAGCCTAAAAAAAAAAAGTGATAAAAAATTTTAAAAAGTTCGCAAAGGGAGGAGGAGAAGCAGTGGTAGGAAGACAAAATACTTTCTGTGATGTTACCGAGCGTATGCGGCCGCCTCGAGTCTCAAGGCCCGTTCACACTCTTGCGACCTCTTAAACCTGGGTTCCTTAAAACTTGTTAAACCAGAAAACACACTGGCGCCATCTATTGGGAAGCAGTGTAAACTCGGCGGTCCGGCATATTTTTTTTTAGTTCTCGAGCATTATCCTTTCTTTCTTGGCTCGAAAAACTTTTGACAATGTGATAAGCGAGCCTTTCTATGGGTATTACGCACATTTGACCTCGAAAATCCCGCAAAACCTTCGCTCTTGTGAAATGCAGTTCCAGGGTCACCGCATAGATGGCGCCACCCGTTCACACTCTTGCGACCGAGTACGACTGAGAGAGACGAGATTTCGTGTCAGCCAGCGGGCGGATGTACCGCTAAGTCAGTGTCCAAGGCCTGATCGGATCGACTAACGTGCTGTTCGAGAAAGATCGCGGCCTGCAGAGGCCCAAATATATATACATATTTAAAAAAGCTTCTTTTTTTTTTTTTCGGGCGGTTACGGAGGTTGCGCGCGGCAGCCGCTGGCATTGCTGGCGCCCTGGCGTCGTAACCGGACGAATATAAACCACCAGACTTGGCTAGAACTCTAAGCATACAAAAAAGAAACAGGCAATTTAAAGGGACACTGACAGGGTATTTATGCTCGCCGAGGTTTTTAGTTGTACGTGACATATGAGAGCTCAACTACCCAGAACAGAATTTGCGGCTCGAAATTCGGTTTCTTTCCGCCCGAAAACCGCCGATCAAGAACTGGCCGGTTCGAGTCTCGCTCACTCTCTTTTTCGAGGTCACGGGCCGTTTTCTAAGGTATCGATGCGGCCACCAAATTTAATCAAAGTCGTGGGTCACTGAAGGCACACACTCAATATTAAAAATAGAAAAAAATATGAAACCCATTTTTTGTGGCTTCTAAAAGGCTGTAAATACGTTGATTGAAAAAAAAAGTTCCACAGACAACCGGAAGCATTCTGTGCGTTCGTCGTTTCGCGTATCGTGGGACTCGCGGGGACGGCGATGGCAGCGGACGACGTGCGTGGGGCCTCTATTTCAGAACTGTCGTTCGCGGTACCGGCGAATTCTGTCTACCTTTAAAAGAGAAATTTGGGACTGATCAAAAGAATTGGTATTCATCCCGTACGACACGCCCGGCCACCAAGCCGATTTGCACGAAGACGTCGCCGAGCCGTCGCTCCCTTCTCGTGGCTGAAGACATCGCTCGCGTAAACGTCAAGCACGACGTGTCTACTTCGAGTTGAATATGCACGCGTACGATTTCTTTACTAGGTGCGAATGTCCCCAAAGCGTGGTGCTTCCCGACTTCGACTCGAGAGTGCTTTTGCTAGAGAAAAATCGACAGCAAACTTTCCAACTTACAGTTTACCGGCTTAATTATTACAAAGGAAAGAGACCCACCAGAAAAGAGATCCCCCAGTAGCGCAGTGGGAAAGACCGCCGGTTCACATGCGGTAGGACCGGGTTCGATCCCCCGTAAGACTTAAAGGGCAACTCCACTGCATTTTTACAATTTTCGGGTTATGATCTATTTAGTCGAAGTCGGCGACCCTGAATCACGAGATATAATTTGTTTTTCGGTAGCGAATCCAAGTATCGCTACGGCGGCACGGCGAAACCGAAACTACCGGCTGAAGCAGCCTGGCAACATTGATAGTTGTGGCGCGTCGTCGGCCTGACCTAGTTTTGGTCCCGCGCTTCCGAGCCGACGCACCGTCAATGTCGGCTCAGTCGCACGTGGAGTTTCAAAACAGAAGGTAAGTTGCACATTTTCTTTTTTATCGCTTCACTTTGTTAATATGCACCAATGGTAGTAAGTTTTAGTGTGCATTTATAAATTTGCCAGCCAAAAAGCGAATCCGAATATGACGCGGTCAGTGCCGGCGCAGCGTAACTGTATTTTTTTCTTGCTCGCGGACCGAGAGAAAAAGGAATAATGGGAGATATAGGGACATATGTATCCACAAGCGGTCTAAGTTGCTAAGCTTTATGTGCACGCAAGTTAGATCAGCCGCGACCTGCTGCGTCCGGCCGATCGTGCTGGAGCAGCCGGCGGACGGTACGCGAACAGCGACGGCACTGCATCGTTCTTCAAAGACGCGTTTTTCGTGGAGAAACACGCAACAGTCAGCAGCCGCAGATCCCGTGTGTAGGTGTCTGCCGTAAAGTGCCGGGAGCAGAGCTTCGCGTTGGAGCTCGGAGTCGAAGGTCTTCCGAAGTCTATCCGGCGAACGGCACCGACCCACACCTTGTGCCTCTTCCGGTCTCTTGGGAACCTGTGGAACCGCAGCTCCGGGTTGCGCACTAGGTTGCTGGTGCAACGCACTGCACTACAAGTCGTGCTCGACATTGCCCAACGCGAGCCCGGCGAGTCTCTCCGGCTCCACGACACGCGCGTGAGCGAGCAGCACCATTTCGCTCTCTTCCGTGCTGTCGCGGAAGCAATGCTGGAGTTAAATGAACTGCCTGGGCGCTCATAAAAATAGGAGAACACAGAATAACGTGGTAGACACCTCTTGCCGTCAGCAGAATCGCAGAATGCCACGGGAAACGAAGCGTCCGCTGCGTCCGCACGAGAGCGTAGGACTAGACCTACGTCATTGCCCAGTGTTGCTTCACTAGCTCACCCGGTGCCAGCGTTGCTTACCCGCTTTCGGGCCGCTAACCGAGCCGGGAGAACATTTTTAATATTGGTTTTAATCGGTAATGCGGCGTCGGTTTGACGTGATATTTTGGGTATGACCGTATTTTGCCCCCCTAAAGCGATATCTGTCATTTCAATAGGGTCGACATTTTGAGTGGAGTTGCCCTTTAATTTTTTTTTTTTTTTCAAACATTTCCCGATGTTGACGTATCTTTTTTCTTTTTTTACAATCATCACTGAAGAAACAAACAAAAAAATAACAAACAAATGTTGCGGACGATACTTCGCTGAATTAAATGGTATGTGATTTCCTTTTTGACACCTGCGAACTCAATGTAATCACTTTCCACAAAATGCAAGGAGCATATAAATCAGGTAGCGTCCGCTTTCCGAGGTGCCCGTATATGTTCTACAGGAATTGCAGCCAGCCAATGGTCCCGATCCCGTTGATCTTTCGGAAACTCTGTCGCACAATGCCACTTTTTTTTCGGACGCAGGACATGTGAGCCAGCTCTTCACGCAACATCGTGGGTGTATTCTTTTCGGAGCCGATCATGGAAATTCACCACGGGCACTCGCTACTCATCTCCGACTCCTCAATGTACAAAACAACTCATCTTGGAGTACAGAACAACGAGCGTAACAAACATAACTGCAAAAGAATCGCCCGGCGAGCAGTTCCCGCACGCCGTATCGCACGCCGCATGTCGTGTCGTCTGCTACGGAAAGGAGAAAAACAAACAAAAAAAAAAAGGCACGGTCGGGTGTAGCCACGTGACTTCCGCCACTCACTCTCTTCTCTCCACTTCTCCGACCTCCGTCGGGTTTCGGTTTCGGTTTCGAGCAGTTGCGTCTTTCGGCTTTATTAAAAAAATACGCTACTCTGTTGCAAAATATTAATTGGGTAGTCCTCCGACACCATAATAAAGCCCCTGGCAAAAAATGAAAAAAAAAAATTTTGGGGGGTGTCAGTGTCCCTTTAAGGGCTGCCTATGTGCGTGCGCCGCTGTTTCTGAAACTTTGCAAACCGTGGCGCCACAGGGTCGCGCTCGCTGTCGAAGCACTTCTGTTTTTGATATCATGACCACACCACTCTCTGCGGAGAGGGGGAGGTTTCTTCTACTTTCTTGTGATTTGTTCGTTTGAGGTTTTTTCTTTGCCCGAGAAAGTTTTCCGCTCCTTCCCTGCCAAGAAACTAGCTTTCTCGGGACGATTGATGGCCTGCATTCTTTACTTTTACTTTTTCTATAGATAGCATTTTTGACGAGATAAGATGCATGAACTGAAGCGATCTTCAGTAAGAATCAGACCTTTCTTAGGATCCCTGTCGTCTCTTAGAAACGTGCTTTGTGGAAATACGTATCGTGGACAACTTTTCACGGACATGCATTTCATGGACACACGGTTCGTCGACGCTGTACGTTTTGCGGGCACATGCCCCTGCAACGTTTTCTCGACAACGTATTTCTTCACGAAGCCGCTAAAAGCTAGCGCGCGATTCACTAAGGTTAACGAGTGTCGATGAAACGATCGTGTCGACAAAACGTGTGTCCGTGAAACGTGTGCCCATGAAAAGTTGTCTGCGATACGTAATTCCACGAAACGAGTTTCGACGAAATGAGAGGGTCCCGTACACCACTTCTGCCTGAAAAGTTACATTTGGTTTCTTATGTTTTTTTTTTTCTGGAGCCCCTGAATACCACCAGAAAGGGGGTTGACCTTTCTAATTTGTGCTGAGCTTTGAAAACTAAATTTACACCGAACCTATTTGCCACTGATATAAAGTTATGAGAGATTCCGTGGCAGTAAGGCACACACACACCATTCTTCACAACCGGTTTTTCCACAGGAGCCGGATTAAACCTTCAGCACCTTGAGCACAACTCTAACAATTACATCGTGGTGATGGCCCGCTTCCAGACGACGCATCTTTTGCAACTCAACTGCCTCACCAACCCAAAACATACGGGATTCTTTACAGGCGTTATCCATCGCAGACGCACTTACACCACTCTTAACTATTTTCAAGTTACAGCTCTCAGCTGCCAACACAGACGCTGCCAGCAGAGGCTTGGCTGATTCCTTGCCGTACCTCCAGCACAGGCCCTTTTCCGTGTGCAACAGTAGGTCTATAAGTACTTAATTCGACTGCTGCGATGGCAGGGTTCTGCAGTCCAATCAACAAGGACCGCACAACCGTGTCAACGTGTACATAAGTCTCGCTAAAAAAAAAAAAGAAAAATCTCGGACAACACTGAAGCAATTCACGACCCGATACGCACACCCTGTTTTTGAATAAAAAGAGAACCATCAAAGTCTACGGCAGTGGACTCTAAATGAAACTCCAGAATGCTGATAAAACTATCTACATCAATCCCAGTGGCAGACTGCAACTTCACTAGATTGTCATCACACCACCTCCTGACCCTCATTAACAGCTCCGACTTATCCATAAAGTAACATAAGTCCTTGATGTCTACAGTTGTCACATCGCACCTTCTCCCATGATGTGGATTCAATATTTCAATCAATTACTCAGAGTTTTTGAGTGACAATGGACTGTTGCTCCACTTCTGTCAGGCATTTCTAGATAAAGACAGACAATACCTTCTACCAAGCTCAATTTTCGTTCACTACCATTTTAACAATTACACCTGCAGGATGGGATTGTTACAGTTGTGCTGAAGGTGTAAGGAACGTACGTTCAATCCTCCTGTGGAAAAAACCGGTTGTAAAGAATGTGTGTGTGCCTTACTACCTTAATTGGAATCTCTCATAACTTTATATCAGTGGCAAAGAGGTTCGGTGTAAATTTATATAGTTTTCAAAGCTCAGCACAAATTAGAAAGGTTAACCTCCTTTTCGGGTGGTCCTCAGGGGTGCCAGAAAAAAACACATGCACAACACGTGCCGGAACTATTGATGGCGTCCGCCTCAGTTATCTCTCTAACAGTCTTATCTTTGTGCCTAGCGAGAACAGTGGAAGAAGCAAATAATGGTTTGCACCTGCAGTCATGCGTGGTTTCAATCGACTTTGCAGAAAAAGAGATAGTGTATTTGCGGTCCGCGGCGGGGCCACGGATTGGTTGAGATGTGGTGCGGTGACGCAGTGTGTATCTACGCTGAGGCTCTTGGATCAAATCAGTTGACTGTATCTTCCTCTGTCTAAGCCTTAAAGCGCAATCATGTTTGCTCACGCACAATACCAACTCGTTCAACAATCAGCAATGGTAGGAGAGTTCTGAGGGAGACCATGCGTATTTTGACCTCTGGTAATTGAGTAAGCACACCGTCCTTGGCACCGGACAGTGACATGAGGCGTTTTTTGTGTATGTTTTCTAAAAATTGTAAGGGCTGTGCTGGAGCTGGAGTTTCCTGTTATTGCATGTGGCTGGTCAGCCCTCAAGCGAGGTCATCAGGGTGACTGATTGGTGTGAATCATTTAGATATGTCTGAATCATGAATCATATGGGTTCTGTCTGAGTGTCCGGCTCTCGGTGACCTAGTGAAGAGTAGGTGTTTTGTTTTTGGTGGTGAGGGTTTCGTTGTTCAAATAAACAACGAACGGTGTTTGAGACTTGTTGTTTTGTCAGTTTTTTTTATCGTTCCGTGTCTCCGTTTTTTATGTAACTTCTACATTTATTGATATATTTACAGGAGTAAAAATGAAAGGCAAAAAATCTATTCAGTTTTATGCATAATATAGTAAGTAAAACTCATACAGAAGCAGGAAAAAAAAAAAAAAAAACACCAATAACCCCCCCCCCCCCCCCCCCCCCCCCCCCCCCCCCTTCAAAAAAAAAAAAAAAAAAAGATGGTGGCGCCGGCGGCGCGCCGGATTTATTGCGCGGCGGCGGCGGCGGCGTGCTGGCTCTGGGGGACTCCGGCGGCGGCGCAGGGCGGCGGGAGCAAAACAGGCGGCGGCGGCGGCGCGGCGCGGCGGCGCACAGGTCTAGGTCGGTCTGCCTCAAGGAGGTTACAGGGGGGTAAAGGTGGGTGAGGAGGAGTGGCAAATCCCGTGCGCCGACATCCTGGGTCCCGAGTGAACGAACGCAAAAGAGAGCGACAGAACACGAGAGAAAGAAAGCAACGTTGCCATGGTAACGCAAAGAGTGAAAACTCTTAGCAATATAAACAGTGATAATTTAACGTTGTAAACAAATATTATGAGCTATTCTAACGCTTATAAAAAGCAATAAACTCATTACGCTGCATTAACTTCCCTTCTGTCGAAATCTCGGAAATCTGGTGGTTGCGCAGTTTCGTATTCCTCAACCGCGCCCAGCCGCGCCCCAACTGGCGAAGCCGGGTATATGGTTTAGTTTAGCGTTAACGCGAGGCCGTACATCTGCGCGCTTTTCAAAAAGAAAGCTTCGAAAGGAACGTGAATATCTTTTCCACCGGTAAGTTCGTGAATTGTTGAAGTTCACGAAACTGCTCTGATGATGTAACCGTGTTTGGGACCCAGAAGGTCTGCCTGCATGATCCGCCGCTGGCGGCAGCCAGAATGTATGGGAAAATGGCGG